>NC_092711.1:283771704-284077429 GCF_047496885.1 Scyliorhinus torazame | reverse complement strand
ACCCCCGCGCACACTTGGTCCCTGTGGAGTGTGAGAATGGCAGCACTATGTCTCTTCAACCTCCCACACTGATGACTGTACTGCTGCTTCTATGCCCCCAAGTTCTCACCCCGTACACAGGTTCACTCTCCCAACAACCCCATCCATGGAAGATGACACCACCCCCTTAGCATCAATGCCCAGGCCTCTCATGTCTACCACTCTTATCCATTGATAATTGATGAGGATGCGAAGGTCTGACAAAGTGTTGAGTGGCTGCCCATCTCAGATGTAAGTTGGCGGTACGCACCAGGACTCCTGACCTCGGAGGGAGCTGCAGTAGCTGAGATAAGTCATCCAGCATCTCAGAACACCATGAGAAGCCTATTCATTGACAAGATGCATTCAGCTCTCTATCAGGCAAAAGTCAGATATATAGCTGAAGATGAGAAGAACATTGCTCTGTCCACAATGCAAGTCATCATTATTCTCCTGTGGAGTTTGGCAAATGCCTTTAATGCCCTGCCCATGAATGTAGGCCTCATTATGAGAACCTACCACGGGCACCACATTCGTTTGATGTTGGGAAAGCCCTTCTCTGCCTAGTCCAGGTGGTCCCCGAACCGAGAAGCTATGAGGTTGTCCCTAGTTCTTGAGCCAATGTGGGCCCTGGTTATCGCCCGAGCTTCTACATCCTCTTCCCCCATGTTTTGAACTTCACCGCAGCCCTCGACCTCCTCGTCATCCAAGGAGATGTGTTGCTTCTCCATCTCTTCCATGTTAAGAATTGGGAAAAACTAAGATTAAAAATTAAATTGGGATAAAAGGCAATAAAACAGGGAGATGTCTGAAGAGATGTTGAGATGTGTATTAGAATATTAGTGAGAAAAGCAAGTTTTATTTTGGTGATTAAAGGAAAGCACTGGGGTATGGAAAAGGTAAATTGATATGTATATGCTAAAGACAATTCCACAGGGTGGATAACGTCAAAGGGAAAGAATGGCGTATCCATAGCACAATGTCTGGGGAAAAGGGAGAGAAAGATATAGTCAGAGCTAACATCACAGCCACAGCCAGCTGTAAAACAGTCTTCCAAAAAGGAGTAGCAGGTTTCGCCTTCGCTGAAAGACAGTGTTCTCAAATGTGACCACATAACATGTGTGTGACAATTATTTGCGAGATTTAGCTCATAGAGTTACATAATATTGGGTGTTGTTTGGGGAACAAAGGGACATCTGCAGAGTTCAGAGAATGTAGATAGTTGGGAACCAAGACGTAATGTTTTGCGCCAGGGTCCCAGGTTCGATTCCTGGCTTGGGTCACTGTGTGGAGTCTGCACGTGTCTGCGTGCGTTTCCTGTGGGTGCTCCAGTTTTCTCCCACAAGTCCCAAAAGACGTGCTTGTCAGGTGAATTGGACATTCTGAATTCTCCCTCAGGATACCCGAACAGGCTCTGGAGTGTGGTGACTGAACGATTTTCTCAGTAACTTCATTGCAGTTTTAATGTAAGCCTACTTGTGGCATTAATAAAGATTATCACTGTGTGTGTACAGCCATTAGTGAACTTACGTATTGTTGTGTATTATATTCTTCCTTGTGTTTTTTCCCCTTTTACGTTAATGAATATCATTTTTTAATTGTTTGCACAACAACTGGACTATATCCTTCCTGGGTCACATATTTTTCTCACAGTATACCAAATTGAAAATATGCACCTCTAAGAACCGGCGTTCCAAGTTACCCTTCGGAGTTTCAGGAAACTCTTGTATTTAACATCAGCGGGGTTCTTAACATTTGGGTCCAGCAAGTCTCCGCTCTCCAGCGCTAAGTTGTGGAGCGCGTAGCAGAGCACAGTTATGCGGGACGCCCTCTGGGGGCTGTATTGGAGGGCACCCCCTGACCAGTCTAGGCACCAGGATCACATCTTGAGCACTCCAATCACCTGCTCTGCCATGTGTGGAAGAGAAAGTCTCGTTATTATTAGTCCCTGGTGTTTGTGGCCACTGCACTGGCGTTAGCAGCGACCAGCTGAGTGGGTAGCCCTGTCCCTGAGGAGCCACCCTTCCAGGTGCTGTTCTCCGTCAAAGATGGCTGCGATCTGAGTGCCCAAGATGGAACTGTCTTGGATACGCTCCATGAAATGAACACACACTTACATTATTAGTATTGTGTGGTCACAGACGAGTTGGACATTAAAGGAGTGGTATTCCTCACAGTTCACGATGGAGCCACATGACTCCATGGAGACTGCAGAGCCATGTTGGTGCTGTCTATCACACCTGGGCATGCCTGCTAAGCGGAAAACCCTAAAACCTAAGCATCCTGGCTTGCCTGGTCCAGGTCCAAGTTCACATACATGTGGGTCCTTTCAAGCAGGGTATCTGTAACCTCCCTTATACATTTGTGTGTGGCTGACTGGGAAATGCCATAGAGGTCACCTGTGCTAGCCTGAAACAAGCCGCTTAGAGGTTCAGAACAGCGGAAACATTAAGGGCCAAGGGCAGCGTGTGTCCTCCCATTCTATGTGGTGGTAGCTGTTGCAGAACATGGCAAAGGTGGTCCATCGTCCCCGTAGACAGGCGCAACCTTCTCCAGCACTGGAGCTCCGACATCTGCAGGCAGGATGTTCGACGTCGGAATACCCTTTCCTGGTAGTGTCACCTACAGGGCTATGGGTCCAGCCTCCCCTCCTCTGGAGTGTGCTGGTTCTGGCCACGTGCAGCAGCATGTCAATGTCTCTGCTACTTCTCAATCGCTATGAATAGAATAGCCAACGTAACTGGCTCCATGTTTCTCTTGAATCATACACTGAATGGAAGAGAACACAGAAGTGAGTGATGAGGATTCCTGGCCGAGCTCTCACCCTCAGCCCTCCATGCCTGTGTGACAACACCCAAGTGCTTCCCCCTAAGTGAGTTCCTCCCCACTAAGCCTCATGTCCTCCCCTCTCATACTATAGCCACTTCCCAACAGTTGTCCCTCTAAACTCTACCTGGATGAAATGCGTGGACTCTCGAGAGTTTGTGGCACCTAAACCTCGACCATCCTCATTCTCACTGATGGCTAATGCGGGCTCAAAAGTGCCCCCTCTGTCTAGAATATAAAAAATAAATAATGGTTACAAATAGCCACAAACATTTGCACATTTACGCCAATGGCAAAAACATATCAGATGAACGTCTTCAAAAATTAGTTTTTTAAAAAATCACTTCTTAATAATAGGCTCAGCAGATCAGGCTGCCCATAGAACATAGAACATAGAACATTACAGCACAGTACAGGCCCTTCGGCCCTCGATGTTGCTCCGACCTGTGAAACCACTCTAAAGCCCATCTACACTATTCCCTCATCGTTCATATGTCTATCCAATGACCATTTGAATACCCTTAGTGTTGGCGAGTCCACTACTGTTGCAGGCAGGGCATTCCACACCCTTACTACTCTCTGAGTAAAGAACCTACCTCTGACATCTGTCTTATATCTATCTCCCCTCAATTTAAAGCTATGTCCCCTCATGCTAGACATCACCATCCGAGGAAAAAGACTCTCACTGTCCACCTTATCCAATCCTCTGATCATCTTGTATGCCACAATTAAGTCACCTCTTAACCTTCTTCTCTCTAACGAAAACAGCCTCAAGTCCCTCAGCCTTTCCTCATAAGATCTTCCCTCCATACCAGGCAACATTCTGGTAAATCTCCTCTGCACCCTTTCCAATGCTTCCACATTCTTCCTATAATGCGGCGACCAGAATTGCACGCAATACTCCAAATGCGGCCGCACCAGAGTTTTGTACAGCTGCAACATGACCTCATAGCTCCGAAACTCAATCCCTCTACCAATAAAAGCTAACACACCGTACGCCTTCTTAACAACCCTCTCAACCTGGGTGGCAACTTTCAGGGATCTATGTACATGGACACCGAGATCTCTCTGCTCATCCACAATGCCAAGAATCTTACCACTAGCCCAGTACTCTGTCTTCCTGTTATTCCTTCCAAAATGAATCACCTCACACTTTTCTGCATTAAACTCAATTTGCCACCTCTCAGCCCAGCGCTGCAGCTTATCTATGTCCCTCTATAACTTGTAACATCCTTCCGCACTGTCCACAACTCCACCGACTTTAGTGTCATCTGCAAATTTACTCACCCATCTTTCTACGCCCTCCTCCAGGTCATTTATAAAAATGGCAAACAGCAGTGGCCCCAAAACAGATCCTTGTGGTACACGACTAGTAACTGGACTCCAGTCTGAACATTTCCCATCAACCACTACCCTTTGTCTTCTTCCAGCTAGCCAATTTCTGATCCAAACTGCTAAATCACCCTGAATCCCATGCCTCCGTATTTTCTGCAGTAGCCTACCATGGGGAACCTTATCAAATGCTTTACTATAATCCATATACACCACATCAACTGCTTTACCCTCATCCACCTGTTTGGTCACCTTCTCAAAGAACTCAATAAGGTTTGTGAGGCACGACCTACCCTTCACAAAACCGTGTTGACTATCTCTAATCAAATTATTCCTTTCCAGATGATTATACATCCTATCTCTTATAAACCTTTCCAAGATTTTGCCCACAACAGAAGTAAGGCTCACTGGTCTATAGTTACCGGGGTTGTCTCTACTACCCTACCCTTATTGAACAAGGGGACAACATTTACTATCCTCCAGTCTTCTGGCACTATTCCTGTAGACAAAGATGACTTAAAGATCAAAGCCAAAGGCTCAGCAATCTCCTCCCTAGCTTTGCAGAGAATCCTAGGATAAATCCCATTCGGCCCAGGGGACTTATCTATTTTCACACTTTTCAGAATTGCTAACACCTCCTCCTTATGAAACTCAAGCCCTTATAGTCTAGTAGCCTGAATCTCAGTATTCTCCTCGACAACATTGTCTTTTTCCTGTGTGATCACTGATGAAAAATAATAATTTAGCAGCTCTCCTATCTCCTCGGACTCCAAGCACAACTTCCCACTACTGTCCTTGACTGGCCCTACTCTTACCCGAGTCATTCGTTTATTCCTGACATATCTATAGAAAGCTTGAGGGTTATCCTTGATCCTACCTGCCAAAGACTTCTCATGTCCCCTCCTGGCTCTTCTTAGCTCTCTCTTTAGGTCCTTCCTAGCTAACTTGTAACTCTCGAGCACCCTAACTGAACCTTCATGTCTCATCTTTACATAAGCCTCCTTCTTCCTCTTGACAAGTGTCTCGACTGCTTTAGTAAACCACGGTTCCCTTGCTCGACCACTTCCTCCCTGCCTGACAGGTACATACTTATCAAGGACACACAGTAGCTGTTCCTTGAACAAGTTCCACATTTCCATTGTGCCTATCCCCTGCAGTTTTCCTCTCCATCCGATGCATCCTAAGTCATGCCTCATCGCATCATAATTGCCTTTCCCCCAGATATAACTCTTGCCCTGCGGTGTATACCTATCCCTTTCCATCACTAAAGTAAACGTAATCGAATTGTGGTCATTATCACCAAAGTGCTCATCTACCTCCAAATCTAACACTTGTCCTGGTTCATTACCTAGTACCAAATCCAATATGGCCTCGCCTCTCATTGCCCTACCTACATACTGTGTCAGGAAACCCTCCTGCACACATTGGACAAAAACGGACCCATCTAAAGTACTCGAACTATAGCGTTTCCTGTCAATATTTGGAAAGACAAAGTCCCCCATAACAACTGCCCTGTTGCTTTCGCTCCTATCCAGAATCATCTTTGCAATCCTTTCCTCTACATCTCTGGAACTGTTTGGAGGCCTATAGAAAACCCCTAACAGGGTAACCTCTCCTTTCCTGTTTCTAACCTCAGCCCATACTACCTCAGTAGACGAGTCTTCATCAAACGTCCTTTCTGCCACCGTAATACTGTCCTTGACTAACAATGCCACCCCTCCCCCTCTTTGACCACCTTCCCTGAGCTTACTGAAATGTCTAAACCCCGGCACCTGCAACAACCATTCCTGTCCCTGCTCTATCCATGTCTCCGAAATGGCCACAACATCGAAGTCCCAGGTACCAACCCATGCCGCAAGTTCACCCATCTTATTCCGGATGCTCTTGGCATTGAGGAAGACACACTTTAAACCACCTTCCTGTCTGCTGGTACATTTCTGCAACTTTGAAACCTTACTCATGACCTCACTACTCTCAACCTCCTGTATACTGGAGCTACAATTCAGGTTCCCAAGCCCCTGCTGAACTAGTTTAAACCCTCCCGAAGAGCATTAGCAAATTTCCCCACCAGGATATTGGTACCCCTCTGGTCCAGGTGTAGACCATCCCGTTTGTAGAGGCCTCACAAATCCCAGAATGAGCCCCAATTATCCCCAGAAATCTGAAACCCTCCCTCCTGCATCATCCCTGTAGCCACGTGTTCAACTCCTCTGTCTCTCTATTCCTCATCTCGCTATCACGTGGCACGGGTAACAACCCAGAGATAATAACTCTGTTTGTCCTAGATCTAAGTT
This sequence comes from Scyliorhinus torazame, assembly GCF_047496885.1. NCBI lineage: Eukaryota > Metazoa > Chordata > Chondrichthyes > Carcharhiniformes > Scyliorhinidae > Scyliorhinus > Scyliorhinus torazame. Next base: position 284,070,959 of record NC_092711.1, on the reverse strand, counting down.
TCCACTCTAGCTCCCTGAATTCCTGCCTTACATCCCTATCCCTTTTCTTACCTATGTCGTTGGTACCTATGTGGACCACGACTTGGGGCTGCTCCCCCTCCCCCTTAAGGATCCCGAAAACACGATCCAAGACATCACGCACCCTGGCACCTGGGAAGCAACACACCAACCGCGAGTCTCTCTCATTCCCACAGAATCTCCTATCTATCCCCCTAACTATGGAGTCTCCAATGACTAATGCTCTACTCCTCTCTCCCCTTCCCTTCTGAGCAACAGGAACTGACTCTGTGCCAGAGACCTGTACCCCATGCTTACCCCTGGTAAGTCCCCCCCCCCCCCCCCAAACAGTATCCAAAGCAGTATACTTGTTATTAAGGGGAACGACCACAGGGGATCCCTGTACTGACTGCTTCCTCCCAGCCCCTCTCACCATCACCCATCTCTCTTTATTCTTCAGAGTAACTACATCCCTGAAGCTTCTATCTATGACCACCTCTGCCTTCCGAATGATCCGAAGTTCATCCAGCTCCAGTTCCCTAACGCGGTTTCTGAGGAGCTGGAGATGGGTACACTTCCCACAGATGAAATCAGCAGGGACACTGACGGCGTCCCTCACCTCAAACATTCTGCAGGAGGAACATTGCACTACCTTCCCTGCCATCCCCTCTAGATAAAAAAAGAAAAATAAAGAAAGAGCTTACCTGTTATCTCAGCAAGCTATCAATCAGCAACCTCTGCGCCCCGTACGATAACACCTGAGGGAAAATAAAAGAAAATAAAAGAAAAATTACTTACCAGTCACCAGCCAATCCTTTACCTGCAGGCTGTGACGTCACGGTTCAACTTCTTTCTATTTCTACCTGTCCTCGAGCCTTCCTCTTGATCTTTACAGCGGTTGGTTTTTTTGGGTTAGAGGAGGGGGTAGGGAGGGAAACACTGAAGACGTGTTTCAGCAACAGCTCCTCCACAAACCACTTTCAAGTTAGGGTGAGCACACGGATGTATGCAAATTTCCCCCACAACAGCCAATCAGCAGCTCCGCTTTACTGCCCTCTGCTGGATGCTTGTCTTCACTTGAACAGCTAGGGTCTCTTGCTCAGGTACACCTTCAAGTTAGGGTGAGCACATGGACGTATGCAAATTTCCCCCGCAACAGCCAATCAGCAGCTCCGCTCTACGGCCCTCTGCTGGATGCTTGTCTTCACTTGAACAGCTAGGGCCTGTTGCTCACATACACCTTCAAGTTAGGGTGAGCATAAGTGAGCCCAAATTCGGTTTAATTAATATCAAAACCATTAACCACAATATTTTTAACTCATTTCATGCTTCACTCTGTGCTGGTGATGGTATTGCAGTTTGTGTTCTCTATAACGTCTTTAGAAAACTGCCGCCACTGCTGGGAATTTTGCTGGGAGCTGCTCCCTGTCTGCCTCCTTTGGGAGAAGTTTGTTGTAAACCATGCTTACCCATGCAAATCAGGTTTTTGCCAAAGTTATGCCAGAGAAGGTCTGTGGAATTCTTTGTCATTAGGATCTTAACCCATTGCCACCCGAACACTTTCTGCTGTTTCTTAAAATCATTTTTGACCAAAACAGGAAAAATGTGCATTTCATCAAAAGACTGCTACAACTATCTCCATCAGTAATAAGAAACTTCAGAGCAGTTTTTCTCTTCTGGAGCTCTGGACCTTTGGTGGTGATCCTCGCCTCCTTCATCTTTCCTAAGTACCTTCAAACTTGACTATGGATAATAAGATCTGTTGTTTAACTGCGGTTAGACAATTATGCCTGATTTGTATCTTATCTAATATCCACACGTCGGCATTCTTTCCAGCCCAGATAATTCAATGGTGATCAGGAGCAGGAAAAATAACTGATCTCCCAATCCTTTGCCATCAAGCTTCAAAGTGAATTTCACATCAGAATCAAATCTGTGATATTGTGCTCTTGATAGTTTAGTACTAAATTTGTGAGTGATTTTACCAATTGGACAATAATCTTATTGAAGTGCAGTGCAAGAGTATCCCATTTGCTTTTTATTGGTGGTACAATCATAATCATATTCTTAAACTCATGGTTATGATTTTGCAGCAGATTGTAAAAAGCAAAAATGTGCCCTTTATCCTTGCTCACTGTGATCTGAAATTACCTTCCATATCCAAGACCATCATGTGTGTTGACAATTGCAATAAGTTTCTTTCCCCAGGTAAAAAAAAAGACTGGTGGCACAAAACCTTAAACTTTTTGATTTGGTGATGTCAAAGTCAATATTTTCCCGCTTCTGTAGTAGAAAAATTCAACACACTCGTTAAGACAGAATAACAAGCTTTATTTTCGAAAACAACTGCATGCAGTAATGGCTGAAACTTGAAGTCATAGAGCAGTCAACAAAACTGCTCAGTCTTTCACAAATTCTGCACTTTCCTGGAGAATTAGCTCAATATTAATAATTATCTTTATCAAGATTATGTGACAACAGTATGGTCAGGAGTTTGATCGGAAATACAAATGGAAGCAAAGACCAGACCATGTTTGGTCATATCACTCATACTATTATTTAGTCCTTGGAGGGAACATTGAAAGGTCAGAATAGACTTGTTTCTTCCTGAACTTATCTTTGTTTTAAATTCCTACGGTCCTGGGTTATGACAAGTTAGTTTTATCAGAAGTTGCCGAGTTCCGGTGTTTTGGAATGGCTCGACCTTCGCTGGTCTTTTCAGACTTCAAGTTATGCAGAGTTGGCCTCCGGCCATACTAGTCTGAAAATGGTTAGGGCAGCATTCTTTACCTGGGCCTGGTGAGCTGGAATGAGTAGTTTCAGTCTTTCTAGTACTGTATCAAACCTTTTGACCAGTCTTCCCATTGACCAGTTTTCCCATCATGCCATTACTTAATTCGTACCATATCACAGTGAACCATAAAACCATAGAATCCCGACATTGCAGAAGGAGGACATTCGGCCTATTAAATCTGCACCGACCCAATGAAAGAGCACCCCACCCATGCACAATCCGCTGCTCCAACCCCACAACCCCAATGTAATTTTAAATGAATTTTGAATACACAATAATTACATAAAATATAAAATGTGATGGAATGGTCAATTTGCATGCAGGGATCACCCAGGTGCACAGTGGAAATTGTGGAGGGGCGCGGTGTCTGCACCCCTCGCCAGTCCCCCCCCCCCCCCACCAATTGGTGAACCTGGAGGTGATCAGAGCATCCCGTGCTCATTGGCCCTGGTGCACACGTTGTGCGGCCTCCTGTGCCTGCCTGGGCTCCATGTACTGCCCATCCTCCCCCTCATCCTCTTCGTTGGAGGAGGCCTGGCGTTCCTCCTCCTCCAGCATATCTCCCCTCTGCTGCATGATGTTGTGGAGGACGCAGCAGGCCGCCACGATGCAGGCGACCCTCTCAGCATCAAACTGGAGGGCCCCTCCAGACCGGTCCAGGCATCTGAGCTGCATCTTCAGGATGTTGAAGCATCGCTTGATCACACTCCTGGTTGCTGTATGGGCATCGTTGCAGAGGTTCTTGGCCTTTGGATAGGTGTCATCAGCCACGACCACAGTGGATAACCCCTGTCGCCCAGGAGCCAACACCCCAGCTTGTGGGGGGGGGGGGGCGTCTCGACATGTCATTAATCACGAGTGTGCTAGGATAAAGGCATTGTGCTCACTGCCCGGGTATCGGGCACGGACATGCATGATGCGCAGCTGATGGTCACATATCAGCCGCACGTTCATCGAGTGGAAACCCTTTCGGTTTGTGTAGAGCAGCTTGTCATCTCCATGTGCTCATAGAAGGGCCTGCATCACATCGACCATTCCCTGGGCTCGGGGCATCCCAGCGATGGCGGCGAATATGCTGCCTGGGCATCCTGGTGGGTTTAGTCACATTGAAATTGATGTATTGATCCACCTGGGCATATAGGGCCTCCATGATGGCATAGGTCTCCACCCAGTGTCTGGAAGGACCCCGTACAATTTCAGGGCGACTGTCACCTTGACGACCACCAGGAGCGGATGTCTTCTCCCAAACCCCCACGGTGCCAGGTGTGCCATGATCTGGCAAATTTGTCACCCTGCTCAGCCTGAGCCTTCAATGGCATGCCCGGTCCGGCAGGTCCTCGAATGTCAAGCCATGCCGCTACACACAAGGCCTCATGTAGCACCTCCTTGGCACTTCCTCCTCCTCGGCCTGTTGGGCGGTTGACTCTCCATCCTGGGTGGCTGCCTCATGTCCGTCTCTGGCATGCTCCGCTGCTGCACGGTCCACTGCTGCAGCTTCCTCGTCATCGAGCAGCTCCAGCTCGTACAGCCGCAGAGCATCCCCCGGGACTGTGGCAACTGTTGTGTTATGTACTCTGGGATAACACAGGCTGCAACTGGAGGCAGCTTTAACCAAAAGATACTCCAGACCTTGAAGTTAGTTCAATCTGAATTATTGAACCAGGAGCACAATTAGCACATTCTCTATGAGTTCCACTCTCTGCTAACCTAAGTGTGGTTACTCTGACTGAACCAGACTAGCTCTTAGCCACGTGCTGGAGGTGTGATACTGTACATACACCCTGACTCGCTCTGTAGATGTTCATCAGTGGAAAGAGGAAGAGTGTGAGTGCCTCGTGCCTTTTATAGTGATATACCACCCCTGAGTGTCCTGCCTGCTCATTGGCCATGTCCTGTTCTCTGTGTTCATTAGCTGCCTGTCTGTGCATGTCTGTATATCATTATCTGCATGTCTGCATATCAGTACAGCAACTAGCAGGAAGCCCAGCATTGCTGGTTGAATTCCAATATCCATTGTCTGCAGCGGGTGAAAAGCCAACATTTTAGCTTGCTGCATAACGCCCAGGCCTAACCAGGTCTAACGGGCTAACGGGCTACATGGTGGCTCCGGTTGGCATTGCAGCCTCTGCCCCTGCATGTCTCCTCCCCGCTCCCCTCTGCATCCCTGGTCCCATCGGTGGCCAACACCGTAGGGACCTCTGGCCCTGGCTCCTGTCCCTGATGCCAGGGGTACCCTCCATGGCCCCCACCCAGTGCTGCAGGCGCTTCTGTGGGCGTTGCCCAGAGTGGGTCACCGGCGGGTGGCGGCCGGGTGGGGGGTAGGGTGTGGGGGTAAGGGGGGGGGGGTGCAGGCACCCATATGGTCGAGGTCATTCTGCAGAACCAGGGCCAAGGTGAGGGGTCAGTGGGTGTGCAGCAACACGGCTGCCTTGCAGGCCGCATCGATGGTGGACCGTGACTGGACACTACCACAGTCTCGTGGGAGGGTCACCCCAGCTACTCGGCCTGTTCCCCCGTCACTCCCCTCCACCAGCCCCAGCAGGTTCCTCCCCACCCCAGCCAGCCCGGCAAGTGTCCGGCCCGGCAGGACGCAATTGCGTCTCTCTGGGTCCTACCTCCTCTCTCTCCCTCGGCAGCCATGGCTTCGGTTTCACAATTTTTAAAAGCACAAGTGAATTTGGCCCATTGGAGAATACCGGGTCAGGCCCCCAAATGATATCCAAACTGTGCTTACTGTAGGTGCATTCTGGACCGCATTGACACCGTTGTTGAGTGATAGAGAATTGTGATTTGGCGTCCAATCGGCGCCCGCCAAGATTTTGGCGACGGAACCAATTCTCCACCCAATCACGTTTCGCGATTTCGGCGTCAGCCAACGGAGAATCCCACCCCTTCTGTTTTTTGTTACTATAATTCCCTCATAAAGTATGGTGTTTTCTTCTGATGTTTTTTTATCAATCAATGACTTCAACACAGTATGAACTTGAATGCAGAAGCAGACAATTCCTCTTGAAATCTTTGTTTCCACCTTTTCTCACCTTGGGGAGGATGAAGAGAAAGGCCATGATGTTGGACGAAACAAATCAACTCTATTAGAGTTCAGGCACAAATTGTTAACTTTAAAGTTGATCAATAAACCGCAATACTTAAAGTAATCGTTAGCCCATTGTGACCATCAAAAGCTCTCAATATAACATGCAGCTCAGGTTATTGGAGAGTCGTGCTATCATTGCTTGTTGCCTAAATCAAGTTTTTCACTGGAAATTACAGTGAGCCCACCATTTAGTTGCCAGGGAGGCAGAAAAACAGTTTTTAAGCAGCGTTTGAGTTTAGAACATAGAACATAACAGTGCAGTACAGGCCCTTCGGCCCTCGATGTTGCACCGCCCTGTGAAACCACTCTAAAGCCCATCTACACTATTCCCTTATCATCCATATGTTTATCCAATGACCATTTAAATGCCCTTAATGTTGGCGAGTCCACTACTGTTGCAGGCAGGGCATTCCACGCCCTTACTACTCTCTGAGTAAAGAACCTATCTCTGACATCTGTCTTATATCTATCTCCCCTCAATTTAAAGCTATGTCCCCTCGTGCTAGACATCACCATCCGAGGAAAAAGGCTCTCACTGTCCACCCTAACTAATCCTCTGATCATCTTGAATGCCTCAATTAAGTCACCTCTTAACCTTCTTCTCTCTAACGAAAACAGCCTCAAGTCCCTCAGCCTTCCCTCATAAGATCTTCCCTCCATAACCAGGCAACATCCTGGTAAATCTCCTCTGCACCCTTTCCAATGCTTCCACATCCTTCCTGTAAAGCGGCGATCAGAATTGCACGCAATACTCCAAATGAGGCCGCACCAGAGTTTTGTACAGCTGCAATTTGACCTCATGTTTAAAAGGATGTCATAAGAAATTATTGGTTTGTTTAAAAAGGTTACTTATGCACTGCTGCTATGAGATATTCCGAAGCTCAGAAAAACACTTACTGGTGTTCTGGAGAGATTGGCCCACATGCTCCAGTCAGTCCGCTGCCCACAAAGATTTCTGCAACCCTCCCATTTTGCGAATTTTCCGTCGGTACTTCTGTTCCTGGCTGCTGCAGCGATTGGACAGCATAGCCATCTCCGCAGAAAACCGAAGGGCCTATGAAGAGAGGACATGCCCCAATTTATGACATTAGTTGCTGTATTGAGAAATTTCTCAAAGGTCACAGGTTTTTCAATGGGCAGGTGAGTGGATGGGTAAGTGAGTGGTTGAGTGAGTGAGTGGTTGAGTGAGTGAGTGGTTGAGTGAGTGAGTGGTTGAGTGAGTGAGTGGTTGAGTGAGTGAGTGGTTGAGTGAGTGAGTGGTTGAGTGAATTGGTGGGTGAGTGGATGGGTGAGTGGCTGAATGGGCAGTCGAGTCAGGTTGGGGGAATCGGATTAAGTTGCAGTGAGGGGGGTAGAGCGACTGGCGGGAGGGGTCAGTTCTCGTGCTCAGTTCAGTTACATTGCTAATCACCAAGGTAGACCAGGTACTAACCAGCATAATGAGTTCAGCGTAATTATACAGGTATGTCTCACGTGTCTAGCCCATGTCTCTAACACTGAGCTCAGTGTTGGATATACTATTGATTATCCCTGGAAATCTCTTAACTTAATATCCAATTTCAATGTATAAAAGGCAACGATAGGGTATGTAAAAGCAGGCTGTTTCAAGTAGTTTGTGTGCCAAGAATGAGGGACTTTAGATGCCACAATAAATGTAAGAGATTTGGAACAAAGTCAGGAGAAATTCCTTTATGCAGAAAGATATGAGGCTGTGGAATTCTCTTTTGAGGGTTAGTGCTTGAGGCAGAAATTGCTTCAATAATCAAAGAACAAAGAACAAAGAAAAGTACAGCACAGGAACAGGCCCTTCGGCACTCCAAGCATGCGCCGACCATGCTGCCCGTTAAACTAAAATCTCCTACACATCCGGGTTCCGTATCCCTCTATTCCCATCCTATTCATGTATTTGCCAAGATGCCCCTTAAATGTCACTATCGTCCCTGCTTCCACCACTTTGTCCGGCAGCGAGTTCCAGGCACCCACTACCATCTGTGTAAAAAAACTTGCCTCGTACATGTCCTCTAAACCTTGCCCCTCGCACCTTAAACCTATGCCCCCTAGTAATTGACCCCTCTACCCTGGGAAAAAGTATCTGACTGCCCACTCTGGCGATGCCCCTCATAATTTTATAGACCTCTATCAGGTCGCCCCACAACCTCTGTCATTCCAGTGAGAACAAACCAAGTTTATTCAACCTCTCCCCGTAGCTTATGCCCTCCATACCAGGCAACATTCTGGTAAATCTCTTCTGTACCCTCTCTAAAGCCTCCACATCCTCCTGGTAGTGTGGCGACCAGAATTGAACACGATACTCCAAGTGTGGCCTAACTAAGGTTCTATACAGCTGCAACATGACTTGCCAATTTTTATACTCAAGATTTGGGTAGGGGGATAAGAGAGAAAAGATTGGTGAGATAAAGGAACAAGATGGGTAATAGGAATGAGAACTATTTGCTTAAGTAGAAGAGAGATGCTGGCAAGGGCTGGCTGGTGGATGGCCTGTTTCTATCATTTACTTTCCACATATGAACTCTTAATGTATTCATATTAATTTCTTCTTTCCTCTAATTTAATAATAACATCAACGACTTGCATTTATACTGCACCTTGAACATTGCAAAATTCCGCAGGAGCATTATCAAACAAAATTTAACACCGATCTACATATGGAGAGATTAGAACAGGTGACTGAGAGTTTGGTCAAAGAGTACTGTTTTAAGTACTGCCTTAAACAGAGTTGGTGGTAGAGAGGCAGAGAGGTTTAAAGATAAAATTTTAGAGCTTAAAGTCCAGGCAGCTAAAGGCTGGCTATTGTAGTGTTGAATGGTTTCTTTCATCAGTGTTTGATTATGCCAGTCTGGTAGCTGATCCTTGTACACTTGCTTGATTGTTTAAACCTGCAGGTGGAGCTAGAGAGTTGAGATAATCTGAGAATGTCCCACAAAGGATCTGAAAAGGTCCTTGTGTGTTGAAATTCTGCAAGTTCTGAGATATTTTAAAGTTCTGCAAATAAATTATTTGGATTTAGAACGGGAGTCATCCCTGCATTGCCCTGAGATAAATAAAATATATAACAATGGTGAATATGTAACAGCTACTATAGTGCAGTGCTTAAAATCAGAGATGCACAAGAGGCCAGAACTCTCAGAGAGCAGCTTAATGGAGGTGTTGCTGCATTCAAATAAATTGACACAATAATATTTTGTGACAAGATATTTATGACAGTTGCAATAAAGTTAATTTTCTGAAAAATTCAAAGTCGTTAAAAAATGCAAGTGCAGCAAAATGAGAGAAAACATATTCCCAAATTTAAATAGCACAAGTACAAGAGTGGCGGAAAATATTGCCGATACGTTAATTGACGGAAAAGAGGACCCTGGGATGTGCTGGTTCCCACAGCCTGAAGATGGACATGTTTTGCCAATACATTGCCTGCCATCTGCTTTCCAACTTCTGGACAGTTAACTATATAGAATATCACCTGAATTGGGCTCATTGTGCCAGCAGACAGCAGCTGGAGTATCCATATGGAAAAAGGGAAGAGGATAATTAGGATAGTTGTAAAGGGGAAAGAAACAACATCACTGGTGAGATTTCAAAGGGCCCAATTCGACCTCTGTACAACTTGGGTGGATTTTGAGTGAGTTAAAATCTTGCCCTTTGTTTTCCCATTAAGATGCTAGAGCTGACCAGCGTTACCCATTGCCTCTGATACTGAGTACCTGCAACAATAGTTGTTGAGGTTTGCAACACACTATTAATGCATGCTTTCATTTGATTGTTAGGATTATCATTAGACAGAGATTAAGATATGATAGTGCTTTATTTTAGAGCTTCTAGTAAAAAGTGGCGAGATGCTCTAATTACCCCGTACAGTTGTTGCGGGGGTAATTCTTGAGAAGTAAACACAGCAAAATCACAGATCATGCTTTTGGGTTTCCTCCAGTAAAGAATTGAGAAGATCAGTATGCTCTTTAGTCATTACTACTCAAGACCTGGGGCTCTGTTTTTATCATTCTGATGTTGTGACTTGAGTTTTCTAATGTTCCATGAAAATATCAAAGCTTTTCTTTTATTACAATTGATGCCTATTGTGCTTTATTAATTCTGCCTTGATGGAAGACATTTACTTCCCCAGCAACACAATGGCCTTAATGTAATAATATGCCCCAAAGGAATTTATATAGCAGAGAAGTAGCAGCAGAATTAGGAAGTGTCATCAAGTACACAGTCAGAAAGATTTGTGGAGGAGATTTTAAGGTTGCAGTGGGGAATAAATAGCAAGGTAAAGAGATTGAAGGTGGAAATTTAAGGTAGTGGAATCAAGATAATGGAAAGTGCATAATCTGGGCTGAGGGAGGTGGATGATGCTGCTGTGGTGGCAGGGGAGAAGGAAAACCTATCAGAAGCCTGATTTCGAAGGACATAAGCTGAGACATTGGACAACAAAAGGTTGCAAATTTAGAGGAGGCAAATACATGAGAAACTGTACACAAGGCAAGGACTTTGAACTGTGGTCATTGAGGGACAGCAAGCCAGTGGAAGTTAACAAGAGCAAGGGTGACAGACAAGTTGGACTCAGTGAATAACACAGCACAGATGACAGTGATTTGGATTATTGGTGTTGGTATGAGACAGAACTCAGCAGGCAACTGAGGAGAGCTTTGGAAAAGTTGAATATTGAGATAGCAAAAGCATGGATAAGAGTGCCAATGGCACTGAGAGTGAGAGAAGGACAAGCTGTCAATGCCATGGATGAAGAGGTACGCTCCTTCCTTCTTAGTGACAGTTATAAATTGATGAACTGAGTCTCCAATCGGTCGAAATAACCTTTTGACATTCACTCCATCAAATTTCTTCCTATTAAATAAAAATGCTGCTATTCATGCCAGCTTTGGCTCAGAAGCAGCACTCTGAGCCAGTAGGTTGTGCATTCAAGTCCAATTCCAGAGACATGAGCATATTCTAGGCAACACTTCAGTACAGTACTGAGGTGAGTCATCTTTCAGATGAGGTATTAACCAAAGCCCAACCTTCCCTCTTTAATGCACATGAAAAGAACGAGTGACATTAGTTATTTGAGAAAAGCAGGACAGTTGTCCTCGTCAATATGTTTCCCTCAACCAACACCATTAAATCAGATCATTGGTTTCTAATGTTGTTGTGGTTTGTGAGACCTTGCTCTGCTTTTGAGCCGGATTAGCCATCGGTGTGGGTGCAAAATCTGGAGGCAATCAGAAAACGGAGGGAATCGCGCCAGCGAGATTGCGATTTCCGATTTTCAACCCTCCTTGCTGGTGGAGTAATACAAACACGTCATGGGAGCCCGGAAATCTCATTTTAATACATCAGCATGTCATTAGCGAGCCCTCACTCCAGAACATCCCCCCCCTCCCCCCACTCACTGAATACTCAGTGGGCACCAGCGTGACGTCAAGCCGGCACAATTTACAACAGGTTTCTATGAACATGAACCTGGTGGCTATATGTCCGAGCGGGATTTCGGAGGTGAGCTCCCCGTCAGTCATCACCCTTCATGGTGTTAAATGCTCAGGGTGCACCAGAGGGGATGCGGGGGACATGGGGTAAGTTCAACTCGGGACTCGGGTTCAGTTGTTCAACCTAAGGGGGAGGGGTTGCTCGCAGGCCTTCCCTTCATGTCAGGGCACCTTTTGCTTAAAGGGAGTCTGGAGGCTGCCATGCGGGCATCGCATCCCATGCCCTTCTTGCTGGGCTTGTACACAGATCTTAATGGGAGCTGGAAAGTGGATGGGAGGAAGTGAATGCAGAGGTTCAGTATTGAGAGTGACAGTGAGGTACCTGGGTGGGGTTCCATGAGGGGCCATGCTGTAATTGCAGAGTGGGGGACTCATGAATCGGGCATATCTGTGCCTCATGAGGACTGAAAACCCTCTCAGTGTGAGGACGATGACTGCAGTGTGTTGAGAATGTCACACTCAGGGAGCAGTGTGAGGACAAAGGGGGAAAGCTGTTTGGAAGTTCAAATCTACTTGTGAGGGAGGTTTGAGTGTCAGGGATTAATTAAACTTGGATGGCTGTGGCTGATGGAAGGTTGGTTAATTCTGAACCCCTTGTGATATGGGAGAATGAGGGCACCTTCTGGGGACTGCTAATTGCAGTCTTCACACATATGGGCTGTGCATCATCTGCTACAAGAGGCAGCCAGTTGCCTGATCAGCTCCTTCACCCTTCCTTGGCTGGTCAATTGTGCCAATTAAATATAGAGAACGAAACATGAGTGCCAATGATTAGAGACAAGTGTAACCCTTTTGAAACATTGGCCCCGAGTATTGTCTCCAATGCACATAAAAGCATTAGCATAACATAGATAATACTAATGTGTATCCCTATGCAAGGCGTAATGGTGATATCTATAATCACTCGCCCTATTCAAGGTCATAACGGGGGCTTCTTTGAGAACCCTGTGAGGGTGCAGATGCTGGTCTCATGTATCCACTCGACTACCCTTTCATCCAACATCAGGTTTGGGGGATGGGTGGGGGAATGGTGGGGGGTAAAGTGCTACTGAGACTCTTGAGGGTCCACGAGTTTCATCCAGGTGGAGTTGAGAGAGACCCCTGTGGGAAAGTGGCTATAGTGTGAGAGGGGAGGGTGTGAGACTTAGTGGGGAGGAATTCACAAAGGGGGAAGTGCAGGAGTGGATGTCCCAGAAGGGTATAGGGCTGAGGGTCAGGGCTCTGTCAGGAATCCTCATCGCTCACTCTGGTGTTCTCTTCTTTCCAGTTTATGATTCTGGAGAAGCATGGAGCCAGTTGAGTTGGCTATTCTACTCATACCAACAGACACATCGACATGCCGCTGCACATGGCAGTGACCAGCATCCTGCAGAGGAGAGGGAAGCTGGGCCCATAGCTGGGTGCAGCACTAAAGAAGGTGGAGGCTTGTGGACAAGGGTCTTCCAGAGTTGGACATCCTACCTACAGATGTGGATCTTCAGTACCAGAGAAGACTGCCTCAATCCCCAGGGGACAGTGGACCAATTTTTCCAGAACCTGAAAGAGCTGGCACCACATGGATTAGGAGGACATCCAACACCCTGTGGCCCTTAATGTTAGCACTTCTCTGAACTTCTCTGCAAGTGGCTCGTTTCAGAGCAGCACAGATGATCTATGTGGCATTTCCCAGTTGGGGAGGCTACAGATGCACTTTTTGCGAGGCCCCGCATCTACGTAAACCTGGACTGGGACCGGGCGAGTCAGGACACCAAGGCAATGCATTTTTCCGCTCAGCATGCCCCAATTGCAGGGTGTGATAGACTGCACCCACATGGCTCTGTGTTCTCCATGGCGGCATACAGTGCCATTCATGAATGGCGAGGGGTACCATCTGTCAATGTCCCACTCGTTTGTGACCTCACAATGCACATAATGTAGGTATCTCCCCATTTCCCAGGGAACATCCACGACATTTACATTTTGGAGTGCTCTCAGATCCCAGACATTTTTTAGGGGGGGATAGCACCGAGGGATGGTTCTTCAGGGTCAAAGGACGCTGTGACAAATGCAGGATTTGTGATATATTGGATGATAAACATTTGGCAATTTAAGGGTTAAAATGTTGTTTGACTAGGGGGAGTCCTTGGGGAGTTAGTGGGCTGCATTCTCTGTCCTGGAATGCCCAAATCACGTTCCCCGAGGGGATGTAGAATTGGGTGCAGGAGCAAAATCGGGACGGCGCCCGACGCTGACCCGAACGCAATGCTCCAATCCTCGGAATTGAGGTCCACGTCCACGCCAGCAGGAGCATGTAAATAAATGCAAATGGATCTTAGTGACCCATTTGCATCCATTTAGCAGGCCGCACGCCCTATGCTCCAGCCCTCTGTGATTCACCGGTCCCTGCAGCAGGGGATCACGTGCGTGCGCATCACTTGTGGTCTCCACCAGCGTGGCCCTGGTGTGTTGGAACTCGTGGTGGCCCAAGAGGGTAACCCACCAAGCAGAGACCATCTGAACCCAACTGAAGTCCACCTCCCTCCCCCAGAATACACTGCCTGCCCACCCCCCAACCAGATCCCACCCCCACATCCCCCCTTCCAGTGACCCCTACGATAGGGAGAAACCCCACATCTACTCCTGTAATAGTGTGACCCATCAAAGGGACCCCTATAATAAGAAGAGCCCCCACAAGGACCCTGGTAATAGGGGACCCCCCCCCCCCCCCCCAAAGGGACCTGTGTAATCAGGAGGCATCCCACAGGGAGCTCTATGATAGAGGGATCCCCAAACCCCTGTAACAGGGCGACGCCTCCCAGTAACTGCATGACCAGAGAGACTCCCCACAGTTTCCAGGATTATCCTTGCTACCTTTCTTAAACAGCGGTATCACATTAGCTATTCTCCATTCCTCTGGGATCTCACCTGTAGCCAATGAGGATACAAAGATGTCAGTCAAGGCCCCAGCAATTTCCTCCCTTGCTCCCCTCTGTATTCTGGGGTAAATCCCATCCGGTCCAGGTCCACAGATCTTTGAAAGTGGCAACACAAGAGGACAAGGTAGTCAAGAATGCATATGGAATGCTTGCCTTCATTGGATGGGGCATCAAGTATAAAAACTGGCAAGTCATGCTACAGTTGTATGGAACTTTGGTAAGGCCACGCTTGGAATATTGCGCACAATTCTGGTTGCCACACTACCAGAAGGATGTGGAGTCTTTGGAGAGGGTGCAGAGGAGGTTTACCAGGATGTTGCCTGGTCTGGAGGGTGTTAGCTATGTGGAGAAGCTGAATAGACTTGGACTGTTTTCAGTAGAAAGCTGGAGGTTGAGGGGTGACCTCATAGACGTCTACAAGATTATGAGGGGCATGGATAAAGTAGATGGGCAGGCACTCTTTCCCAGGGTGGAGGGGTCAGGTACCAGGGGGCATAGGTTTAAGGTCCGTGGGACAAAGTTTAGAGGAGATGTGTGAGGCAGTTTTTTTATGCAGAGGGTGGTGAGTGCCTGGAACGCGTTGCCAGGGGAGGCTGTAGAAGCAGATACATTAACGGCATTCAAAAGGCATCTCGACAATACATGGATAGGATGGGTATAGAGGGATACGGCACAAGGAAGTGCTGAGGGTTTTGGCAAAGATTGGTATCATGAGCGGTGCAGGCTTGGAGGGCCGAAGAGCCTGGTCCTGTGCTGTATTGTCCTTTGTTATTTGATCCTGGGGTCTGCAACTTTCAACCCATTTACAATCTGAGCAACATCCATTTAACCTGATGCACCATCACTCTCTGTGCAAAAAGCTTTCCCCGCATATCTTCACTGAACCTGTCCGCCCTCACCTTGAACTTGTGCCCCATGTAATTTTAAATTCCGCCCTGGGAAAAAGCCTCCAAATGTTCACCCTATCTATACCCCTAATCATTTTTATAAAGTTCTGGCTGGTCGCCCCTCAGCCTCCGTCTCTAGGGAGAACAGTCCCAGTTTATTCAATCTCTCCTCATAGCAAATACCCTCCATATCAGGCAACATCCTGGTAAACCTTTTCTGTACTCTCTCCAAAGCCTCGACATCCTTTTATTATGGATAGTGTTATAATTAAACTGACAGAAAACAGTAACTGTAACTGTCCAGTTTCATTTCTTCTTGACTTCATTTGATACAAATTGAATGGCTTGCTAGGCCATTTCAGATGGCGTTTTAAGAATTAATCACATTGCAGGTGAGAATGGCAAATTTCCTTTCCCGTCCTTCATCTGATTGAAGTTAAATGACATTAGCAAAGAGCACGAAGAACAAACAAGTCTCTGGTGGAATTGAAATGTAAAAATTACATTTAAAAAGATGCACTAATTGTTGATTATTATAAATAACACAAAGGTTAAGTGATGCCAGGCTCAAAGTAATCTCATATCACATTTATAACTTCAATTTGGTTTAATTCCTTGTCAGCTCATTTCACACCAATTTTCACAACATTTCTTTGAACTAAAATCTAAAACTGCTTTGATGAAAAATGCTTTGTATATCAAATTCACAAAGCTGTTTACTTTTTGCAATCTTTCTTTTATCAAGTGGAAATTTGCCATTAACTTCCCTGCCTCCCCAGTAAGCTGTGAGAAAAAGGAGACTGTAGTCTCAGTCAGGAATCAATAGGACTATGAAACAGTTCAACAATGTAAACCGGCTCACTCATGTACTTGATGACTGTACTGGGGCATCAGGGGAAAGGAATCCAAGCTTGATTAAAGACATCAATCTCTTGTTCGTATTTGCTAGATAACCTGAGCAGCAGTTACCATGTCTCATTTAATTCAGAACAAAAGAAAAACAAGCCTTTGTTTGAAGGGGGCTATCATTATTTTTCATTCACTGGGACTGGGGGTCTCCGAGTGTAACCGGATTCATTAGGCCAAAAACACATAATGTAATTTCTATTATCCAATCAATCAGAAGAACTGAAATGTACTTTCCAAAACTATTTCAAAATGTATTTTTTAATCAATAATGCCTTTGAGTAACCAAATACCCGAATGGATAGAAGATGCAGGGCTCATTTTAGCTGCAAATCATTAGAATTCTCTAGTCGTAGCCACAAAGATTTGCAGCAACAAGCTTTTAAAATTGCAGAAAATTAACCCTGTACATTTAGTACCATGTCAAATTGAAACGTAGAGCAAAGCGACTATTTGCTGCATGTCTGTAGATTGCCTTAGGTTCATTTTGCACTCGAATACATTGCATTATAAAGTAATGTGGAACAGAAGTTAGATTTAAATACATTTGTCATCACAGTAATGTAAATCTTGAAAGGAAAAGTTGCACTGAAGTGTATGCTATCTGGATAATCCATAACATGAAATGTAACAAGTCAGAGGCAAATAATTAATATGTTAATAACAGCATAAACAACAAACTGCCTTATATTGAGATTATGGTACATTAAGAAGGGGGCATGGTTTCCAACCTTTGACTCATGTTATGGGCCAGGGTTTAGAGAACCCCAAAGTGTATCATGGAGTTCACCTGACCCACAACTTTTAATAGATTCTGGTATGGGGAGCACACGGCCCACTCTACAGGTGTGGTACAGCAGAAATCGAAAAGTATTTTTTAAAGCAAAACAATGTTTATTCTGTGAACTCAAGTTAACCTTTTTAAAACATACGATGAACATCTTAGCAACCATCAATTCTAATACAACCACCAAAGAATACAACAGTAAGTAATTCTTGAAGCTTTCCTTTTAACATCCATAAGACTTAAAGCACCTTTTGCCAGAAGCACATTAGGTTTACATTGACTACTGAGAACATTCATAATTCTGAATTCACCAAATGATCAAGAGATAGTCTTTGAATGGCAGAGAAAACAGCAGTATACCTGCATAATCTGGCTTCAGCTCCAACACTGAAATCGAAACTAAAACACACCCTGCAGCCTGCTCAAAAACGAAAGTAAAAAGCTGACAGACAGCCCAACTCCACCCACTCTCTGACATCACTGCAATAATAAACACCCATTTCTTAAAGGTACTCTCACTACAGATATTTACATACACACCCATATATAAACACCCATTTCTTAAAGGTACTCTCACATGACACCTCCCCACAAGAAAAAAAAACCCATCAGCTTCAAGATGGTTTCATTTTTCACCTTTTCACGATCCTTTAAGAAATGCACACAGTAAATATACTTTTTCGTTTCAAAAAACAACACACTCAAACAGGTATAATAATATAGTCCATTTTCTTTCATTTTTCTTCATCTGAAATCCGTCACGATTGACAGTCTCTTTGAACAAGAAGGTCTCTGCACAATCTGGCCATTGCTCTACACCTCGGCATTTCTCTTTAAAGTCAGACACTTTAGTTCACAGAGTCCCTTGCAATTCTCCAACACAGGAGCATTGGTTATCACAGCTTTCAGGCAGCAAAATGCCTGTTGAAAGTCCGCTGTCCATTGAAATTTTCGACGTTTCTTCAACAAGTCCATCAGTGGAGCAACCACGCTACAAAACTTTTGCACAAATGTTCGTTCAAATCCACTCATGCCAAGAAATCACATTATTTCCCTTTGTCTTGAGGGTATTGGAAACTCCTCAATAACTGTTGATTTCACATCCCGTGTGACCATTCGACCCTGTCCAATTGTATGCGCCTTTCCAAATTCACTTTTGGCTAGGTTTATCACCAAACCCGCCTCCTGAAATCGATCGAATAACTCCATCAGATGTTTTAAATGTTCTGCCAATATCTGGCTGAAAATTACCAGATCGTCGATGTATACCGCACAATTGGATAATCCTGAAACAACTTTGTTAGTTAACCGGTGAAATGTGGCTGGGGCGTTTTTCATGCCAAATGGCATAACTTTGAATTAATATGTATCATCTGGAGTCACAAAAGCTCAAATGTCCTTCGCCCTTTCGGATAAACGTACCTGCCAGTAATCTTTAAGTAAGTCCAGTTTGGAAATAAAAGCTGATTGTCCCACTTTCACAACGCAATCCTCCAAACGTGGGATAGGATAAGAGTCCGTTCTTGGAACTGCATTAACCTTTTTATAGTCCACGCACAACCGTTGGGTACCATCTGGTTTTGGTACCATCACTATGGGTGAGTTCCATTGGCTGCAACCCACTTCAATTATGCCATTTCTAAGCATACTCTCAATCTCTTTGTTAACCTGTGCCAATGTTAAAGGGTTAAGTCTATACGGATGTTGTTTGATTGGAACAGCATTTCCCACATCTACATCATGTATAACCATTTTAGTACTTCCCAATTTATCTCTACAAATTTGCCCACGTGATATCAATAACTCTTTCAGGTCAGTCCGTTTTTCCTCTGGAAGGTAACTCAACAATTTATCCCAATTTTTAAGAACATCCTCGTTTTCCAATTTAATTTGAGGTATGTCAAATTCACAGTCATCTGGATTTGGTTTGTCAATTTGAGTTAGAATCATTAAAACCCCCTCCTTTTTCTCTCCTTCCCTTTCAAAGTACCTTTTAAGCATATTCACATGACACACTCGGTGAGTCTTCCTTCTATCTGGTGTTTTTAACCACATAATTCACCTCACTTTATTTCCTTTCAATCTGATACGGTCCACAAAACCTTGCTTTTAAAGGTTCACGTACCACTGGTAACAATACTAAAACTTTATCTCCACTGACAAAACTACAAACTTTGGATTTCTTGTCCGCTAACCGTTTCATCACATTTTGCGCAACTTTTAAATGTTGTCCAGCCAATTCACCTACTCTATTTAATCGTTCCTTTCTAACGCTCCCTGCAATTCTGGATGGTATGCAGTTGATTTAAATTGTTTTATTCCGAAGCTATCCATAACTTCATTGAATAACTTTGAGGGAAAATTCGATCCTTGATCCAATTGTATTTCTGTGGTTAGTCCATATCTAGTAAAGACTTTAAGTAACTTCAGCTGTAATATTATGTACTGGAATGGCCTTTGGAAACCTAGTAGACACATCCATTATAATCAAAAGATATTGATTCCCACTTTTTGTTTTAGGTCCTACGCAATCAATTAGGACCCTTGTAAAAGGTTCCTCAACTGCTGGAATGGGTATTAAGGGCACTGGTTTTATCACTGCTTGAGGTTTCCCTATCACTTGACATATGTGACATGATTGACAAAATTTAACTACATCTTCACGTAGTTCAGGCCAATAAAAATGTTTCAGGATTTCAGCTTGAGTTTTCCTTATTCCCAAATGACCACCCACTGGTACCTCATGTGCAACTCACAACACCTCCTTTCTATACCCTACTGGCAATACTACTTGATGAACTTCTGCCGACTTTCCATCCGCCTGCAGATGTAAAGGTCTCCATTTTCTCATCAAGACATCACTTTTACGTTAATAACACTCTGGTTCCTCTTCCGTGTATGCTTTCTGATACATCCATTTTATTTCTATATCTTTTTGTTGTAACTCCGCCAATTTTCCTGAACTAAAAATATCCGCCTCATCCTCCACCTGTTCTTGTTCTTTTTCAACCATCTGATCAAAAATCGTTTCTGATAATTGCACTTCAACTTCATCTTCACTCTTTGATTTCTCCTCTTGTCTTAACCTGTGACTTTGTGATCTTGTCACTGCACAATCCGGAAAAATCCCTGGATATTCGTCCTTCAACAATTCAGTTGTCTGAATTTCCACTGGTTATCCACCACAGTCGGCATCACTCCCACCTGCGATCCAGCTATATCATTACCCAAGATAAACTGTATTCCTGGACAAGATAGTTTCTCTATTACTCCTACTACCACTTCACCACTCTTCATTGGACTTTCCAACATTACCTTATATAATTGAACACTACTCCTCTCACCCTAAATTCCAAATATTACCACCTTTTCTGGCAACATTCTTCCCAAACCACATAACTCCTCATCTTTAACCATTAAAGATTGACCAGCTCCATATCTCTTTAAATTGTGACTTCTTTACCTGCTCCTCCTGACACACATGAGTAAACTTTACCCACATAAGTAAATTCTTGAAAGAGATCTGGCACCTTCTTATCAATCACCTCTTGATCAAGCTGTACAATCTTTTGCACCTCCTTCGCTTCACATGGGCTTTCCTTTACCACTTTAACAAACCCCGCCATCTTGTCCTGTTTTACCACATCAGCCTTCCCAGTGCTTTTCTTCAACCACCAACACTGTGACTTTACATGACCTAGTTTATTACAGTGAAAACATTTGAAACTTTTCATTTCTTTTCCACCCTCCTGGATTTCTTTTTTAATCTGAGGTACACTCTCCTTATTATCTCCCATCAGATCACCTTTACCTTTACCACTTGAGTATTTCTCATGTCCCCAGTTTCTATCCCTCACAGGCTGAACTGATGCAGAAACCAGGCTTTGATTTATGAACTAATTCATAATCATCTGCCATTTCTGCTGCTAATCTCGCAGTTTTAACCCTCTGCTCTTTCACATGAGTTCTCACTACATCAGGAATTGAATTTTTAAACTCCTCCAAAAGTATAATTTCTCTGAGAGCTTCATACGTTTGGTCTATTTTCAAAGCCCTTATCCACCTATCAAAATTACTCTGTTTGAGCCTTTCAAACTCCATGTATGTTTGACCAAATTCTTTCCTTAAATTTCTAAACCTTTGTAGGCTTCGGGCACTAGTTCATATGCACCTAAGATGGATTTTTTCACTCCTCATACATCCCAGATACCTCCTCCGAAACACTTCACTTGCCCTACCTATCAGCTTTGTTTGAATCAATAATAACCACATGTCCTGTGGCCATTTCATTTATTTAGCTATCTTCTCAAATGAAATGAAAAGGCTTCTACCTCTTTCTCGTCAAACCTTGGCAATGTTTGGACATATTTAAATAGATTCCCACCAAGTCTTCATGAGAAAGAATTAAAGCAGCTTAAATTTGAAAGAGAGAGAGAGGAAAAAGAAACGCTCTTTCTTTGATGCTCTTTCTGACTATCCTCATCACTATCATCCAACTGTACGTTTCCCTTTACGTCTGCCAATTTTAACTGACTGTCATGTTTCATCGCCATTTTCTGAAGTTCAAACTCACTCTCTTTATCTTTTTCCCTGATCTGTATCTCCCTTTCTCTTTCTTTTTGTTCTGCTAGGGCTATTCTTTCTTTTCTCCTTTCTTCTCTCTCCTTTTCTTGTTCCTCTCCCTCTCTTTCTTTTTCCTCTCTATCTCTTTCTCTTTCTTTTTCCTCTCTC
Organism: Scyliorhinus torazame; assembly: GCF_047496885.1. Classification (NCBI taxonomy): domain Eukaryota; kingdom Metazoa; phylum Chordata; class Chondrichthyes; order Carcharhiniformes; family Scyliorhinidae; genus Scyliorhinus; species Scyliorhinus torazame. Next base: position 284,049,350 of record NC_092711.1, on the reverse strand, counting down.
TCTCTTTCATATTCAAGTTGCTTTAATTCTTTCCATTTGTTCCATTTGTTTAAGTTGTAACTGAATTTTTGCCATTTCCAATAAGTCAAATTGTATCTCAGGCAACTTTAAATGCTTAGCCACCACCATAATTACCTCATCTTTTCGCATTTTGTCAGGTAATGTTAACTGCAATGTTTTTGCCAAATCTAACAGTCTGTTTTTAGTCTCTGTCCGTAAGGTACTGCGTGTGACCATCTCCACCCCCAAAAACGTCAGAGCCTCTGAAAGAGCCAGTGTCCACAACACACGCCCTACTTAAACTAGAATATCACACCTGAAAAGCAACCACAATATGCTCACCCCTCACTGTCTTTAAGTTCACTAAGCCAATCCAATAGATAGACTTTTATCCCCCTCGAGCCCCCAATTTGTTATGGGCAAGTGTTTAGAGAACCCCAAAGTGTATCATGGAGTTCACCTGACCCACAAATTTTAATAGATTGTGGTATGGGGAGCACACGGCCCACTCTACAGGTGTGGTACAGCAGAAATGGAAAAGTATTTTTTAAAGCAAAACAATGTTTATTCTGTGAACTCAAGTTAACCTTTTTAAAACATACGATGAACATCTTAGCAACCATCAATTCTAATACAACCACCAAAGAATACAACAGTAAGTAATTCTTGAAGCTTTCCTTTTAACATCCATCAGACTTAAAGCACCTTTTACCAGAAGCACATTAGGTTTACATTGACTACTGAGAACATTTATAATTCCGAATTCACCAAGTGATCAAGAGATAGTCTTTGGATGGCAGAGAAAACAGCAGTTCACCTGCTTGGTCTGGCTTCAGCTCCAAAACTGAAAACAAAACGAAAACACACCCTGCCGCCTGCTCAAAAACGAAAGTAAAAAGCTGACAGACAGCCCAGCTCCACCCACTCTCTGACATCACTGCAGTAATAAACACCCATTTCTTAAAGGTGCTCTTATTACAAATATTTATATACACACCCATTTATAAACACCCATTTCTTAAAGGTACTCTCAGATTTAAAAAAATAAAACATTTATAGTACCCAATTCATTTTTTCTAATTAAGGGGCAATTTAACGTGGCCAATCTACCTAACCTGCACATTTTTGGATTGTGGGGGCGAAGCTCACGCAAACACGGGGTTAATGTGCAAACTCCACACTGACAGTGACCCAGAGCCGAGATCGAACGTGGGACCTCGGCGCCGTGAGGCAGCAGGGCTACCCACTGTGCCACCATGCTGCCCTGAAGGTACTCTCACATGACACTCAGTAGGGAATGTCTTTAACTTGCTGCCAATCGTTTGTTGCCACAGATTGGGAACCCCTGATCTCAATTTCAATTGATTTCAATAGAAATGAAAATCAAGCAATTTCAGTAATTCCTATCACAAGGTTTAGGTTGGGGTGATTTGAAAATCTGAGCCAATCTGCAGAGTAGCTGAATCCTGTTGGCGAGAAAGTTCCCAGATGAAATATATATTCCATACCGACTGAGCTAATCTGGCTCACTCCTGGTAATAATAAAAATGTTACCCTTAATAATGCCAGTCACTTTGAAAACAAAAAGATGCATGGTGTGATCGAACGGCCTCGTCGCGCCCGACCCGGTGGCGCCTCTTGTGAAATTTGCGATGCTCAGAATGCCTCGCAAGATCTAACGAAATTTCATGAGATGTCACGACCTGGATCTCGCCCTCACGGGGCGTGATCCAGATTTACATATCTAAGTGAGCAGTTAGGCTCACTTAAATATGTCAGCACCGGATTCTCCCAATACCCAGGATCTAATGCCTGGACCTGGGAGGCCTCGCCGTAGTGCCATTTAGTGGTTGTCCGCACAAATGCCGACTAGGCGTAACTGCACCTGGAGGGGTCTCCCAAGACTTCGGAGGCTCCTTGGTGGCAAACTGGCACAGGCTGGGTGCCAGGTTGCCCATGCCAGTGATTGGGCCCGGAGGTTCCCTGCTCTCATGAGGTGGGGTGAGGGGGGGGGGAGGGGGGAGGGGGGAGGGGGGGGGTGCATTTTGGTGGTCCAAAGGCTGCAGTGGGGAAGTTGTGGGGGGCAGCATTTAAAAATTGATTGCCGACCTCTTCTCTTCTGCACTGATGAGCTGAGCTGGTCATTGCAGGAAATCAAGGTACGTGTGGCCTTGGCAGGAATTTCCTTGCCATGGCCAAAACAAACAAGAATCCTGTTTGACAGTGGGGTCGTTCTTGGTGCTGCAGGCACCGAGAAACACCCCGCTAACCACGCCCAAAACAGGACTCTTTTATTATCGTTAGATTGCACCCCTTGAGTTTTGGAGCTGTGATGCTAGGGAAGCCGGAAATTTAAAACTATGGAGCTTTATTTACAGTGTGTGATCTCTTATGTGACTGTTCTTCTCTCTCAGTTTCCCACTCTAGGACTTATGATGTCACTTCCAGTTAATACATAAATATAACAGATCTTCACGAGAGGTAATAAGAATGAATGCAAATCATAACAGTTCTACCCCTTTAAATTGAAGGTCCCCAAGTAGTTCAAAACAAGTTTAACATGAACGATAGTCAATAAGACAGTCGGTCAGGAGGTCATTGCTCTCTGATCGGTTGCCGGCAAACCTCTGGCGTCTTTTGCTTCACACTGGTGGCAACCTCTGGGGTTTTTGTCTTTGCACTAATGTCATTGGTGTTTGGTTTGACCAGTGTTGATGTAGAAACAAGAGGTTGCCCCTGTATCTGATCATAAGGTGAGGTGTTGCTTTACTCCACAGTGTCTGTTAGTGTTGGGATAGTAGGATTGGTCAAGTCATAACTTTGTAGGTTTAAACCTGGATTTTCTTCAGGCTTCCATTCTGCCAGCCAGCAACTGGTCTGCATGTCTCCTCCAGATAACATCAAGATGGTGGCAGGAACCTATTTCCCCCCTGTTGGATAATTCTTAGCCAAAATGGTGGATAATTTTACTTGGTGGAAAACTCTGGGCGGGATTCTCCACCCCCACGCCGAAGTGGCCGCGCCGTCGTGAACGCCGTTGAGGTTCATGACGGCGCGGAACGGCCCCGGTCCCGACCGATTCAGGCCCTGACAATGGGCCAGTATCGGGGCCACGTCATCTACCCGCGCCAGGCCTTGTCGCCCACGTAAAAGCGGCGCCGAATAGATGACGCGGCCGGCGCCGCATAACGGACGTCATCCGCGGTTGGCCGGCGCCAACCCGCGCATGTGTGGTTGCCGTCCTGTCCAAATCCGCCCCGCAAGAAGATGGGGGACGGATCTTGCGGGGCCGCGGAAGGAAGGAGGTCCTCCTTCAGAGAGGACGGCCCGACGATCGGTGGGCACCGATCGCAGGCCACCCCACATTCAAGGTGTAGCCTGGTGCAGGATCCCCCCTCGCCCCCCCACAGGCCGCCCCCCCAGCGTTCACGCAGCGCCCACGACTGTAGCGACCAGGTGTGGACGGCGCCGGGGGGGAACCCACCGTTTTGGCCTGGCCGCTCGGCCCATCCGGGCCTCAGAATAGCGGGGGTGCCGGAGAATCGCCATTTTCGGTGTCTCCGGCGATTCCCGACCGGCCCGTTCCCGCCGCTTGGGAGAATCGCGGGAGGGCGTCGGACCGGCGTCCACGGAAATGTCGGCGGCCCAGGCGATTCTCCCAACCGGCGTGGGAGTGGAGAATCGCGCCCCTCTATGCTTTGCCTTTCTTTCGGAAGAGTTTTGTTCCCTTTGTACTTGCTGTTGCTTTTGTATGATGTCTTTAGTTTTCGGAGGTTCCAACAGATTGAACGCAGAAAGTAGTTATCTTTTCATGATTAGCATTGCAGGCGAGGTCTTGAAATTTATGATATTCCTTGTTAAGACATTTGATCAGCAATACTTGTTCCCTGATTACTCTCAAGGTATGCTTCATAGTTTGGACGAAACATACTGCTCGGCCATTAGCAGCAGGGTGGTATGGTGCAGATTTAATATGTTGAATACCATTCTCTTGTAAGAAACATTTGAGTTCTTGTGAGACACATTGATGCTTGCCAGTTGTTCAGGGTACCCAAAACAACTAAACACTTCATCTAACCTCTCAATATTTTTCTCCGATGAGGCAAATTTCATCACAGTTGTCATGATATTCAAACACACACATCATGATAGACAGACTAACAGACCAATTAGCACACACAACACGACAGCCAATCACAGACAAGGACAGAGACAGTATAAGACAAGAAACACGACACCTGGTGGTCAGTCGATTCCAACTTTTGCCATTTTTCTACTGATGGAGGTTTCCCATGTGCACTTTGCAACTGTGTTTTCAACAGCTCACTTGATTCCCTCACACAGAAGGAAACAACCCGAGCTTCAGCCTCTTATTTATCACAGACAGCTGTGTAATCTGTTCTGCACGCAGATTATCGGTACTCACGTCCACCGAGCCTGTTAGTACTATCGGTACTCACGTCCACCTAGCTCGCATGTGTTGCGCCGGGTGAAACATTTTCTTTTCTAACTTTTCTTTTTCCAACTTTTCTCGGTCAACTTCTTCTTCGTGGGTTGCTAGCCAGCATATACTCGTATTCCTCATTGCCAGTTTTTATGTTGTGCTTTGGAGGTGGCCTACTAGGGAGCATGAAAGTTTAAAATAATGGAGCTTTCTTTACAGCATGTTATCGCTTACATAGCTGTTTTTCCCTCTCTGTTTCCCACGTGAAGACTTATGACAGCACTACAATGAATACATTGATAGAACAAAGTTCATGAGAGCTTAGAAGAATTAATACAAATACATAACGGGTCTGTACGGAGTCCGCACGTTCTCCCCGTGTCTGTGTGGGTTTCCTCCGGGTGCTCCGGTTTCCTCCCACAGTCCAAAGATGTGCAGGTGAAGTGGATTGTCCATGCTAAATTGCCCTGAGGTTAGATGAGGTTACTAGGTCATGGGGATAGGGTGGAAGTATGGGCTTAAGTGGGGTGCTCTTTCCAAGGTCCGGTGCAGACTTGTTGGGCCGAATGACCTCCTTCTGTACTGTAAATTCTATGATTCTATAATAACAAAAGGCAACATCATTTTTAAAGCATATTTTCTGCCATTGGTTTATGTAACCTGAAGGTATCATCAATGTTCTGATTCAAAGCAGTATGAGCCACTTACTTTCAGCATTCCATCCACCCCTCCTTCTTTCTGGAATCAAAGAATGTGCAATTGTGGTCAGGAGTAATTCATTCAGCATTTTTCTTTTTCTTCTATTGATGCACACATGCAGAATAAAATTACTTCTATACATCACTGAACACAGTGTAAATATTTCAAATACCACATCAGTTCAAGAAGGCAGCGCACCACCACTTCCGCCTCAAGAACAAATACTGGCCTTGCCAGTGCTGTCCACTGTGGTAGTCACCACTGTTGTATTATATTGTATATACTGCACTGCATACGAGGGCATTACGGTAAGGCCCCTGTACTACAGGTATGGGGGTATATCCCTGCCTGCTGGCTCCGCCCAGTAGGCGGAGTATAAATGTGTGTGCTCTCCGAATGGTAGCCATTTCGGCAGCAGCTGTAGGAGGCCACACATCTCTGTGTAATGAAGCCTCGATTATTCTCTACTCTCATCTCGTCGTAATTGATAGTGCATCAATTTATTACATAGAGATTTGACAAAAATGGATCTCTGCATCAAGCCGGATCGCGTGCAGCTGCATCCTCAAGCAGACAACGCCAAAAAGGACTTCGCACATTGGCTAGCTTGCTTTGAAGCATACATCGGATCTACGACAGACCCAATCCCAGAAGCACAGAAGCTCCAGATTCTGTACAAGCGGCTGAGCTCTGATATCTTTCCCCTCATCCAGGACGCGCATACCTACGGAGAGGCCATGGCGCTACTGAAGGAGAACTACGCTCAGCAAACCAACAAGATCTATGCCAGGCACCAACTTCCCGGTGTCCACGCGGCACCCACTTCCCAGTGAGTCTGTGGAAGATTTCTGGCGTGCCCTGCTCGCCCTGGTGAGAGACTGTGATTGCCAGGCCGTTTCGGCCGCGGAAGATTCGAACCTGCTAATGAGAGACACGTTCATTACGGGCATAGGGTCGGCCTACATCTGCCAGCACCTCTTAGAAGGGGCTACGCTTGACCTCGCGGCGACCAAAAAACTAGCGCTCTCGCTCACACTCGCCTCACGAAACGTACAGGTGTGGGCCCCCGACCGCACGGCCCACCCCTCCTGGGCATTGTGGACCCCGCCAGCGGCCACCCCATCGTGGACCCCATCAGCGACCGCCCCCAGTCAACTCCACGCCTGCGCCGCGCGGCAGCCAACCAACCCCGGGGGACCCGAGTGCCACTTCTGTGGACAGACAAAACACCCCCGGCAGTGCTGCCCGGCATGGAGCGCGCTCAGCAAGGCCTGCAGCAAGAAAGGACATTTTGCTGCAGTGTGCCAGACCAGCTCAATCGCCACTATTATCCCTGCACCCCCCGCGTGTGGCCAGTGGGCGCCGCCATCTTCCTCCCTCAGACCACGTGCGGCATATGGGTGCCGCCATCTTGCCTGCCCCTGGTCACGTGCGGCCCAAGGGCGCCGCCATCTTGTCTGCCTCAGGACACATGTGGCCCCTGGGCGCCGCCATCTTCCCCGCCTCAGGACCCCTACCCATCAGGCACCTCATCGGGCCGCTCATCGCCTGCAACTGCCGACACCCAGCCGCGTCTCGCCTCTGTCACGATTGACCAGTCCCAACCGCACAACCTCGCGACCGCGTCGACAAAGGTGAAGGTCGACGGGCATGAGATATCCTGACTTCTGGACTTCGGGAGCACTGAGAGCTTCATCCATCCCGATACGGTAAGGTGCTGCGCCCTCGTGGTACACCCCATTAACCATAGAATCTCCCTGGCCTCCGGATCCCACTCCGTGGCGATCCGAGGGTACTGCATCGCCACCCTTACCATCCAGGGCGTAGAGTTCAGCGGCTTCCGGCTCAACGTCCTCCTGATCCTCTGCGCTACCTTGCTACTCGGCTTGGACTTCCAGTGCAACCTCCAGAGCCTAACCCTGAAATTTGGTGGGGGTTAGCACAATTGCTTCACAGCTCCAGGGTCCCAGGTTCGAAACCCAGCTTGAGTCACTGTCTGTGCGGAGTCTGCACATCCTCCCCGTGTGTGCGTGGGTTTCCTCCGGGTGCTCCGGTTTCCTCCCACAGTCCAAAGATGTGCAGGTTAGGTGGATTGGCCATGCTAAATAGCACTTAGTGTCCAAAATTGCCCTTAGTGTTGGGCGGGGTTACTGGGTTATGGGGTAGGGTGGGGGGGTGGGCTTGGGTAGGGTGCTCGTTCCAAGATCGCCGGTGCGGACTCGATGGGCAGAATAGCCTCCTAATGCACTGTAAAGTCTATGATTCTATGATTCTTACTGTATGTGGCCTCACGACCCTTAAAGTCGACCCACCTTCGCTGTTTGCAAACCTCATCCCGGATTGCAAACCCGTCGCCACCGGGAGCAGACGCTGCAGCGCCCAGGACAGGACCTTCATCAGGTCTGAGGTCCAGCGGCTGCTGCGGGAAGGTGGCATCAAGGCCAGCAACAGCCCCTGGAAAGCCCAAGTGGTAGTGGTGAAAACGGGGAGAAAAACAGGATGGGCGTTGACTAGTCAAGCCATCAATCAGTACACGCAGCTCGACGCGTACCCCCTCCCACGCATATCTGATATGGTCAATCAGATTGCACAGTACCGGGTCTTCTCGACAGTGGACCTGAAATCTGCCTGCCACCAGCTCCCCATTCGCAAGGCGGACCCGCCCGTACACCACGTATGAAGCAGACGGCCGCCTTTACCATTTCCTTAGGGTTCCCTTCGGCGTCACTAACGGGGTCTCGGTCTTCCAACGGGAGATGTACCGAATGGTTGACCGGTACGGACTGCGGCCACTTTCCCGTACCTGGATAACGTCACCACCTGCGGCCACGACCAGCAGGACCCCGACGCCAACCTTTCCAAATTTATCCACACCGCCAAACTCCTCAATCTAACCTTCAACAAGGAGAAGTGTGTGTTCAGCACAAACCGATTAGCCATCCTCGGCTATGTGGTTCAGAACGGAGCTCTGGGGCCCGACCCCGATCGCATGCGCCCCCTCATGGATTTTCCCCTTCCCCACTGCCCCAAGGCCCTCAAACGATGCCTGGGGTTCTTTTCGTACTGTGCCCAGTGTGTCCCTAACTATGAGGACAAGGCCCGCCCACTCATCCACTCCACCTGTTTCCCACTGACGGCCGAGGCTCACCAGGCCTTCAACCGTATCAAGGCCGACATCGCCAAGGCCGCGATGCACGCGGTCGACGAGACGCTCCCCTTCCAAGTCGAAAGCGATGCATCAGGTCACTCTGGCCGCCATCCTCAACCAGACAGGCAAGCCCGTGGCATTCTTTTCCCGCACCCTCCATGCCTCCGAAATTCGGCACTCCTCCGTCGAAAAGGCAGCCCAAGCTATCGTTGAAACTGTGCGGCACTGAAGGCATTACCTGGCCGGCAGGAGATTCACTCTCCTCACAGACCAACTGTCGGTTGCCTTCATGTTTACCAACACACAGCGGGGTAAGATCAAAAATGATAAGATCTTGTGGTGGAGGATCGAGCTCTGCACCTTTAATTACGAGATTTTGTATCGCCCTGGTACGCTCAACGAGCCCCCCGCCGCCCTGTCCCGAGGTACATGTGCCAGCGCACAAGTGGACCGACTCCATACCCTGCACGACGATCTCTGTCACCCAGGGGTCACCCGCTTTTCACTTCATTAGGGCCCGCAATCTGCCCTACTCCATCGAGGAAGTCAGGGCTGTCACCAGAGACTGCCAGGTCTGCCCGGAGTGTAAACCGCACTTCGACCGGCCAGACCGTGCACATCTGGTGAAGGCCTCCCGCCCCTTTGAACGCCTCAGCGTGTACTTCAAAGGGCCCCTCCCCTCCACCGTCCGCAACCCGTATTTTCTCAATGTGGTCGACGGATATTCTAGATTCCCCTTTGCCATCCCATTCCCCGATATGACATCTGCCACCGTCTTCAAAGCCCTCAACACCATCTTCGCTCTGTTCGGTTTCCCCGCCTGCGTCCACAGCGACCGGGGATCCTCATTTATGAGCGATGAGCTGCGCCAGTACCTGCTCAACAGGGGCATTGCCTCGAGCTGGACGACCAGCTACAACCCCTGGGGAAACGGGCAGGTGGAGTGGGAGAATGGGACGGTCTGGAGGGCCGTCCAGCTGGCCCCCACGGTCCAGAAATCTCCCGGCCACCCGCTGGCAGGAGGTCCTACCCGATGCCCTTCACTCCATTCAGTCGCTCCTGTACACGGCGACTAACGAGACTCCCCATGAACGTCTCTTTGCCTTCCCCAGGAAGTCCACCTCCGGGGTTTCTCGCCCAACGTGGCTGGCAGGTCCAGGACCCGTTCTCCTCCGCAAGCACGTGTGACTCCACAAGGCGGATCCTGGTCTGGCACACGGGTTGAGAGTGTACAGCTACTCCACGCAAACATGCAGTGCGCCTACGTAGTGTACCCGACGGCCGCCAAGACACAGTCTCTCTCAGGGACCTGGCACCAGCTGGGTCCCCACACACACACCCCCCTCTGCCCCGGCGCCACCCTCCCTTCCCCCAGCGCATCCCACCACAGCCCCTGCTCCAGGACAATCTATCCTCCCCTTGGTCCCACCCGGGGATGAAGAGGATATCGACACGCTCCCGGAGTCACCGACGACCGAGCCGACGCCTGACTCACCACCAGCTCTGCGGCGCTCTCAACGACGGATCAAGGCACACGACCGTCTAAATTTGTAACCTTCTCTGAAATTTTAATGACAACCTGTATGTAAATAGTTTTCCACCACCCCCGCTGGACTCAGTTTTAACAGGAGGGGAATGTGGTAGCCACCACTGTTGTATTATATTGTATATACTGCACGGCATACAAGGGTATTACGGTAAGGCCCCTGTACTAGAGGTACGAGGGTAGATCCCTGCCTGCTGGCTCCGCCCAGTAGGCGGAGTATAAATGTGTGTGCTCTCCGAACGGCAGCCATTTTGGCAGCAGCTGTAGGAGGCCACACATCTCTGTGTAATAAAGCCTTGATTACGCTCTACTCTCGTCTCGTCGTAATTGATAGTGCATCATCCACATTCCATGAAAAAATAGAAAAAGCACACACATCTCTCTCCTCACCCCCCCCCCCCCCCCACCCACCCCTCCCAGACTCACGCGCACACACAAACAACCTACCATTTTAGGCCTCAGTAAGATTGTCGGTGCTTTGCTGCACTGTATGAATTATAGGCAGTTTTATGTTTGAAGTCAGAATTGGACTCAGGTTGTAAAACCTTATTTGATGTCTCGGAACCAATGTGGAAAAAAGTACAGTATCTCTGCTTTCTGTGCTGGATTTGAATTCAAATTTGAAATATGAGGAAATCAAGGGCTACACAGCAAGTAATTATTTTATAGCAATAAAAATATTTTATACATTGTACATTAATTCTTTTGGTGGATTAATCAATATCTTGTCAAAATAACATCAAAAGGCCACAAAGCTTTGGAGCATTCCTTTAGATGTTGGTGACATTAACAAGTTACTTTAGGACGGTCACCCTCGAGAAATATTGTGCTTCCTGTCATAAATTATTTTGAAAAACATTTATCAAGCATTTATGATTTTGGAAAATATATTTTTCAGCTTTAAAACTCCTATTCTAGCATGTACTAATTCTCTCACTTGTCAAAACATTCCTGGTCCTACTGACCGGCATTGGTTTCCAACACCTCAAAATGTCTTCTGTCATCTGCTGACATTCATTCATGGACTTGCCCTCCCCTAACTCTGAAACCTACTCCAGCCCAACAATCCTCCCAAACTCTTTGTTCACCTGTCTCTGATCGCAGGTCTATCTTTCCCTGCTGTGCCTCACAATGACAGCCTTGCCCTCAGCTGGCCAGGCCCCACGGCCTATAATTCTTTCCACCTGTCTGTACCCTTTCTTTAACTTAAACCTCAAATTCGACTTCTTTGACCAACCTTTTAATAACACCTTCTGACATCTCCTTCTCTGTTTAAGTGTCCATTGTATCCAAGTTTGTATTGTATCCAAGTTTGCCGATGTTACAAAGTTGGGTGATAATGTAAGTAGTGAGGAGGATGCAAAGAGGCTGCTTGAAGATGTGGACAGGCTAGGTGAAAGGACAAAGACATGGAAGACGAAATACAATGTGGCAAAATGAAAAGTTATCCACTTTAGTCGGAAAAATACAAAAGAAACAGAATATGTTTTGAATGGTGAGAAAATGAAAAATAATTTACATTCAGAAGGAGCTGTGTGTATTTGTACACGAATCAGAGAAAGATAACACACAGCTCCAGCAAGTATGATATGCAAATGGTATGATAGTTTTTATTACAAAGAGATTAAAGGTTAAGAGTAAAGGAGTCTTACTGTAATTATATGGGACATTGGTGAGACCAGTTCTGAAGAAGAACTTCAGTTATTCACTTCTGAATAACAGTCAAGATCAACTCGCAACATTTGCTGGACCTTTACGGCCATTCATGCCAGCGGGATCGTCCCACATGGTTTCGCTGGTTGCAATTTATTTCGCCGTTGGGGCCTGAGGGACGGGCACCAGGTTGGGCAGGTTTGGAGCCGGTGGGGACCCCCGTGACCGGAGGAATAGGGGCATCGAGCCCGAAGAAGCGGCGGGGGAGAAGCGTGGCCTGAGGCGAGGCCTGAATCCAGCACGAATGTAGAAAGGAAGCAGCGCACACCGGGCGGCCCCCCAATGAAAATGCATGTTTGAGATGTTTGAAGTCCGGTCACAGAAGAGATGTTTTGAACTTTGATTTTTGAAAGTTTTTTTTTTAATTAAAAAAAATTTTTTAATTTAATTTTTCATTTTATTTATTTAACTTCTTATTTTATTATTTATCTCGAGATTGAAGAAAGAAGGAGAAAAATATTAAGAGATTAAGGGATGCCAAAAACAGCTGTGAAGAAGGGAGGAAACATGGGCTCGCCGCCAAAGGATAGGACCAGTAAAAGCGCTGACAAGATGGAGGATGCCAGACTGCGTGGTGGGGCTGCACTACTTACAATGGAAAGAATGACCAAGGTGATGGCTGTGGAGCTGGAGAAGCAGTTCGCGAGGCACATGGAGGCGTTGTGGAAGAAGATGGCGGTCGCACTGAGATCATTGGTGGAGGAGGCAATCGCCCCGGCGAGGGTGGATGTGGCAGACATCGGCGGAGGTGAGAGAACAGTGTGAAAAGATGAAGGAAGCGACCAGCTCATCTCGATGGGAGACGAACTACAGAGGGTGGTGGAGGTCAACAGACGACTCCGGGCAAAGCTCGAGGACTTGGAGAACCGCTCGAGGCAGCAAAATCTGAGAATTGTGGGCTTACCTGAAGGGCAGAGGGCTCAAGGCCAACTGAGTACTTTGCTAAGAGGCTGGCAGAGTTGATGGGGGAGGGTGAAGACCCCTCCCACTATGAACTGGACTTAGCTCATCGGTTGTTAAGGCCAAAGTAAATGAGCCGCCGAGAGCAGCAATTATCTGCTTCCATAAATACCACGTGAAGGAGAAGGTGTGAAACTGTGCAAAGCAGAAGCGGGAGGTGCGGTGGGATGGTGCTAGAGTTTGGATTTACCAGAACTTGACGGTGGAGTTGGCAAAGAGACATGCGGCGTTCAGCCGAGTGAAGGCAGCACTGTACAACAAGGGACTGTGATTTGGTATGGTATACCCGGCAAAGCTGAGGGTGACGTACAACAGCAAAGATTTTTATTTTGAAACAGTGGAGGCGGCTGAGGGGTTCATGAAGGCAGAAGTCTTGGGACAAAAGTGAGGAGTGGAGCTGGAAGAGAGATTGCGGACCGTGATTGGGGAACTGGAAAATGTATAAATATTCTAACTTTCTTTTCACTGACCTATATTGTAACTTACTTGACTTCACATTGTTATAGAGTTTAAGTTTTTGTTTGGTTTGATTGGCATTTTTGCTCCTTTTTTTGTTGTTGCACCAGTTATATGTTATTTCATTGAATTGCATGGGTTAGATTGTTTTTCTTTTTCTTCTGGGACTGGGTGGGAGGGGACACTATGCCTTTTGTGGGGAGAGGGGTACGACCAGCACTAGCTAACTAAAGTCGGCTAGTGAACAGAGGTGAGGTGAGAGGAGGGCTGCAGACATTGGAGCCTGGTTAGCAGATTTCGATGGGCCTGTGAGGCGAGCAAGTGGAGGGGCGAGGGTTGATACTGGATGAGAATTTTTTGAGGTGAAGTGCAGGGGTGGGGGAGGGTATTCTGGGAGGGGGGGGAGGGGGTTCAATGTTAATAATGGAAAGGGACAGGTCAGGCTCATGGGGCAGGGCCCAGTGGTATGATGATGGTGGAAAAGAAGGGGGGCGGTTGAGAGACCCCCAGTTAGGATAGTCACGTAGAATGTGAGGGGGCTGGGAGGCCCAGTCAAGAGATTAAGGGTGCTTGCGCATCTTAAAAGTTTGAAGGCTGATATAGCAATGCTGCAGGAAACTCACCTGAGGGTGAAGGCCAAAGTGAGACTTAAAAAGGGCTGGGTTAGTCAGGTGTTTCATTCTGGATTTGACAGAAGGGCTTGAGGGGTAATGGTCAGCAAAAGGGTATGGTTCCAGATGGAGAATGTGGTTGCAGATCAGGGGGGTAGGTATGTGATTGTGACTGGGGTGCTGGAGGGGAGGCTAGTCGTGCTGGTAAGTATATATGGTCCCAATTGGGAAGATGTGGGATTCGCGAAGAAGGTGTGTGGGGCCTTCCCCGACTTGGACACACACAAACTGATAGTGGGCGGGGACTGGAACTTGGTGCAGGAGCCAAAATTGGACAGGTCACGGCCACGCTCGCTGGTCCCATCAGGGAGGACAAAGGCACTGGCTGGGCTAATGGTGGGAGTGGGAGGGGTGGACCCTTGGAGGTTTCTGCACCCAAGGGAGTGGGAGTACTCATTTTTCTCAGCAGTCCATAAGGTGTACTGGCGGATTGACTTTTTCATGGTGGGGAAGGCGTTGCTGACTGAGGCTAAAGGGTTGGAGTACTCGGCGATTGCAATATCATATCATGCTCCGCATTGGGTGGATATGGTACTGGAGAAGGGGATGGTACAGAGACCAGGGTGGAAGATAGATGTGGGACTGTTGGGGGACCGAGGGTTCTGTGACAAAATTGAAAAGGTAATCAAGGAATATGTAGATTTTAACTGCACGGGTGTGGTGTCAAAGGCAGTTGTCTGGGAGGCTTTAAAGGCGGTGGTGAGGGGTGAGGTGATCTCGTTCAAGGCTAGGCTAGACAAAGAGGAGAGGTTGGAATGTCAGAGGGTAATAGATGAGATGCTGGAGGTAGACAGGAGGTATGCAGAAGATAGGGACCCGGCGCAGTTGGAAAAGAGGAAGGAACTCCAGGCGAGCTTTGACCGACTACCTAAAAGGGAGGCGGCACGCCAATTGAGGCGAGCAAGGGGGCAGTTTACGAGCATGGAGAGAAGGCGGGTCATCTGTTGGTGGGCCAGCTCCGTAGAGAGGCTGCGGCAAGGGAAATTGTCCAGGGGACAGGGCAGGGAAGTTGGTGGTAGCTCCAGATCAGACTGACAAAGTCTTTAAGGAATTCTATGAGAGGTTGTACAGGTCAGAGCCACCTGGGGGAGGCCGGGAGATGCAGGAATTTCTAGATGAGCTGGTGTACCCGAGGTTAGGGGAGGGGGACAGGGCTACATTAGAGGGGGCGATAGTGGAGCAGGAGGCAAAAGATGCGATTGGGAGGATGCAGTCAGGGAAGGTGGCAGGGCCGGATGGGTTTCTGGTAGAATATTATAAATAATTCAAAAATAAAAATATTAAAATATTTTTTAAAAACACATGGCATGGCATGCTGATAATCCCGCCCGTTAACTGTTTCTCTCCCCACAGCTGCTGCAAGACATTGCTGAGTATTTCCAGCATTTTCTGTTTTAATTTCAGATTTCTAGAATCTGCAGTATTTTGCTTTCATATTGAAGAAACCATGCCTGGAATAACATGTGCAGTTTTGGCCTCGTTACCCAGGAAGTGCAGCAAAGGTTAATTAGACTGGTTCCTGAGATGAGGGGATTGTCCTATGGTGAGAGATTGAACAGACTAAGTCCCTGGGGTTTAAAAGGATGAGAACTAAGCTAACTGAAACACATAAAATTATTATGGCCGTAGACTGCTGAGAAAATATCTTCCCTGGCTGGTTAACCTAGTTCACAAGGTCACAGCCTCATAAGAAGGACTAAAGTAAAGGGGAAATTTCGTCTCTCAAAAGTGTTGTGCAATTTCTCTTTACTATGCTCTTTACTCTGCCCCTGTTCCAATTAGGGCAATCAGTGAATTTGCCTTCTTTCTATATTGTCTATGTCCGAATGCTTAGAGTCGCCAGGTATCGAATGATACCACCACACGTTTCAACCGGCTATCGATCAAAGAGCCAAACACCAGTTAGTTAGTTCAAGGTCAAGGATACGTCATTTACACACAATTAGTCATGCAACATAAACACTACTAGTTAACTACACCTATAAATAAGACAACCTGTACTTAACTTCGGGCACCCGGATTGGGTCAGGAAACAGTGGCCGCTGTTCAGGATCTCTTGGGTTCGAAGTGGTACCTGATGCTCGGCTGGGCTCATCCTTCTGGTAGTGGGCGTTGAACTTGAACTTGCTTCTGGTGTTGCTGCAGTTGGCAATGGCTGTGACCGGGATACCAAGGCCAAAAGAGAGCGAGCATATGGCAAACTCTTTCTTTATACTCGGGGGGGGGGGGGCTTTCGCACTCTTTTGGACGGTCCTTCGATTTGGGCTTTACTAATTGGGTTATCCCTGATCACTCCGTTCGATACCTTAGCCAATAAGTGGGCGGGGATCTGGATGGCTGGGTGTGTCTCAAGCGGTCATTCACCCTGTTGTTTGCGTTTCCCTTGGACAGGGAGTGGCGCCGAAATGTCTGGGACTGTTCCGGTTGCTGGAGTACCAGTCCTTTGTGTTGGGGAGATGGGCCATCACCTGCTAATCGGCCTAATTAACATGCTAATGGGACGGGGTTTCAATACCGTCTGGACTTTGCTGACAGATGTGCATTTCAGGCTCAGCACCTGCCTGACTCTTGGCTTGTCCATTTCACCCATCAGTCTTTGTGAGTTGCTCTGTGCTTAGTTGGAGGTGGCCATATCAGATGGCTACAAATGTTGTGAATCGTTGGGATTTTCTAACCCAGAGATCTGTGGATGCTCAGTTGTTGAGTATGTTCTAAACAGAGTTTGATAGATTATTGGATGCTAACGGAATTACGAGTTTAGTGCAGGGTTGAGGTAGAAGATGAGCCATGATCCTGATGAGTATTGGAGTAGGCTTGAATGACCAAAATGGTCTACTCCAGCTCTGACTTACTATCTTCTTATAATTCACAATGGTCTAAGTAAATAAAGATAGTCAGGTATCATCAATTTTGGAAAAATGCTTCTCTAATTGTTGTACTAATTTGATAGCTCTTTCCTTCTGAATATGCCATTGTAAACCAGTCACTTTAAAGAGAAATGTTTTTTGACATTACACAAAGGGGAAAGTAAATTCTGTGTTATGAAGTATGAGTTTAGTATCATGTATTAGCAATTGGAAAGTGAGGTGAATCAAATAATTGTCATGATATTTAGATCAGCATATCATGGTGCAATCAAACACACACTGATGGACATGCAGTAGGACCAACCAACACACACACAACATCGCAGCCAATCACCAGTGAGAGCACACGCACTATAAAAACAGGGGACACTACAGTTCCCGTTCATTCCAGCAGCAGCCAGTTCAGAGCACTGAGCTCAGAGCCTGCCACTCAGACATTCACAATGTGCTGAGTGCCTCACCCAGATAGTAATAGGACAGGGTCCACAGATTAGCTGGTAATGCATGTACCCAAGTTAGCAGTGTGCTGTAGTTAAGTTGTAAATAAAATTGAGTTACACCATCTCCAGCCGTGTTGGATCGTTTGTACACCAGAACACCCAACACGACAATAATCATTGCGAACAACTTTCACTTCATCTATGTTGCCAAGATTTCACGATAAGTATGTAGCCTGGCTATTTTTCCTTATCTTTTTGCGAAGTGGCTTTTGAACTTTTGCTATAATTGAAGTCGCTAAATGAGTTCAAATTGATGTCTCGATGATATGACTTTTTTGTACTCTTGTCTGCTGACCTTGTGATGATCATTTGAGCTTTCTCTGGCAGCCAATTCAAAAACAAAATTGAAATTGTCTCACCCATCATGACAACTTCTTTCGAGGTTATTGTCCCAGCTATTAAGGTTGGTTCACTATTGTGTCAAAATGTAGAAAAGTGCTGGAGTTTCGAAAACAAAATTTGAATAATAAGCGTGCAAGAACATGGCTAGAAAGTTCCAATAGAATAACAGAATCACAGAAAAATACAGTGCAGAAAGGCCTGCACCGCCACATGACAGGCACCTGATCTGCCAAACCTAATTCCCATTTGCCAGCACTTGGCCCACAGCCTCAAATGTTAAGGCATGCCAAGTGCTCATCCAGGTACTTTTTAAAGGATATGAGGCACCCCGCCTCTACCACCCTCCCAGGCAGTGAGTTCCAGACCATCACCACCCTCTGGGTAAAAACTTTTTTCCTCAAATCCCCTCGAACGTCCCATCCCTCACCTTGAGCTTGTGTCGCCTCGTAACCCATCCTTCAACTAAGGGGAACAGCTGTTCACTATCCACCCTGTTCATGCCCATCATAATCTTGTATATCTTGTCATGTGAGAGTACCCTTTAAGAAATAAGTGTTTAAGAAATGTACCTTTAAGAAATGGGGCTGTTCGTGTTATTGGAGTGATGTCAGAGTGTGGGTGGAGCTGAGCTCCACTTCTGCTTTTTTAGTTTCAGTTTGAGAAAGCTTGGGTGTGTCTGTGAGCTGCACTGCTGTTGATCTCTGCCATGAAGGACTATCTCTTAATCATTTGGTGAATTCAGAAGAATTATAAATGTTCTCAGTATTGAATATAAATCTAATGTGCTCCTGTTTGAAGGTTTGTTAAGTCTTTTGGATGGTAAAAGGACAGCATACAGGTTATTTAGTGTTGTATTCTTTGGGGGGGGGGTGTATTTGATTTACTGGTTGCTAAGATGCTCACTGTTTTAGAAAGGTTAACTTGAGTTCATATAATAAACATTGTTTTGTTTTAAAAACCATCGGTCCATTTTCTGCTGGACCATACCTGTAGAGTGAGCCATGTGCTCCCCATACCACAATCTATTAAAAGTTGTGAGTCAGCTGAACTCCATGATACACTTTGGGATTCTCTAAACACTGACCCATAACAATCTCAATCAGGTCGCCCCTCAGTCTTCTCTGATCTAGCAAAAACAACCCAAGCCTCTCCAACATCTTGTCATAACTAAAATGTTCCATCCCAGGCAACATCCTGGTGAAATGCCTCTGCACCCACTCCAGTGCAATCACAGCCTTCCTATAATGTGGCGACCAGAACTGCACACAAGACTCCAGCTGTGGCCTCACCAATGTTTTATATAACTCCAACATGACTTCTTTGCTTTTGTAATCTATGCCACGATTGATCAAGGCAAGTGTACCATATGCCTTTTTCACCACCCTACTAACCTTCCCTTCTGCCTTCAGAGATCTATTTACAAACATCCAAGGTCTCTTTGTTCCTCAGAACTTCCCAGTCTGCTGCCATTCCTTGTCAAATTTCTCTTTCCAAAGTGCATCACCACACATTTTTCAGGATTAAATTCCATCTGCCACTTTTCTGCCCATTTGACCCTCCCATCTCTATCTTCCTGTAGCCCAAGACACTCAGCCTCACTGTCAACCACCCGGCTATCTTTGTGCCATCTGCAAACTTACTGATCATACCCCCCACATAGTCATCTAAGTCATTTATATAAATGATGAATAATAGGGGACCCAACACAGATCCCTGTGGTACACCACTGGACATTGGTTTCCAGTTACTAAAGCAGCTGTCTGTCATCTCCCTCTGTTTCCTACAGCTCAGCCAGCTTAGAATCCATCTTATCAATTTCCCCTGTATTCCATGTGCATTTGCCTTCTTTTTTAAAAAAAATTGTTTTTATTAAAGCTTTTTTCAAACAGAATTTTTACGTAACCAATAACAGAAAAATAAAAGAAAAATATTTAACAAAACTAGGTGGCTGTTATCATCGTACAAAAAGAGAATATACATTAAGTAAACAGTTCCCCACCTAAGCGCCCCCCCCCCCCCGATTGCTGCTGACATTTTAAAGCTCTCCTAGACAGTCAAGGAACGGTTGCCACCGCTGGGAGAACCCCAGCAAGGACCCTCTCAAGGCAAACTTTATTCGCTCAAGGCTGAGAACCAGCTATGTCACTAAACCAGGTCTCCACACTCGGGGGTTTTGAGTCTCTCCACATTAACAAGATCCATCTCCGTGCTAGCAGGGAGGCAAAGGCCAAAACCCCGGCCTCTTTCGCTTCCTGCACTCCCGGATCCTCTGACACCCCAAATATCGCTATTGTTGGACTCGGCTTCTCCCACGTGTCCAAAATCCTGGAGATAGCCCTCGCAAAGCCCTGCCAGAATTCTTTGAGCGTCGTGCATGCCCAAACATACGGGCATGGTTCGCTGGACTCCCTGAACATCTCGCACAGCTGTCCTCCACCCCAAAGAACTTGCTCATTCTCGCCGTCGCCATGTGTGCCTGATGTACCACCTTTAACCGAATTAAGCTGAGCCTGGCACATGATGAGGAGGAATTTACTCTGCCTAGGGCATCAGCCCACAGGCCCTCATCTCGCTCCTCACTCAGCTCCTCCTCCCATTTGCCCTTCAGTTCCTCCACTGGGGCTTGCTCCGCCTCCTGCAGTTCTTGATAGATGTCCGACACCTTCCCCTCTCCTACCCAGATGCCAGACACCACCCTGTCCTGTATCTTACCAGGGGGTAGCAACGGAAATGTCCCCACCTGTTTTTTGAGAAAGTCGCCAACTTGGTGGTATCTGAAGGCCATTCATGGGGCAGGCTGAATTTCTCCTCCAGCGCCTTCAAGCTAGGGAAAGTCCCATCTATGAACAGGTCTCCCATCCTTCTAATGCCTGCCCTGTGCCAGCTTTGAAACCCCCCGTCTATCTTGCCCGGAACAAATCTATGATTGTTCCGTATCGGGGTCCACTGACCCCAGACCCTCAGTGCCGCCGTCACCACCGGGTTTGTGGTGTATCGTGGCAGCGAGAACGGCAGTGGTGCCGTTACTAGTGCCCCTAGGCTGGTGCCTTTGCATGACGCCACCTCGGGCCGCCCCCACGCAGACCTCTCCTCCATTACCCATTTCCTAATCATGGCTAGATTAGCCGCCCAGTAGTAGCTACAGAAATTCGGAAGCGCCAACCCCCCCCCCCCCCCCCACCCCACCCCCCGACTGCGCTCCAAAAACAGTCTTTTAACTCGCGGGGTCTTGTTTGCCCACACAAATCCCGTGATAATCCTGTTCACCCGCTTGAAGAAGGATTTGGGGATGAAGATGGGAAGGCATTGGAAAACGAACAGGAATCTGGGGTGGAGCGTCATTTTCACAGTCTGCACCCTTCCCGCCAGGGAAAGCGGGAGCATGTCCCACCTTTGAAAGTCTCCCTCCATCTGCTCTACAAGCCGAGATAGATTGAGCCTGTGTAGGGCATCCCAGTTCCTAGCCACCTGTAGCCACCTAGGTAACAAAAGCTCCTCTCCACCATCTTGAGTGGGAGCTCTCCCAGTCTCTCCTCCTGGCCCCCAGCTTGGATTACAAACAGCTCACTTTTCCCCACAGTCAACTTGTACCCCGAGAAGCTCCCAAAGTCCCTTAGGATCCGCATGATCTCCCCCATCCCCTTAGCGGGTCCAAAATATACAATAGTAGGTCGTCTGCGTAGAGGGAAACCCGGTGCTCCTCTCCCCCCTGAACCAGTCCCCTCCAGTTCCTTGAAGTCCTCAGCGCTATGGCCAATGGCTCAATTGCCAGGGCAAATAGTAACGGGGACAGGGGACACTCCTGCCTTGTCCCTCGGTGCAGCCTAAAATACTCCGACCTCAGCCGGTTCGTGAATTCACTTGCTACGGGGGCCTGATACAGTAATTGACCCACCTTATGAATCCCTCACCGAATCCAAACCTACCTGACGCTTCCCACAGATACTCCCATTCCACCCTATCAAAGGCTTTCTCTGCATCCATTGCAGCCACTACTTCTGCGTCCTCTCCTTCTGAGGGCATCATGATAATGTTTAGGAGCCTCCTCACATTTGTGTTCAATTGCCTGCCCTTGACGAAACCCGTCTGATCCTCATCAATCACTCCCGGGACACAGTCCTCTCTCTGTTCTAGTAGCCAAAGATTTAGCCAACAGTTTGGCATCCACATTCAGGAGTGATATCGGCCTGTAGGACCCACATTGAAGCGGACCCTTCTCCCTCTTCAGGATGAGCGAGATCGAAGCCTGCGACATTGTCGGGGGGAGGGTTCCTCTTTCCTTTGCCTCGTTAATGGCTCTTAGGAGTAGTGGGCTAAGCAGCTCCGAGACTTTCTTATAGAATTCTACAGGGAAGCAGTCCGGACACGGGGCCTTGCCCGACTGCATACTTTCTAGGCCCTTAACTATCTCCTCCAACTCAATCAGGGCCCACAGTCCCTCCACCAGCTCTTCGTCCACCCTTGGGAACCTCAATTGGTCCATAAATTGCTTCATCCCTTCCCCTCCCACCGGGGGCTCTGACTCGTACAGTTTACAATAAAACTCCTTGAAGACTTTGTTGATCTTCTCTGAGCCCAAGACCATGTTACCTGCCTTATCTCTAACCCCCAATCTCGCCTCTCTCCTGCGAAGTTGGTGCGCCAGCATCCTACTTGCTTTCTCCCCATACGCGTAGACTGCACCTTTCACCTTCCTCAGCTGTGCCTCCGCCTTCCCAGTGGTCAGCAGATCAAATTCCGCCTGCAGTCTCCGGCGCTCCTTTAGCAGCCCTTCCTCGGGGGTCTCCGTGTACTTCCTGTCTACTCTGAGTATCTCTCCCACCAGCCTCTCCCTCTCCCTCTTCTCTCTATGGGACCTAATGGAAATTAACTCCGCTCTAATAACTGCCTTTCTAGCCTCCCAGACCGTTGTTACTGATACCTCCCCTGTGTCGTTTGTTGTCACTGTTTTGGATGCTCCTCCTTATCCGTCCACACACCTCTTCATCCGCCAGCAGACCCATATCCAGTCTCCAGAGAGGGCGCTGCCCTCCCTCTGCCCCTAATCGCAAGTCCACCCAGTGCAGGGCATGATCTGAGACCGCAATGGCCGAATACGCAACCCCCTCCACCCTCGGGAATAACGCCCTGCTCAACACAAAAAAGTCAATCCGAGAGTACACTTTGTGAACATGGGAGAAAAAAGAGAAATTCTTCGCCCTTGGCCGCACGAATCTCCATGGGTCCACCCCCCCATCTGATCCATGAACTCCTTCAGGGCCTTGGCCGCCGCTGGTCTCTTTCCCGACCTGGACTTAGACCGGTCCAATACCGGATCCAGGACTGTGTTGAAGTCCCCCCCCCCATGGTCAAATTATTTTACCCAGCATGCGCCTCATGAATTCCACGTCATCCCAGTTCGGGGCATAGCCATTCACTAGCACCACCCGGGCCCCCTGCAGCTTGCCACTCACCATTATGTACCTGCCCCCCCTTGTCCGCCATAATACTCCCTGCCTTGAATGCCACCCATTTACTAACTAGAATTGCCACCCCTCTGGTCTTCGAGTCTAGGCCTGAATGGAACACCTGGCCCACCCATCCCCTCCTTAACCTTGTTTGGTCAGCGAGTTTTAAGTGCGTCTCCTGT
Source organism: Scyliorhinus torazame (assembly GCF_047496885.1). NCBI lineage: Eukaryota > Metazoa > Chordata > Chondrichthyes > Carcharhiniformes > Scyliorhinidae > Scyliorhinus > Scyliorhinus torazame. The sequence continues at coordinate 284,026,375 of NC_092711.1, read as the reverse complement.
AGCATGGCCACGCCCGCCTTCAATCCCTTTAAGTGCGAGAACACGCGTGTCCTCTTGACTGCCCCGTTCAGACCCCTCACATTCCACATGATCAGCCTGGATGGGGGGTTGACCACCCCCCCTCCCTGCCGACTAGCCATCTCCTTTTTTCAGAGGCCCCCACCCCGACTCTCCATCCGTACCCAAAAGTTGGCTCCCCTTCAGTCAGCAAAGCAGCGCCCCATCCCCCCCCCAACTCCCCAATCCCAATCCCCCATGCCAAGCACACGCTTAGCACTGATTTCTCCCCCATTACGCTTCCGTAAGTCAGCTGACCCATGCTGACCCCGGCCGCTCCCGCCTCTATCCCCAATCTTACTATTGTCTCCTCCTTCGGGCCCCCAACCTCCCCTCCCCCACAGGGTAAGAGAGCGAGAGGCATCCAAATTCTTCCCGTGAAACAGGAAACACAACCCGGGCGTTACCCCGCCCCCTGAAAAAAACAACAAAAATGAAAAGCGAACAACTTAAATTCTACTACCAATCTTACATTCGGCCAACATCCGGTTACACATCCCCACCAGGGCGTTTCGCCCACGTGCAGCTGTCCTTTAGCTCGAGTCCAGCTTTTCATGCTAAATAAATGTCCACGCCTCCTCCGGTGCATCAAAGTAGTGGTGCCTGGCCTGGTACGTTACCCAAAGCCTCGCCGGGTGCAACAGCCCGAACTTCACCCCTTTGTTATGGAGGACCGCATAGCCCAGTTGAATCCCGCACGCCTCTTAGCCAATTCAGCTCCCAGGTCCTGGTATATACGAATCTCGCAGTTCTCCCACTTACTGCTCCGCTCCTTCTTTGCCCACGCAAGAAACGCTCCCTGTGAAGCTCACCATCGCCTTCGGTGTTTCGTTCACCCTAGGCTTCCTCTCGAGGACTCTGTATGCCCCGTCCAGTTCCAAGGGCTGCGGGATGGCCCCCACGCCCATCAGCATCACCAGCATTGTTGTCACATATGCGCTTGCGTCCGCCCCCTCCGCAAATTCAGGGAGGCCCAAAATTCGCAGGTTATGACTCCTAGACCTACATTCAATGTCATCCAGTCTCTCTGCCATCTCCTGTGCAGGGCCTCATGCACCTCCACCCTGACCACCAAGCCCAGGATCTCATCCTCATTGTCAGATACCTTTCTCTCCACCTCTTTGATCGCTTCTCCTGCACCTCCTGAGTCTCCAACATCCTTTTCATAGAGGCCTTCATAGGGGCCAGCATCTCCGTCTTCAGCTCTGCGAAGCAGCTTCTTAAGAACTCCTGCTGCTCTCTCGACCACTGGGCCCACGCTGCTTGGTCTGCGCCGGCCTCCATTTTGTCTTCTCGGACCCATTCCGCTCGCTTCCCCGCAATCGCCCTCTTGACGGCCCCACTCCTGGTACCCTCCATGCAACAGTGAGGGGAACCTCTCCAGCGTCTCTTGCCACGCCGGGAATCACCGCTGAAGTGCCGCTGCAGTTCCGTTAAAGGGCCCAAATGTAGGATCTCGGCGGGAGCTGCCGTGTGCGCGACCTTTCGGACATGGCCACTACCGGAAGTCGTGCATATGCCTTCTTTATAAGTCTTCCATGTGGGACTTGGTCAAATAGGTTAAACAAATATACGGAAAACAAAACTATAACTTAATTATTTTTACTTTACCTTTTTATTCATATGGCTAAAGCTAAAGATTGCAGACCAAAACAAAACCAAAGTGTTCATTGTTCACGTCACGCCAACCATCAGACTCCAGGTTACATTAAAGAGAGTGTCATAATTTATTATATTGCAAGAATTCTCTTTTAATGATTATTTTGCCCAAATTAGTTAGAGATTAGTGCTATCATAGAATCATAGAATTTACAGTGCAGAAGGAGGCCATTCGGCCCATCGAGTCTGCACCGGCTCTTGGAAAGAGCACCCTACCCAAGGTCAACACCTCCATCCTATCCCCATAACCCAATAACCCCACCCAACACTAAGGGCAATTTTGGACACTAAGGGCAATTCATCATGGCCAATCCACCTAACGTGCACATCTTTGGACTGTGGGAGGAAACCCGAGCACCCGGAGGAAACCCACGCACACATGGGGAGAATGTGCAGACTCCGCACAGACAGTGGCCCAAGCCGGAATCGAACCTGGGACCCTGGAGCTGTGAAGCAATTGTGCTATCCACAATGCTACCGTGCTGTCCCAACTTTCAATGATATCAATAAGTTCCATCCCAAATGTCTACATCAATGACATTTTTGTCCTTTGGACCCACGGCGAAGAATCACTGAATCGACTATACGATGACATCAATAAGTTCCATCCTACCATTAGACTCACCATGGACTACTCTCCAGAATCCAGCATCTCCATCAAGGATGGTCATCTCAGCACTTTGCTTTACCACAAGCCCACGGATAACCTCAGGATGCTCTAATTCTCCAGCTTCCACCGAAACACATTAAAGAAGCCATCCCCTATGGACAAGGCCTCCGTATACACAGGATCCGCACAGACGAGGAGGAACGTATCAGACAATTACAGACGCTGAAAGATGCCCTCATAAGAACGGGGTATGGCGCTCGACTCATTGATTGACAATTCCAACACACCACAACAAAAAAGTGCACCGACCTCCTCAGAAGACAAACACAGGGCACACCCGACAGGGCACCCTTCGTCGGCCAGTACTTCGCCGGAGCGGAGAAACTATGACATCTTCTTCACAGCCTTCAATACATCATCGATGAAGATGCACATCTTGCCAAGTCAACCCACACCCCCACTACTTGACTTCAAAGAACCGCGCAACCTCAAACAGGCCATTGTTTGCAGCAAACTACCCAGCCTTCAGGAGAACAGCGACCACGTCACCACACAACCCTACCATGGCAATCTCTGCAAGACGTGCCAGATCATCAACATGGGTACCACCATTACACATGAAAACACCACCCACCAGGTACGCGGTACAGACTCGTGCGACTCGGCCAACGTTGTCTACCTCATACGCTGCAGGAAAGGGTGTCCTGAGGTGCTGGTTTAGCACAGTGGACTAAACAGCTGGCTTGTAATGTAGACCAAGGCAGTAGCGCGGGTTCAATTTCCGTCCTGGCCTCCTCGAACAGGCGCCGGAATGTGGCGACTACGGGCTTTTCACAGTAACTTCATTGAAAACTACTTGTGACAATATGCAATTATTATTATTACATTGGCGAGGCCATGCAGATGCTGCGACAATGGATGAATGGACATCACGCGACAATAACCAGGCAGGAATGTTCCCTTCCAGTCAGGGAACACTTCATTAGTCAAGGGCATTCTGCCTCTGATCTCCGGGTAAGCGTTCTCCAAGGCGGTCTTCAGGATGCATGACAACGCAGAATCGCCGAGCAGAAACAGATAGCCAAGTTCCGCACACATGAGTACGGCCTCAACCGGGACCTTGGATTCATGTCTCATTACATTCACCCCCCACCAGCTGGCCTGGGCTTGCAAAATCCTGTGCTCTGAAAGCTAGTGATTCGAAACAAACTTGTTGGACCTTAACCTGGTGTTGTAAGACTTCTTACTGTGCCCAACCCAGTCCAACGCCGGCATCTCCACATCATGAATAGGATGGGAAGAGAGGGATATGGTCCCCAGAAGGGTAGGGGTTTTAGTTCAGATGGGCAGCATGGTCGGTGCAGGCCAGAGGGCCATATGGCCTGTTCCTGTGCTGTAATTTTCTTTGCTCTTTGTTCTAACGTATTCAGTCTACTTCTGGAGCAAAGATTCTAAACTCTGAGCACCCTTTGATGGTACCTTATTAGTCAAGGGCAGCCCACTTGAGATGGGAGGCGACAAACCAGTAAGATGCAGTGGACCCTGCTGTCATCGGAGACAGCCCGTAGTACCCGTTGCCTATGCCAGTCAAGTTGGCCTTATCACTCATAAGTGCTGTCTCCCATGTTGTGTTAATGCTCTATGTGGAACTGGAGAGACTCCTCCGGGACGCAAGCCTGAGTAAAGTTTAAGGAGACCCTGGGATGTCAAAATGGCAGGGTCCTTCTCTTGACCTCCCTGGTTGAGTTCAAAGAAATGCAAAGCACTATATTTGACACCAGCTTGATGCAGGAGTTGCTGGAAAGGTAACATATTTAGATATCAATTTGCCTTTGGGCTTCACTCAAGATTTTTTGCCAAGATTACTCCTTCAATTCTCCTGAGATGCCAACCAGATGTGGGAGATTGGTTCATGGGCACCAGGATGTGCAAACACTCTGGTAGATCTACACACTGCATTTCAAGAGACTAAATATGTCACAGTCTCCAACTCGACAGAGGATAGCTTCAACAGGTTACACAACTCAGGAATTTGGTAAATGGGGGCATTCTAGTTATTTTAAGGGCTGATTTCCTTCAGCTGCAATTAGCGTTGAACTTTACTACAATATTAACTTGCAGTTTCTTTGGTCAATCTAACTGCTCACGACAGATGCACAGATAGTTAATTAGGTGTTTAGGTAGAACTGGTTCCCTAGCCAGCAGAGCCTGACTCAGGTTTTTAGCTATCCGGCTCATATAAATCTTGGAGGTTTTTGCTTATGCAAAGAATAAGTGGCACAGAGACCAGCATGGCAGACCACAGCTTTGACTATACCCTGGATTGTGTGAGTGAGGGAGGCCAACTTCAATTAACTATTTCAATTAACACCTTATTAACTATCTGTGCAGCTGCCACGAGCAGATATCTTGTTTATCACAGATAGAAGAAATTACAAGTTAATGTTGAAGTAAAGTTTAAAGCTACTGAACTTGTTGAGTGAGGGTGTTTAGCATAGTGAAGGAAGAGTGCTCTGCCAATCTATGACAGAAAATATCTTCAGAGCTGCCATCCAGAGGCAGGTAGGTGATTCGCTGGTGAGCTTTATAGCCTCTCTTTTACCTAAACTGGGACAACAGGTTAAACTAGTGCTGGGGAGATATAAATTCTGTGTTACATTTAGAGAAATGTATTGTTTAATGAGTTGATGCACAATCAATACTCTTGAGACCATGAGGAGTCATATCGATTCAGCTTTAATCAGATAGAACTGTACCCAGCAGCGATATTGCAGAAGTGAAGGCTGCTGGGATGGCACCAGTTCTTATACCCCGCCTCTCAGGGCGGGGCTATGTACATTACCCAATGGTAGACCCCACGGTCTAGCCAATGGTCATTCACCTCTCAGGTACTGCAATGCCTGGTATTACCACATTCACCCCCTGTTAAAAAAGGAGCCAGCAGGGTGATGGCCAGTGTCACTGTCGCCTTTGCATGGTAGGACCAGGTATTGCAAGTACCATGCTGTCGAGGGTAACGGAGAAAGTTCTTGTGTTGTTTATTTTTTTTCATGGTGCTGCAATCAGACGATCGGGTGGCCTGGTCATCCTACTGGAGCGTCTAAGTTTCGGCGGCGATCCTGGTGAGGGCCCCGGCAGTTGTGACTCCGGGAACGTGGTGTCTTCCTCCCAGGCAGTTTCGTCACCCCTAGGCGGCGCTGTAGGGGTGAGAAATGGGCGGGGGGGGGGCGCCTGTAGGGGGCGTCGGTGCCTGTTCGGCGCTGGGTCGGGGTTCCGGTGGCAGTACTGACCCTCCGGTCAGGTGCTGCGGGGGGGTGGGGGCAGTGGCGCGGGCGCGCGTGGGGCTCCGGCGGGCACCAGGTCCCGAGGGGAGACCGTATCTTGCCGTCCATCGGGGAACGCTACGTAGGTGTACTGGGAGTTGGCATGCAGCAGGTTGACCCTCTCGACCAACGGGTCCGACTTGTGCGCCCTCGCCTATTTCCGCAGCAGGACGGGTCCGGGTGTCGCTAGCCAGGTTGGGAGCGAGGTCCCAGAGGAGGACTTACGTGTTGGGGTGGACGTAGCTCTCCGTGCTCCCGGAGTCGAAGAGGCACGACGTCACGTGGCCGTTGATGGCGCTCGTAGTGGTGGCCTTCGCTAGCATTCGGAGCCGACTCTGGTCCAGGGTAACGGAGGCCAGCTGCAGCAAGGATTATTGGTCGGGCAGCGCGTAGCCAGCCGTGCTGGGGGCTTGAGGCCCCATCCAAGCTGGCGCCGGCCATGGATCGCACATGGAGTCCGGGAACGGGGACTCCGAAGATTGGACCGGCGAGGGACAAAATGGCGGCGCGCACTCCTCCAGCGTGGTTGCCAAGGGGCAAAATGGCCACGGCTGTGACGCTGCCTGGAGGGACAAAGGCTGCGGTGCACGTTGGGACGGCGGGGCTGGGACAAAGGAGTGCGGTGGGCCTTGGACAGTCGGGACTTGAAAAAATGGCTGTGGTTGAACAGCAGTGGCCTGGAAAAACGGCTGTGGGTACTCGCTGGATACCGCGGCCACCGCGCGGGCTCGGCAGACCACGGCATAGTGGCCTTTCTTGCCGCACCCTTTGCAGGTGACGGTGCGGGCCGGGTTAGCGCGCGCGCGGGTGATTCGCCTGGCCGCAGAAGAAGCAGTGTTGGCCGGCGACGGTAGCGGGGCGCCTTGCCGCGCAGGCCTGCGGAGTTAGCGGGTAAGTCTGCGGGTTAAGTGGGTATATTCTGGGGGGGCTGCCACGGCGGGGTGCCACGGAGCCCAGGGGCGCGCGGTGCGTGCGGGGGTGTACGCAAGGGCGTTTTTGTACGCCACGTCAATGGACCCTGCCAGGACCCGGGCCTCGGTGAGGCCCAGTGTGTCCATTTTGAGGAGCCTTCGGAGGATGTCGGGGGAAACCATACCTGCCACGAAAGCGTCTCGGATTAAAAGTTCAGTGTGCTCGTTCCCCGTCACCGCTGGGAAGCCGCAGTTTTGGCCCAGCACTATCAGTGCCCGGTAGAAGTCTTCGAGTGTCTCATCTGGGCTCTGCCGTCTCTTTGCCAGCAGGTGACGGGCATAGACCTGGTTCAGTGGACGAATGTAACGTCCTTCCAGCAGCTCCATGGCTTTATCATAGTTCGCCGCCCCTTTGATCAGGGGGTAGATCGCCGGGCTGACCCACGAGCGTAGGAGGTGGATCTTCTGCTTTTCCGTGGCGGAGTCGGCAGCCGTATCGAGGTAGCTCTGAAAGCACGCCAGCCAATGCTTAAAAATCGCGGCGGAGTTTTCTGCGTGAGGGCTGAGCTGAAGGCATGTCGGCTTGATGCGGAGATCCATCCTTCAAAAGTACTTATCTGATTAAATTGATGCACAATCAATACTCTTGAGACCACGAGGAGTCATATCGATTCAGCTTTAATCAGATAGAACTGTGCCCGGCAGCAATGTTACAGAAGTGAAGGCTGCTGGGGCGGCACTGGTTCTTATACCCCACCTCTCAGGGCGGGGCTATGTACATTACCCAATGGTAGACCCCGTGGTCTAGCCAATGGTCATTCACCTCTCAGGTACTGCAATACCTGGTATTACCACATGAGTTAAACTACTTAATATAAATACAAGTTCTAATTGAATGGCATTTGTGAATGTGAGCCACTAATTAAACAAAATCTTTATTTTGTTGTTTAGAGTTTGTAAGGGCTATATTCTGTAATAATGAGAATGGCCCAAGAGTATTTGATTTAAGTATCTTCCAAAATGTTTAATTGAAAGTGAAAAGTCATGGCAGGCGAGCTCAAAGCCTCCTGCTCCATGTGTGAAGCTGGGAACATTTCCAGTGCCCAAGGCCAGCATGCGGGCAGGAAGCGTCTCCAGCTGGAAGTCCAGGTTTTGGAACTGGAGCAGCGGCTGCGGACACTGTGGAGCATCCGCAAGGCGGAATTATTATGGATGGCACTTATAGAATCGTGCCCATAGTTTGTAATCTTCCAAATGTGCTCGACTCTTTCGAAAGGTTAGAACAGATTTAAAAACCAAAATATAACAACACTATTCAAGAAAAGAGGGAGAGAGAAAACCAGAAACTATAGGCCAGTTTGCATAACATCTGTCATTGCGAAAATACCGGAATACATTATTAAGGAAGTAGTGGCAGGACATTTTGAAAATCATAATATAATCAAGCAGAGTCAACATGGTTTAACCCTAGGGGTGTAGATTCTCCATCATTGACTACATTTAGGATTGGAATAGACAGATTTTTGTTCTCTTAGGGAATCAAGAGATAGGGAGACTTTATGGGAAAGTAGACAGGAGAATGGGGATGAGAAACATATCAGCCATGATTGAATGGCGGCACAGACTTGATGAGCCAAATGGCCTAATTCTGCTCGCATGTCTTATGGTGCTCATATTGAATGGTGGAGCAGACTCAACAAGCCACATCATCTACCTGTGGTATTATCAGGTATTGCAGTACCCGAGAGGCTGAAGACCATTGGTTAAACCTAGGAGTTTACCATTGGCTGTTTGGTATGTAGGCCCGCCCTGACAGGTGGGTTATAAGAACCGGTGCCATCCCAGCAGCCCTCATTCTGTACCGAAGCTGCTGGGGAACAGTTCTAGTCTATTAAAGCCTTCAGTTATATTACTACCTTTGTCTTTGATTGTAATTGATCGTGCATCACTACCCCTTCTCTTGTTTCTTGTATTATTAAAGTGAAATTCTGTTTGACAAATTTAACAGAGTTCTATGAGAATATTAAAGCGGGGGATAAAGGAGAATCAGTAAGTGTTATGTATTTGGATTTTCAAACGTTATTTGATAAAATAAAAGGTAACTTCACAAGATAAGAGTGCATGGTGTTCGGGATAATACATCAGCATTGATCGAGGATTGGATAACAAAAAGGAAACAAAGAGTTGGATCATTTTTAGGTTGGCAAACTGTAACTAATAGAGTGCCACAGGGATTGGTGCTGGGGCCTCAACTGTCTACGATCTATGTTTCGTTTTCTTCTTAGACAGTCCCTCGGAGTTGACGATGACCTTCTTCCACTGTGTGGTGAAAGCACATTGGTACACACTGCTTCCACTGCTTTGATGGTGGAGGAAGTGAATGTTTAAGGTGGTGAATGGGGTGGCAATCTGGTAGGCTGCTTTCTCTTCAATGGTGTCAAGCTTCCTACATGTTGTTGAAGCTGCACTAACCCAGAGAAGTAGAGAGTATCCCATAACACTCCTGACTTGTGCCTTGTAGATGGTGGACTTTTTATGGCCAGTATTTTACATCACCGCCACTGTGTGTCCCTCCCCAGCAGAGGCGATGGGCCAGCTAAATTGCCATTTACTTCGGCAGGACCATCATATCTCGCCAGGTTGGAGGGGCCTTAAAAGCCTGGCCTATATCTCTTTGCAGCCTCTTTGTGTCCTCCTCACAGCTTGCATTCCCACCTAGCTTTGTAACACAGCAAAATCAGAAACAATACTCTCTGTCTCTTCATTCAACTCATAATTACAAATAGCTGAGGTCCCAGCACTGATCCTTGAGCACTCTACCAACCACAGCCTTCCACTTGAAAATGACCCATTTATCCCGAATAAAGCTCATTTGCTTTCTTGTCTGATCTCGCTATTTTTTTTACCTAACCTCTTAATAGCAAGTATTGTCCCAGGAAAATGGAACCAGAGATGTTTGCAACATGGCTTTCACTTCATTTGCCCTCCAACGTTTGGTCTTTGCCTCTTGCAGGTCTAATAACCTCTAGACAGGTAATTTTGAACTCACATCTTTCACTGGTTGAAAATGGTTTTCAACTGTTTTATTCTATTCAGGTCTGCTTCCAGGATTGGATTAAATGCTGTTTTCTATTGTTCCTCATTCCATCCTCTATAACCAAATCCAGTTCTGCTTTGGAGTATATTGGCACAGACAGGAATTTATGCCAGTATATTAGCAGATTAATTCAAAATAGTGAACAGAGATAATGGAACCCCTTAAGTCATCAAGATGCTTACCTCTTGCTTGTTGTGGTGCTGAACTCGTGAGTGTTGTTTACAGCCTTAACTTGGTACTATTAGTTGTAAAATTCTATCTTCCATACAGACAATAGTTTGAAGGCTTATGAGTGTAACTATGTAAATAACCTTAAAACCAGCCAGGCTGAAACATCATTTAGCAGATAGTAGATATTGCTTTAAGAAAGTTTCCCCCTCTGCTTCCTACAGGCTAACCTCATTCATTAGCTGATTAAAACCTGGCAGAAACAAAAGTCAATTTCCGACATAGGTACCGGGTCCATTTCATGGCTGCTTCACTAACTGTAGCTATGTTTTTTTTTGTCAATATGAATATTGCAGAAAACTAAATTTGACTTTAAAGTGACAAAATCCAGTTAATACTGTGAATATTATCGGTTACTGGCCAGTTTGCTGAATTACATACCCCTCCTAACCATGGGAAAATAGGTTGATTAAACATTATTTATTATTTTTGATTCTACTGAATAATGTTTTAAAATGAAGTGTGGAGTAAGTTAACCTTAAAATCACATATTCTTGCCACTCCTGCCGCAGTACTCTGGGGCACACACTGTACTGCTGGCAGGGTAAGGCTCAAAGAGGCAAGTAGTTCGGCTGACAAGTAAGCTGGTCGGTCACCATATGCCCACTATTTCAGATGGAGCAGGATAAAGGACTTTCATTGTATCCAGGCTCTATAATGAGCTTTTGACTAGGTTTAGCACCGAGTCTGATGTAGTGTGCAGTGTTAACGATGCTTAATGTCACTGAAAATACTTCACAAACCTAGGACAAGTACTGCTATTCAGGTCCACTATTTCAATCATAATCAAACTTTATACATGAACCCACTAGAGTATAAACACCACAAATACCATTAAAAGCAGTGGTTGCCATGTAAACCATTCGCCAGCGATGCTGGCATTGTTTACTAATTACATGTATTGTTTGACAAGGGGATGGCTTTTGTTCTGAAAGCATTGACAAGTACCTTTATCACAAGAAATAGTTTTATTCCATCAGATCTTCACATACATAGGCTTTTGTGAAAAATTACATCTAGCACCTTATAATTTTAAGGCAGTTAAATTAGTTAGTCACAATCCAAATTAGACACTATGTCAAAAGTTATCTTCTCCAATTCCAAAACACCACAGAGAAGGGGCAAGGGGGGGTTCCATTAGTTCTCATTTTACAGTCAGGATAATTATTGGTGGCAAAATGCAGGATAGAATAGACTTCACTACCACCATTCTTTATTCCTGTTTTGTATGTAGCTTTGCTGTTCAGTCTTTGCCTAGAACTGACAAAGTTTAAAAAAAAGAGAAAGAAACTTGTATTTGTCGAGTGACCTCATAACCTCAAGACATTCCAAAACACTTACAACCAACAAGGTTCTTTTGAATTCAGCCAATGTGAGGAAAAGCTAACTTAAACACAGCAAGGTTCCACCAACAGAAGGGAGGTCACTGCGTCAGAAGACACGCAGGCATAGTTGCTTTTTATTTGGATGTCCTTGTGGGCTAGGAGTTCTCCTTCAGGCCACACAAGCAAACCTCACAGCTTGCTTCCCCTCCACATCGCCCACCACCTCCCTCGCCACCTCCACCGATCGCGTGCAGAGCCCCATTCCCAGCAACTTATTTGACGGCCAGGGATCAATCCCCATCGCCCCCCATCCCGTCACACTGTATCCTCCTGCCATCTGAATGTCCTGGAACCACCCCTTGCTATTTAATGGATGAGACCAGTTTCAGGCAGGAATCAAGGACAGTTTAGTGAAATGCGCTCTGTGAACTATGCAGGTTGGTTAGACACCTGGGGGTTCGCCCACCTTCAAAATCAGGTCCGATATATTTTTAGTTAAAGTTATTTTTTTTAGCTCGCTCAGGGAATTAGGTTTGTACTTGCTAGCCTGCTATCCTGAGAGGCAATAGTGTTTGATCATAAAGAAAGAAAGACTTGCATTTAGGTAGCACCTCTCGCACCACAGAATGCCTCAAAGCACTTGATAGCGAAGGAAGTACTTGTAAAAGGTAATGTCTGTTGTTATAATGTAGCGAATGCAACAACTAATTAGAGCACAGCTAACACTCATGAACAGCAATGTGATAACTAGATAATTTTTAAAAAACCGATTGAGATAGAAATATTAACCAGGATACTGTGGGTAACTTCCCTGTTCTTCTTTGGTGCCAAAGATGTGCAATAGTGGACCTATGGAAATCCTGTGCAGTTAATCTGAGGGCTCTCTCTCCATTCTGACTGACCTCAATGGTGACAAGGTGCACACACGTGCTGGCCCTGGCAAAATAGCATCCACCACCTCGGGAATACATTTGTGGGCAACAGATTGCGTGACTGTACAAAGATCTCCTGCAGATCACGGATAAGTGCCGGAAATTAAGAAATTGAATGCTGCGGTGACCTGAACCACAGGCATTGCAGTCTATCTGGTGCACCTGACAAGAGGCTTCCTTCCAGGAGACTGAAAATATCACCAACTATCTGATGGGAAAGTGTGAGCCCCTTGGTTCTCAGACATGTCGAGAAAGCTAATCCACCGTTTATATACCTTCTGGTCACCTCCTGCTGGCTGGATCTCTGTGTTCGTATGGTTGACGCTGCTCCTCTTATTTCCCATCCGAGGTTTAAGATGGTGGTGCAGGTAGGTAGCTCCCATGCTGCTGTGAAGACTGACAGGAAGCAAGTGCAGCTCAAAGAGAAAAAGCTCAAAAGTACTAGAAATGATCTCTAAACAAATGGAAATCATTTCCAATGTGGTGAAAACACACTCTCAGAAGAAGTCCAGTCAGCAAAAGCCTTTCGCTTGTGGAGGGAAGTGGCTACCTTTAGTATTTAAAAGGCAGCCTTGCCTTTCAGTTGTTCAGTCCCATGAATCCCAGCTGTTCTCTCGCTCTATTCAAACTGATGGTAAACCCAGGAAACCTGTACAGCTCTGAATTAGAGACAAAATCCAGGCTTAAATTTCACCCAATTTTAATATTTATAGATAGCCCGCATACAAAACAAATGTGTTGGAGTTAAATGTGGAAGTCTGCAGATTCTTATCGGCTCCCTTACTTGATGGCAGCTTCTGGTCTTTTTTACCTGCTGCCAGCAGAGAAACCTGCCCACTCCGACAGGTTAAAATTTCGCCAAGTATATCATAGAATCATAGAAACGCTACAGTGCAGAAGGTCGTTTGGCCCATCAAGTCTGCTCCGAGCTTCCAAAGGAGCACCCTACCCAGGCCTACAACCCTGCCCCATCCCTGCAACCCCGCCCTGCCTTTGGACACTAAGTGGCAATTTTGCATGACCAATCCACTTAACCTGCACATCTTTGGATTGTGGGAGGAAAACGGAGCACCCGGATAAAACCCACGCAGTCATGTAGAGAATGTGCAAACTCCACACAGACAGTCACCTGAGGTTGGAATCGAACCCGGGTCCCTGGCACTGTGAGCCTGTAGTACTAACCATTGTGCTACCATGCTGTGTATCTCCCTGTTTGCTCTATCTAGGCCACTGATAGTTTTTGAAATGGTAAACATCTGAAGAATTGGCTATTATACATGTTTGGAAAGGGCGGCACTGCGATGCAGTGGTTAGCACGGCACCGAGGTCCCGGATTCAATCCTGGCCCCAAGTCACCGTTCGTGTGGAGTTGCACATTCTCCCCGTGTCTGCGTGGGTCTCAACCCCACAACCCAAAAAAGATGTGCAGGGTAGGTGAATTGGCCACGCTAAATTGTCCCTTCATTGGAAAAAAAATAATTGGGTACTCTGAAATTTTAAAAATATTATACACGTTTGAAGATTTTGCAGCTTATAAATGCATATGTGTAAACCATATCAGTTCTGTATGATGATGCACGATCAGTGACTACTAAAGCGAGGTTGTAGTCCAATTGAAGGCTTTAATAAGCTAGATGTTTCCCCCAGCAGCTCAGGTACAGAAGAAAGGCTGCTGGGGCAGCACGGGCTCTTATACCCCGCCTTGCAGGGCGGAGCTACCATACAGCTTGACCAATGGTAAACATACAATATCTACCAATGGTGTTCCAGCATTACTAGGTACCGTAATACCTCTACACAGACTACCACATTCACCCACTGTTAAAAAAGAGTCTGGCGGGAGTGGTGGCTTGGTATTACAACATGGTAACGTGGTAGAAGTTATGGTTGTGGAGGTACTGTAATACCTCCGCACAGCGTTTTGTCTTATTGTCGTAACTATTTATAATTTCACAATTAACTATATACACTTTAAGATGAAGCAATCAGTCGATCGAGTGCCCTGGTCATCATCTGTGATCGTCGAAGCTTTGGTGGTGATGCCGGTGGAGACTCGGGCGTCTGCGACTCCGGGAGCGTGGCCTCGATCTCTGTGGCAGCTTGAACACCCCTAGACGGCGCAGGTGGGGAAGCCGATTGACCTGGGAAGGGTGTGTCTCCGGGGTGCATTGGCGGGCGGGCGGGTGGTCTAGACGGGGCCGGCGGAAGAACCGATCCTCCTGGGAAGGAGGCGGCTGTAAGGTGCACCGGTGGGAGGGAAGGTGGGATGGTGGCTGGGGTGTGCGTGGGGATCCGGCGGGCGCCAGGTCTCGTAGGGAGACCGTATCTTGTCGGCCGTCGGGGTACGCCACGTAGGCATACTGGGGGTTAGCGTGGAGAAGATGGACCCTCTCGACCAACGGGTCCGGCTTGTGCGCCCGCACGTGTTTTCGGAGCAGGATGGGTCCGGAGGCTGCCTGCCAGGTCGGCTTCCTGGGGAAGACAAGGAGACGTTCGTGAGGTGTTTGGTTGGTCGTGGTACAAAGCAGTGACCGGATAGAGTGGGGGGCGTCCGGGAGACTGGGAGATTCCTGGACCATAGAGCCAGTACGACGGTCTTCCAGACCGTTCCGTTCTCCCTCTCTACCTGTCCGTTACCCCAGGGGTTGTAACTGGTCGTCCTGCTCGAGGCAATGCCCTTGCTGAGCAGGAATTGACGCAGTTCGTCGCTCATAAAGGAGGACCCCCTATCACTATGTATGTAAGCGGGGTACCCGAACAGCGTAAAGATGCTATGGAGGGCCTTGATGACGGTGGTTGCGGTCATGTCGGGGCAGGGGATGGCGAATGGGAACCGGGAGTACTCGTCAATCATGTTCAGGATGTATGTGTTGCGGTCGGTGGAGGGGAGGGGGCCTTTGAAGTCTTTATCAAGTGCGCTTTCTCTGGTCTGGTTTGGACTCCGCACAGATTTGGCAATTCCTGGTGGCTGTCCTGACCTCCTCGATGGAGTAGGGCAGGATGCGGGTCTTGATAAAGTAGAAGATGCGAGTGCCCCCCGGGTGGCATAGGTCCTCGTGGAGGGCTCGGAGGCGGTCCACTTGTGCGTTGGCACATGTGCCGCGGGACAGGGCGTCAGGAGGCTCATTTAGCTTCCTGGGACGATACAAGATCTCGTAGTTGTAGGTGGAGAGTTCGATCCTCCACCGCAAGATCTTATCATTTTTTATCTTGCCCCGCTGTGCATTATCGAACATGAAGGCGACCGATCGTTGGTCAGTGAGGAGAATGAATTTCCTGCCGGCCAGGTAATGCCTCCAATGTCTCACAGCTTCTACTATAGCCTGGGCCTCCTTTTCAACTAGGGGGTGGTGCATTTCGGAAGCATGGAGGGTACGTGAGAAGAAGGCCACGGGTCTGCCCGCTTGGTCAACAGTGGCTGCCAGAGCTATGTCGCTCTCGACCTGGAAGGGGAGGGACTCGTCGATGGCGTGCATTGTGGCCTTTGCAATGTCTGCTTTGATGCGGCTAGGGCCTCTATCAACAGGGGAAAAATTGGGGATTGGATCAGGGGACGGGCCTTGTCCGCATAGTTGGGGACCCACTGGGCATAGTAAGAAAAAAACCCTAAGCAGCGCTTCAGGATCTTGGAGCAGTGAGGGTAGGGGAACTCCATGAGGGGGCGCATGCGTTCAGGGTCGGGGCCTATAACTCCATTTCGCACTACGTAGCCGAGGATGGCTAGACCGTCGGTGCTAAACACGCATTTATCTTTGTTATCCGTAAGGTTAAGGAACTTTGCGGTCTGGAGGAATTTTCGGAGGTTGGTGTTGTGGTCCTGCTGGTTGTGGCCGCAGATGGTGACATTATCGAGATACGGGAATGTTGCCCGTAAACCGTACCGGTCAACCATTCGGTCCATCTCGCGCTGGAAGACCGAGCTCCCATTAGTGACACCGAAGGGAACCCTTAAGAAGTGGGAGAGCCGCCCATCTGCCTCGAAGGCAGTGTATTTGCGGTCACTAGTGCGGATGGGGAGCTGGTGGTAGGCGGACTTAAGATCCACCTTGTAATGCGCGATCCTGTTTACCAGGTTGGATATGCGGGGGAGAGGGTATGCGTCCAGCTGCGTAAACCTGTTGATGGTCTGACTGTAGTCGATGACCATCCTATGCTTCTCCCCAGTCTTTACCACCACTACTTGAGCTCTCCAGGGGCTGTTACTGGCTTCAATGACTCCTTCCCTCAGTAGCCGTTGGACTTCTGACCTAATAAAGATCAGGGGCGAAATTCTCCGGAAACGGCGCGATGTCCGCCGACTGGCGCCCAAAACGGCGCAAATCAGATGGGCATCGCGCCGCCCCAAAGGTGCGGAATGCTCCGCATCTTTGGGGGCCGAGCCCCAATCTTGAGGGGCTAGGTCGGCGGCGGACGAATTTCCACCCCGCCAGCTGGCGGAAAAGGCCTTTGGTGCCCTGCCAGCTGGCATGGAAATGACATCTACGGGCGGCGCATGCGCGGGAGCGTCAGCAGCCGCTGACTGCTTCCCATGCATGCGCAGTGGAGGGAGTCTCTTCTGCCTCCGCCATGGTGGAGACCGTGGCGGAGGCGGAAGGGAAAGAGTGCCCCCACGGCACAGGCCCGCCCGCAGATCGGTGGGCCCCGATCGCGGGCCAGGCCACCGTGGGGGCACCCCCCGGGGCTAGATCGCCCCGCACCCCCCCCCCCCAGGACCCCGGAGCCCGCCCGCGCCGCCTTGTCCCGCCGGTAAGGTAGGTGGTTTAAATTACGTCGGCGGGACAGGCATTTTAGAGGTGGGACTTCGGCCCATCGGGCCGGAGAATCGAGCGGGGGGGCCCGCCAACTGGCGCGGCGCGATTCCCGCCCTCGCCGAATCTCCTGTGCCGGAGACTTCGGCAACCGGCGGGGGCGGGATTCACGCCAGCCCCCGGCGATTCTCCGACCCGGCAGGGGGTCGGAGAATCTCGCCCCAGATCCTGGGCACTGTACCATCTGCTCCTGGTGGCGATGGGTTTGCAATGCGGGGTGAGGTTCGCAAACAGGGAAGGCGGATCGATCTTGAGGGTCGCGAGGCTGCAGATAGTGAGAGGGGGTATAGGGCTGCCGAATTTGAAAGTTAGACTTTGGAGGTTGCACTGGAAGTCTAACCCTAGGAGTGTGGCCGCGCAGAGGTGGGGAAGGACGTAGAGCCGGTAATTTTTAAACTCCCTTCCCTGGACCGTGAGGTTTGCTACACAAAACCCCTTTATCTCTACTGAACCGGAGGCCAGGGAGATTCTTTGATTAACGGGGTGGACGGGGAGAGAACAGCGCCTTACCGTGTTGGGGTATATGAAGCTCTCCGTGCTCCCAGAGGCGATTAAGCAGGACGTCTCGTGCCCGTTGATTAGTACCATTGTTGTAGCGGTTGAGAGTGTTCGAGGCCGGGACTGGTCCAGAGTCACCGAGGCTAATCGCAACAGCAGTTGAATGTTCTCTTCGGGCGGTGTGTGGTCAGCCAAGCTGGGGTCCTGGGAGTCCATCCATGATGGAGGCGCCCATTGGTCACACATGGCTGGGGGTGCACAAAATGGCAGCGCCTATCCATCGCACGTGGCATCCGCGGGACAAGATGGCGGGCCCGGAAGCCGCACGAAGCCCTGGAGGAGGACGATGGCGGCGCCCGCTGACCGCACGGGGACCGTGGAGAGGATTGTGGTGGCGGTCCGCATTCACCACCGACCGCCCGGGTTTGGCATACCGCCAAGAATGGCCCTTTTTACCGCATCCCTTGCAGGTGGATGCGTGGGCCGGACAGCTCTGCCGGGGGTGCTTGTCCTGCCCGCAAGAATAGCAGTTGGGCCCCCCGGGGTTGCCAGGCTGTCTTGCAGCACAAGCTTGTGGGGGGATGAGCAATGTCTCAGGGTCGGCCGCGGGGGGTTCCACGCTGCCCAGAGGGCTGCCGCGCGGTCGGGGACGTAAGCGTGGGCGTTTCAGGAGGCCACATCCAGGGAGCCGGTGTAGCGCACAATGACTTACGAGAGACGAATAGAGATGAAGTCGATGAGGCTTTATTAAGCGTGACTTGTTCCCCACAGTTCAGCAACAGACTGGAGCTGCGGGGAGAACTCCTGGTTCTTATACTCCGCCTTCAGGGTGGAGCTAGAGATCAACAGCCAACCAGGACCCGGGATCTGTCAGCCAATGGCATCACGGCTTCACAGTCCCACATGACCCCTAATGCATACTACCACATTCACCCCTTGTTAAAAATGAACCCGGCGGGGTGGTGCTTCGCATGGTGGTAGGGGTTTACAAGGCTGGTCCTGGGAGGAAAAAACTTTTGCATGTCATTACAGTGCCCTACACTTTGTCCTACACTGGGCTATGTACAGGGTTTGTGAACTATTTACAATATTCGTAAGAAGAAAAAAAGAACATTCTCGTTAAAGTCCACAACATTCTTGTGTTACACCGATGCCACGAGTCGAGCGGGCGGTCTGGTCTTCCTTGTCGATCGCCTCAGCCCCGGTGGTGGTGGTGCTTGTTCCAGCGTTGTCGCCTCCGGGAGCTTTACGGTGTCTGCTTCTGCTTCACTCCTGGTCGGACATGGGAGGAAGACCGATCCTCCCGGGAAGGGGGCGGTCGCGGGGTGCGCCGGTGGCAGGGAGGGGGTGATTGGTGTCGGGGGGGTGTGCGTGTTGCCGGCGGGCGCCAGGTCTCGCAGGGAGACCGTGTCCTGTCGGCCGTCGGGGTACGCCACGTAGGCGTACTGCGGGTTCGCGTGGAGGAGGTGAACCCTCTCGACCAACGGGTCCGACTTGTGCGCCCGCACATGTTTCCGGAGCAAGGTGGGTCCTGGGGCCGCCAGCCAGGTCGGCAGCGACGTTCCAGAGGAGGACTTCCTGGGGAAGACAAGGAGGCGCTCATGAGGCGTTTGATTAGTGGAAGTACACAGCAGCGACCGGATGGAGTGGAGAGCGTCCGGGAGGACCTCCTGCCACCGTGAAACTGCGGGATCCCTGGACCGTAGGGCCAGTAGGACGGTCTTCCAGACCGTGCCATTCTCCCTCTCTACTTGCCGGTTCCCCCGGGGGTTGTAGCTGGTCGTCCTGCTCGAGGCTATACCCTTGCTGAGCAGGAACTGGCGCAGCTCGTCACTCATGAAGGAGGACCCCCTGTCGCTATGGATATATGCGGGGCAACCAAACAGTGTGAATATGGTGCTAAGGGCTTTGATGACTGTGGCCGCTGTCATGTCGGGGCAGGGGATGGCGAAAGGGAAACGAGAGTACTCGTCCACCACGTTCAGGAAGTATGTGTTGTGGTCGGTGGAGGGGAGGGGCCCTTTGAAATCCAGACTGAGGCGTTCAAAGGGGCGGGAAGCCTTGATCAGGTGCGCTCTATCCGGCCTGAAAAAGTGCGGTTTGCACTCTGCGCAGATGTGGCAGTTCCTGGTGACTGTACGGACCTCCTCCACGGAGTAGGGGAGGTTGCGGGACTTTATAAAATGGTAGAACCGAGTGACCCCCAGGTGGCAGAGGTCCTCGTGGAGGGTTTGGAGACGGTTTATTTGTGCGTTGGCACATGTGCCGCGGGATAGGGCATCGGACGGCTCGTTCAGCTTTCCGGGATGGTACAAGATCTCGTAGTTGAAGGTGGAGAGCTCGATCCTCCACCTTAAGATCTTGTCATTTTTAATTTTGCCCCGCTGTGCATTATCGAACATGAAAGCTACCGACCGTTGGTCAGTGAGGAGAGTGAATCTCCTGCCGGCCAGGTAATGCCTCCAATGTCGCACAGCTTCCACTATGGCTTGGGCTTCCTTTTCCACTGAGGAGTGGCGGATTTCTGAGGCGTGGAGGGTTCGGGAGAAAAAGGCCACGGGTCTGCCCGCTTGGTTAAGGGTGGCCGCTAGAGCTACATCGGAGGCGTCGCTCTCGACCTGGAAGGGGAGGGACTTGTCGATGGCGCGCATCGTGGCCTATGCGATATCCGCTTTGATGCGGCTGAAGGCCTGGCGAGCCTCTGTCGACAGGGGGAAGGTAGTGGTCTGTATTAGGGGGCGGGCCTTGTCTGCGTACTGGGGGACCCACTGGGCGTAATATGAAAAGAACCCCAGGCAGCGTTTCAGGGCTTTGGAGCAGTGGGGGAGGGGAAATTCCATGAGGGGGCGCATGCGTTCGGGGTCGGGGCCTATTATCCCATTGCGCACTACATATCCCAAGATGGCTAGCCGGTTTGTGCTAAACACGCACTTGTCCTCGTTGTATGTGATGTTCAAGGCTTTAGCGGTCTGGAGGAATTTTTGGAGGTTGGCGTCGTGGTCCTGCTGATCGTGGCCGCAGATGGTTACGTTGTCGAGATACGGGAACGTGGCCTGCAACCCGTGTTGATCAACCATTCGGTCCATCTCCCGTTGGAAGACCGAGACCCCGTTTGTGACGCCAAATGGGACCCTTAGGAAGTGGTGTAGTCGCCTGTCTGCCTCGAAGGCTGTGTACTTGCGGTCACTTGGGCGGATGGGAAGCTGGTGGTAGGCGGACTTGAGGTCAACGGTGGAGAAGACCTTATATTGGGCAATCCGATTGACCATGTCGGATATGCGGGGGAGAGGGTACGCATCTAGCTGTGTGTACCTGTTGATGGTCTGGCTATAGTCTATGACCATCCTTTGCTTCTCCCCTGTCTTTACTACTACCACCTGTGTTCTCCAGGGACTATTGCTGGCCTGGATTATGCCTTCCTTCAGCAACCGCTGGACTTCGGACCGAATAAATGTCCGGTCCTGGGCGCTGTACCGTCTGCTCCTAGTGGCGACTGGTTTGCAATCCGGGGTGAGGTTTGCAAACAAGGATGGGGGTTCAACTTTGAGGGTTGCGAGGCCGCAGATAGTGAGTGGGGGTATTGGGCCGCCGAATTGGAATGTTAGGCTCTGCAGGTTGCACTGGAAGTCTAATCCCAGTAATGTGGGCGCGCAGAGTTGGGGAAGGACGTAGAGCCTGTAGTTTTTAAACTCCCTCCCTTGCACCGTTAGGGTCACTATGCAGAACCCTTTGATCTGTACGGAGTGGGATCCTGCAGCTAGGGAAATCTTTTGCGTACTGGGACGGATGGTCAAAAAACAGCGTCTTACCGTGTCGGGGTGGATGAAGCTTTCTGTGCTCCCGGAGTCGATCAGGCATGGTGTCTCGTGTCCGTTGATCAGCACCGTTGTTGTCGTCGTCTGGAGCGTCCGGGGCCGTGCTTGGTCCAGCGTCACCGAGGCCAGACGTGGTCGCAGTGTCTCAGCGTCGTCTTCGAACCCCGTGGAGCCGTCGATGCTGGGGTCCATTGTTGTCGTCCAAGATGGCGGCGGGGGTGAACAAAATGGCCACCCCCATGCATCGCACATGGCTGGGGGGTCCCAAGATGGCGGCGGGGGTGGACAAAATGGGCACCCCCATGCATCGCACATGTCTGGGGGGTCACAAGATGGCGGCGCCCATCCTCCCCTCGTGGTGGCCGGGACCCAAAATGGCGGCGCCTGCGGGTCGCACATGGGGCGCTGGGGGGGTTTGGGATGCGCTGGACTCTTTCTTATCCGGGGACAGCGGCAACCCCCCGGGACCGGCACACAGCCGCGAAATGGCCCTTTTTGCCGCAGCTCTTGCAAATCGCTGCGCGGGCCGGGCAGCGCTGCCGGGGGTGTTTCGCCTGGCCGCAGAAATAGCAGCGGGCCCCCCCGGGATGACCTGGCGTCTGAACCGCGCAAGCCTGTGAGGAGGGGGGGTTTGTCGCGACGGGGGTCCACGGAGCCCAAGGGGCTGCCGCGCGGTCGGGGCTGTACGCGCGGGCGTTTTGCGCAGCCACATCTAGGGAAGCTGCAAGGGCCCGTGCCTCTGAGAGTCCTAGCGACTCTTTTTCGAACAGTCTTTGGCGGATTTGGGGAGAGTTCATACCTGCCACAAACGCATCGCGAATTAACATGTCCGTGTGTTCAGCCATGTTTACCGGTGGGCAGCTGCAGGCCCGTCCCAAAATTAGCAGCGCGGCGTAGAATTCGTCTAGCGATTCTCCGGGACTTTGCCGTCTCGTTGCGAGTTGGTAGCGTGCGTAGACCTGGTTCACTGGGCGAACGTAGATGCTCTTTAGTGTTGCGAACGCCGTCTGGAAATCCTCTGCGTCTTCTATGAGACGGTAGATTTCCGGGCTTACCCTCGAATGCAGGACCTGCAGTTTCTGGTCTTCTGTGATCCGGCCGGGGGCCGTTCGGAGGTAGCCTTCGAAACAAGTCTGCCAGTGTTTAAAAATTGCTGCTGAGTTCACTGTGTGGGGGCTGATCCTCAGGCATTCCGGGACGATCCTGAGCTCCATAGTCCTTTAAGCACGCTTAATAAATTGTAGCGCACGATGACTTACGAGAGACGAATAGAGATGAAGTCGATGAGGTTTTATTAAGCGTGACTTGTTCCCCGCAGTTCAGCAACAGACTGGAGCTGCGGGGAGAACTCCTGGTTCTTATACTCCGCCTTCAGGGTGGAGCTAGAGATCAACAGCCAACCAGGACCCGGGATCTGTCAGCCAATGGCATCACGGCTTCACAGTCCCACATGACCCCTAATGCATACTACCACAGCCGGCAAGAGCCCGTACCTCCTTGAGGCCTGGGGTGTCTTTTTCCAGCAATCACTGGCGGATCTGGGAGGACAGCATACCTGCAAAGAAAGCGTCCCGGATCAAAGGTTCTGTGTGGTCGCTCGCCGAAACTTGCAGGCAGCTGCAGTTTCTCCCCAACACCAGGAGCGCACGGTAGAATTCTTCCAGCGATTTCCCCAGGGATTTGCCGCCTCGTCGCTAGCAGATGTCGGGCGTAGACCTGGTTTACCGGGTGAATATAATGTCCTATGTCCTTTTAGCAGCTCCATTGCTGCATCAAAGTCGTCCGCGTCCTCGATGAGGGTGTAAATTTCTGGGCTCACCCTCGAGTGCAGGACTTGCAATTTCTGTTCTCCCGTGGGTGTGTTTTCGGCCGTTCCGAGATATCCGTTAAAATATGCCAGCCAGTGCTTGAAGGTTGCTGCTGAGTTTGCCGCGTGTGGGCTGAGTTGCAGACACTCCGGCTTGATTCGGAGCTCCATCCTTTTAAACCTAGCTTATTAAATTGATGCACGATCAATGACTACTAAAGCGAGGTCTAACTGAAGGCTTTAATAAGCTAGATGTTTCCCCCAGCAGCTCAGGTATCGAAAAAAGGTTGCTGGGGCGGCACGGGCTCTTATATCCCGCCTTGCAGGGCGGAGCTACCATACAGCTTGACCAATGGTAAACATACAATATCTACCAATGGTGTTCCAGCATTACTAGGTACCATAATACCTCTGCACAGACTACCACACAATTCTGACAATATTGCAAATTTAAACTATAAATGAGATTAGAATGTCAGGGGTGTTTTTTATCTCCCAGCCGAGTAGTGGTGTTTTCATCTCAATTTGTTGGCAAATGCCTCTGAGCTCAAGCTGCAGACAATCAATAAGGAGAAGAAGGAAAATGTCGTTGATGATAAATGTCTTAAACCTTAGTCGAGAAGGCTTATATCCTATTTGCTTCACATCACATTAGAGGCAGCATGGTAGCATTGTCGATAGCACAATTGCTTCACAGCTCCAGGGTCCCAGGTTCGATTCCGGCTTGGGTCACTGTCTGTGCGGAGTTTGCACATCCTCCCCGTGTGTGCGTGGGTTTCCTCCGGGTGCTCCGGTTTCCTCCCACAGTCCAAAGATGTGCAGGTTAGGTGGATTGGCCGTGATAAATTGCCCTTAGTGTCCAAAATCGCCCTTAGTGTTGGGTAGGGTTACTGGGTTATGGGGATAGGGTGTAGGGGTTGACCTTGGGTAGGGTGCTCTTTCCAAGAGCCGGTGCAGACTCGATGGGCCAAATGGCCTCCTTCTGCACTGCAAATTCTATGAATCATTCCATCTGGCGACAGGAGCAACATTAGATGCATCCCAACAGAGGAAGCAGGTCGGCAGTAAAGTATTCGGCGGCTGCAACATCTCATCTCATAAAGGGGGATTTTCTGGGGACTGACGGCAGAGAATATAATGGCTGCTGCAGTTGGGCGTCAGGCTTTCCCTGTCACAGGCCCATCCGGGCCGCCCACCACCATTCGGGGAGTAGTCCTGGCCAGCCCATCAAAGTCGAGATGGAGACTTTGTGTTAGCTGCCGTTGTGCTTTACTGTCAAATTAAATTATGGTACGAAGTCTTACAACACCAGGTTAAAGTCCAACAGGTTTGTTTCGATGTCACTAGCTTTCGGAGCGCTGCTCCTTCCTCAGGTGAATGAAGAGGTATGTTCCAGAAACACATATATAGACAAATTCAAAGATGCCAAACAATGCTTGGAATGCGAGCATTACATCCAAGCATTGTTTGGCATCTTTGAATTTGTCTATCTATGTGTTTCTGGAACAGACCTCTTCATTCACCTGAGGAAGGAGCAGCGCTCCGAAAGCTAGTGACATCGAAACAAACCTGTTGGACTTTAACCTGGTGTTGTAAGACTTTGTACTGTGCTCACCCCAGTCCAACGCCAGCATCTCCACATCAAATTAAATTATGACTTCTGAACAGTTATGCAAGCACAGACATGGATAGATGAAGTGTTCAATTTACTGTCAAATCCACTCAGCGATATAAATGGGAAAGATATGATGGTGAAAGAATTTTGACACGGTCCCATAAAATTACTGGGAAATCATACACTAATTCGGGAGAGAAATTCCATTTTTAGTGAACAACAGACAAATGCCGACTTTATTCAGACGACTTGCAAAACCTGGGTTTGAAACAGGAAATTTCTGAGAATCCGATTGCATTAAGGCATGGTTTGTTTGAGCTAAATACAGGCATTTCTTCCACCTTAATTAGCTGAGGCATGCCACTCCCTCTCGCGTAAGTAATATAACCTAGAAAAGTTGAAACAGTCTCACTGTCTAATCAGGTAAAATCCACAAAAGGAACCGCAGAAGTTTAAACATGTGAATTTTTTTTACCTCTGAATTGTTTTCCTTACCTAGAAGCCTGCACTGCTCTGTCCTTTCACAGTTTTCAACGTAAATTTATTTTCCTGTCACAACAGAAATCTAAATCCAATTATTATTACATTATTAATGGCTACGTTCATTGGTCATGCCTCCTGTCTAGTTATGTTGACAGCTGAGGTTTCCGACTGTTGTTTATCCAGTAGTGAACTGAATTTGAATTATGTGTATTTTAATTGAATGTGCTACTTCACAGGAGCTGACCATTTACACAGGAGTGAAAAATAGTAACTGAATGTGCAGCAGGCTCTTATACGTTATTTCTGCACATGTGTGACTCAGTGGCTGGGAATTCCAACACCCGATCGGGGCAGGCATGTTCGGATGGAAGATTTGAAAATATCGCGAGAAGGCATTAGGCACGTTTCCCAGCTATGTAAATCCAGGAGGCAATTGTTCCCCTTCCTCCCCCATCAATGGTGACCCGTGTTTCCAGTTGTCGAACCATTTATGAGTTCTGTAGCATTACTCCTGTAAATAATCTGGATTCCCTCCCCATCTGTAGTTTACCCTGCTGGTGGCGACTCTAGCCCAATGTTTAGGCTTCAATCTGCTGAGTAACAGAACAATTGTTTAGTGCCTTGTAACAAAAACCAAAATGAGGCTGGAGCCTCAAAAACACCTCGGTTGGGACAGCTGAATAGCCACCAAAGAATGGCTAATGGATGGGCCATCCAAAGGACCTGCCCTACTGTCTCTTTCCTTCTGATATCTTGTCTAACTGATGGATATGGAGTTTGTAGTCGGGGCCAATACTGATGGTTTTGGTCTTCCCAAAGTTTGCCAGAGGTACTTGGAGCTCATCCAGGACTGTACATCAGACAAGCAGTCTAAAAACACAGAGGGTAGAATTTCCATTTTTTGTCAGGGTGCCAGGCTGGCAGTGCCAAAGTGCCCAGGTGGCACCAGCAGTGTAAGGGTGCCTGTCTGGCCTGTGGCCGACTACCCGTGGACCTCCAATCGCCTGGGAAACCCCCTCAAGGTGCAGTTCCGCCTAGTATTCGTTTGTGGGAACCATTACTAAATGGTGTCCGGCTGGAGTCTCTTCGGCGTGGCTAGTAGATGCCGGGTGACTGCTCGATTCAGCTTTTAAGCTCACTTAAGTATGCAAGGCTGGATACTGCTCATTATATGCGGGATCCAGATTGCAACCTTTAGCGAGATCTGGTTAGATCTTGCGAAAAGTAGCGACCGTCGATAATCTCCCGGGATCTATCGGCCACGTACCGTCCCGATTCCAGCAGAATGCGGTTGGTAAATCGTGCCCGTAGAGGAGTGAGGCCATACAGAGACTTGACCAGTATTCAATCAAGCATTGGATGATAGGTAAATAAGCCCAAGGTATTAATAAGCAGCAGAGTTTTAAATCCCCTCAAGTTTAGAGAGGGTCGAATGAGGGAGACAAGCAGTTGAATTGATTGTAATCACTTACAACACCTGAAATATCCATTCTTTTTACCACTACCCAGAATCTGTCGTTACAGGATGCTCTGTGTTGTAATATGCCTTTAAGAGATATTAGCATGACATCGCTAGATGGGAAAGATGTCGTATGATCCAGTCTTAGTTTCACTTCTACTTTGAGAAGAGCACGCACACAGCTCTGATGCCTTCAGGGTTTGTACCAATGCCTAACTGTTCTCGCATGCCTAATCTTAATAAATGAACCTGCAATGTTACTAAATCCCTCATGAGTAATTAGCATTGTGTCTTGCACAGTAAATAAGCCCAAGGTATTATCTGAATATAATAACACCTCACACTGCAGCAACGTATCAAATGTTTAACCTCCACAAGCTAAAAGAATAACAACACCAGGTATATGGGAACATTATCACTTCCAAGTGCCTCTCCAAGTTCAGTTCCATCCCAACTTGAAAATACATCAACAACCCTTCATTTTTTCTCAGTAAACATTCTACAATTGCCCACCTAACAGTATTTTTGTAAATGTACAATATGCACTGCAAGGTGCAAGAAAGTAGTCCACTGCCATCCTGCCAAGTGCAACTAGGGATGGGAAATAATAGCTGGACTTGTCAGTGACTTTTGTACCTTAAGACTGGGTACAAAATGACAAATGAGTAGAGCAAGGAGGGATACTGAACCATGGCTGCAGTCACATGAGCAGAAGTAACATGCAGATAACATGCGCCATTTTTAAGAGCGAGTTTGATCATTTGTTTATACCAGCAGTCCAGTAATTCATGCATCAGCTGTTCCAGTACAGCTACAACACTGGTTTCTTCTGCGCAATGTAGAAAATTGCCCAGGTCTGTCCTGTCCATAAGAAGCAGAAAAAATCCAACCGTCCGATTACTGCCCTATCAGTCTACTCTCAATCATCAAGAAAGTGATGGAAGGGGGGTACCAACAGTGCTATCAAGTGGCACTTACGTAGCAATAACCTGATCTATCTGGGTTCTATCAGGGTGTTATGATAGTGAGATGTTAGGAAATTAGATCTGGAAATGGGATCAAAGATGTAGTGGGCAATTTAGGGGTTGACAGACTGTGGATAAACTGCTAGCACTGAGTCAGAGGTATACACCTACACCTGGCCTGAGTTACATTGTCCCATTCAGACTTAACCTTGTTAATGGAAATAAACAGGATACCCTTGTTCAGCTGGATGCTTCACTCAAGATCCATTGTCCTCAGGGACACTCTGATCTGACCAGCTAGTAGCCCATTACAGAGTCTGATGACCTTTTCTATCCTGAAATTGGAGGTTAATTAGATATTCATAGCATGGCCCTGTTCTTTTGTGTATAAGGGAGTGGGCAATCAAAAGCTCAGATAGCAATGATGAGTTAAGTCTGGGCACCTCAGGACAGAACCATTGTTTGAGGGGCTGGACAGAGCTCAGAGAGAGAAAAGAATACTGGGACTGCCCTTGACATCAAGGCAGCATTTGGTCGAGAATGGCATCAAGGAGCCCTAGCAAAACTGGAGTCAATAGGAATCAGGGAGAAAAATGTCCTCTGGTTAAAGCCATACTCAGCATAAAGGAAGATGGTTGTGGCTGTTAGAGGTCAGTCATCTCAGTCCCGCAACATCGCTGCAGGAGTTCCTCAGCATAGTGTCCTCGGCCAAACCACTTTCACCTGCTTCATCAATGACCTTCCTTCCAATATAAGGTCAAATGTGGGGATGGTCACTGATGATCACACAATGTTCAGCACCATTCGTGACTCCTCAGATACTGAGGCAGTTCATGTGTAAATGCAGCAAGACCTAGACAGTATCCAGGCTTGGGCTGACAAGTGGGAAGTAACATTTGTGCCCACAAGTGCCAGGCAATGACCATCTTCAATAGGGGAGAATCAACCCATTGCCCTTAACATTCAATGGCATTCCCATCACTGAATCCCACATTATCAACATCATGGGGGTCTTCATTGACCAGAAACTTAACTGGGGGCAGCACGGTGGCGCAGTGGTTTAGCACTGCGGCCTGACGCTGCCGAGGTCCCAGGTTCGATCCTAGCTCTGGGTCACTGTCCGGTTCGCCCCGTGTTTACATGGGTTTCGCCCCCACAATCCAAAAATGTGCAAGCTACGTGGATTGGCCATGCTAAATTGCCCCTTAATTGGAAAAAATTAATTGGGTAATCTAAATTTAAAAAAGAAAAGAAACTGAACTGGACCAGCCACATAAATACTGTGGCTACAACAGCAGATCAGAGGCTAGGAATCCTACGGCGAATAACTCACCTCCTGACTCCCCAAAGCCTGTTCATCACCTACGTAACACAAGTCTGGAGTGTAATGGAATGGTCCCTACTTTCCTGGATGTGTGCAACTCCAACAACACTCATGACACTAATCCAGGACAAAGCAGCCTGCTTGATTGGCACCCCTTCCACCTCACCACTGACGCACAGTATAACATCTACAATGTGCACTGCGGAAACTCATCAAGGCCCCTGAGACAGCAGCTTCCAAACACATAACCACTACCATCTAGAAGGACAAGGGCACCAGGCACATGAACAACATCACCTGGAATGACATCACCCCTCCAAGCCATTCACCATTGTTACTTGGAAATATAATGCCGTTCTTTCACTGGCGTTAGGTAAATTGCAACTCCTTCCCTAATTACACAGTGGATGAACCTAGACCACATGAACTGCAGCGGTTCAAGTAGGCAGCTCATCACCTTCTCAAGGGTAATTAAAGATGGACAACAAATGCTGGACTAGCCAGCGAAGACAACATCCCGCAAAAATGAATTTTAGGAAAAGAGGAATCGAGACTTGAGGCAATAACAACACTGGCAGATTTTGTTTAACTAGGTGTCATGGCAACAATAAGCTATGTTCCATAAACAGCCTGCTAATTGATTTCTGCATAGTTCCTACTTAGGTTGGAAGATATCATCTGAACTGGTTTTGTGATCAATATTTTATTGAAGGCAATTTCTGCCAATATCACTGCACTGCATTATATACTCAATGGGCAAATGGACAGAAAGGTAAATCTGGGGTATTTGATTGGGAAGGGATTGCAGACCCTGGGTGGGTGGGCAAAGAGAGGTCTGGCTCAGGAGGCTGGGAGAGAGTAACAAATTGTGGTCTGTAACTTTGCGATTGTATTCTATGATTCTATGGAACCCGAGGAGGCTGCAAGCATAATTTTGGCTGGTAGACCTACCACCCCATCTCCCGACCCTAAGCCTAGCCCTGGGTTTCCCACCTTCCCTCAAGCAAAACCCTTTCAGAAACCTTGCCTGGCAAATTACCTTCATGACTGAGAACCTTCTTTTGGTCCCAATATGAGTATCCAGCATTCTCCTAAAATACTGGCTAGGAATTTATTCAAACAGCGGTACTGTCAATGAATACCATACATTTTAGATTGTTGTGCTCCCCAATTCTCCAGAAACCTGGTCAAAGATTCCTGGAAAACCGATTTGAATATTTCACAGCAAGTAGAATGGGAAAAAAAGAAGGCTTGGAAGCATTCTTTTACTGATTGATAATGATGCTGCTGTTTACAATTATCCACACCTCAGTCAAGTACTTTTCAACCCACCTTCTGAAAAATGCAACAAGCAAACCTGGAGACATGTGTGAAATCATGATATTCAGCACACCCTCTGAGGGGTCTAGTGTTATAGCTCTTGTACATGTTGTCATTTAAACAGAAATTGGCAGGAGAAGTAATAAGAGTTGTAGAGGAGTGACTGGTAATGATGAACTTGAGAGTGCAGTCCAAAAATCGTAACAGAAACCTTAAAATATAAAGTTGAAGCTAGACAAATAAATAACTCAACTATTGAATATCTGAGAGCGGGGTGGAGTCATTTACCTTCTTTCAAAGTTTCACTCTGCTGAATCTGATCAGCTGGATTAATGGATCAAATTTACAACACATATCCAGATCATTCAGAACAAATAGTCTGTGCTTCCCTTAAAGCCATCTACAACAGAAATGGAAAAGCATACATGCTATTCCTTTCAACTATTCCGTGTCATATTTCCACATTAACCATATTACTGAATCACAGATTCTGGATTATTTTTCCTCAATTTCCTATGGGATTTGTTAATGGCTATATTTATGCCCCTAGTTTTGGACTGTAGGCAGAGCTCTCACATCATAGAAGAATTCTTCCTGAATGTCTGTTCACCTGAGGAAGGAGCTGTGCTCTGAAAGCTAGTGATTCGAAACAAACCTTTTGGACTTTAAGCTGGTGTTGTAAGACTTTTTACTGCAATTCACAGGCTCAGCAGAGTCCTTTCCACACTCAACACAGCAGGACCAGAAGAAACGGCTTGGCTTAGGAACTTTGCATTTGCTAAATAAATAAATACAATTTCCAGGATAGAGGGAGAAATTATCTTCAAAAAGGTGCCTTAGTATCTTTAAAACCCCTTGCAACTGACACACGAGGTTTCAGTTTGACATTTCATCGCACAGTACCTCTGAGAATGAGTAACACATTCTCAGTGCCACTCTCGAGTCCAGGAGCGGGGCTTAATCCTTGAACTCAAAGAAAGGAGTACTAGCATTGAACAAAGATGGCATACACAATCACCAGGTAAAAATGTTCCCTTCCAGTTGGGGAACACTTCATCAGTCAAGGGCATTCATCCTCTGATCTTCGTATAAGTGTTCTCCAAAGCTGCCTTCAGGATGCGCAACAATGCAGAATCGCCGAGCAGAAACTGATAGCCAAGTTCCACACGCATAAGTACGGCATCAACTGGGACCTTGGATTCATGTCTCCCTACATTCATCCCCCACCATCTGGCCTGGGCTTGCGAAATCCTACCAACTGTCCTGGCTTGAGACAATTCACACGCCTTTAACATGTGATTATCCCTCTCTCCAGTCACACCGTCTGGACCTGTAAAGACTTAATTACCTGCAAAGACTCATATTCAAAGTATCATCTTGCATTGGCTTAGTATTTATATGCTGTGTTTGTGTAACCTGTGTGTGTGTGTGTGTGGAGGGGGGGGGGGGGGGGGGGGAGGGAACTAATTTAAGGAAATGAAGCCTGTCCAGGAAATTTAAGAAAATAACCAGGTTTATCTTCAAAACATTTCCAAAAGCACTTTGTTTGGATTACTGCTGAGCAATAGTGCTCTTCCAGTTTTCCTTTACAAAGTAGGTTTTTAAATCCATTCAAGGTATCATTTGAACTTGCTCTTGTTGGCAGATAATGGTATTTTTCTTTGTTGCAGTAACTCCACCATTAATGGACTTTCTTGTTTGTGTAGTGAAACAGCAGAGATGTAAGTATGAGCTGGATTACCAAACCTGCTTGATTTAGAAAATTCTCTATAATGAAACAATAACGGATTCATTTGAGAGCTCACACCAGAAGCAGTATTCAACTTATAGTTTGCTGTATGGATGTAGTGCATTTCCCAATAATTCCACAGGAGATGCTAGCTGAGCACTGAAGCAGCTCAATAGGCATAAGCTATTTATGGGGCTCTGATTCTTTAACTTCCCGAATCAATACTCTCTTCAAGCACGATAAAGGTCAGCTCTTAGGCATTTTCTATTCTCTACTATTGTCTACACAATTAATTGTTGATTCACATTTAATTTACCAGTTCTTAAGGAAATAGAGAAAACTCTGGTTATACGTTAAAAAATGGCAAAAATTCTCATCAAGTCATTACATTGGAGACATGTATTTCCTTTCAACATAAAATTATCGGAGTATCTGTTTCTTTTGCATTTTCTTAATAGAGATGTACTATTAAAACAGGATTAATTGTGTTAATTGGTAGATTAGAAGATTAATTTAATAAAATATATGCATGACCGGTACAGCCTTGGAGGTCTGAAGGGCCTGTCCTGTGCTGTATTGTTCTTTGTTCTTTGCATGTGGTTAAAGATGAGGGACTGGATTCTCCACACCCCGACGTCGAAATCGTGTTTGGCGACCAGGCGGAGAATCCTTTTTCCCGCGCGAAATCGGGACCGGCGCCGGTTCCGTGATTCTCCGCACCCCAAAAAGCGGCGTACTTGGGGAGTACACCTTGCCGAGCATCCACCACCTCAGGCCATTGCCTGAGGCCCGCCCTGCTATTCTCCGTCCCCGACTGGCCGAATTCCCGATGGCGTATTTCTAATGTGGTCCTGCCATTCGGGAAACTCGCGAGGCGGCTGCGAACTCAGTTCGTGGCCGCCAAGTTGGGGGGCGGAGGGGGGGGGGGTGCCTATGTGTGCAGGAGTTCCAGGTCAGGCAGACGGCCGATGCGGGGCATTATTTCATTATTTTGGCGGTCCAGGTCAGCGGGCTGAGTCAGCCATGGAGCATGGTGCTGCCACTGGAGGCCGCCGCCGTGCATGGCCTCTGACCCGGAAGTGCAGGGGGCCGCATCGACAGCTGGTGCTGCGAGCTCCAGGACAGCTACCTGCTAGCCCCTTGAAAGGCTGTGAATCTGTGGCTTTTTGACACCAGTTACCCTGGCGTAAAAGACCACAGTTTTCACGACTGCGTGGGGCATAGTCCCAAAAACGGAGATTCCAGCCCGAGATCTTTTTATGGAGCAAGGCTACTCAGGGTTGTATAAAAATATCAGGCTAATCCTAATATACAAGACAGCTGGTCAGAGATCAGAGGCTTGGAATTCTGTGGCGAGTAATTCACCTCCTTTCTCCCCAAAGCCTGGCCACCATCTACAAGGCACAAGTCAGGAGTGTGATGGAATACTCTCCACTTGCCTGGACGAGTGCAGCTCCAACAACACTCCCATCCATCAACTTAAAACTTCACCCCCCTCCCTCCACTTATGACTGGTGCACAATGGCAACATGATGTACTATATACAAGATGCACTACAACACCTAGAAGTATAGAGGCTGCAAATGCATGGGAACACCACCACCTGTACATTCCCCTCCAAGCCACACGCCATGACTTGGAACTATATCGCCATTCCTTCACGTGGTATAAAAATCCCGGGACTCTCTTCCTAACAGCATTGGGGGTGTACAGTTCTGAAGGCAGCTTGCCACCACCTTCCCAAAGACAATTAGGGATGGGCAACAAATGCTGGCCTGGCCAACAACTCCCACTTTCCAAGCAAGAATAAAAAATATCACTGATATTTTATCAGAACTAATGAAGGGTCATCAACATGAAATATCCGAGATTTGGAGGAGGTAGGTTTTGCACCCTACTTAATGTTAATTAACACTGAAGACTTCCTTTGAGCCAAATCAAAGGCATTTGGCAGATGCTGCCTTGTTATGGTGTATTTTGTGGCTGCTCATTTTTCTGGTAAGAGGCATTTCAGATGAAGGTGGGTAATGCTCTGAGTGGATGCAATGTGTTATATAGGAATCCTGGAAGTCAGTGCAGTGCATTGGTCAGAGAGAGACTGAGAGAGGTGAGTGTATGTGCGAGAGAAGGAGGTGGGTGTATGAGTGAGATAGGGAGAGAGGTGGGTTTGTAAGTGAGAGCAAGAGAGAGAGAGAGTTGGGTTTGTGACTGAGACAGAGCGAGGGAGGTGGCTGTGTGAGTGAGAGAGAGAGAGGTGGTTTCTGAGTGAGAGATAGGGAGGTGGGTTTGTGAGTGAGAGAGAGAGAGGTGGGTTGTGA
Organism: Scyliorhinus torazame; assembly: GCF_047496885.1. Lineage (NCBI taxonomy): Eukaryota > Metazoa > Chordata > Chondrichthyes > Carcharhiniformes > Scyliorhinidae > Scyliorhinus > Scyliorhinus torazame. The sequence continues at coordinate 283,992,092 of NC_092711.1, read as the reverse complement.
GTGAGAGAGAGAAAGAGAGGTGGGTTGTGAGTGAGAGAGAAGAGAGGTGGGTTTGTGAATGAGCGAGAGAGGTGGGTTTGTGAATGAGAGAGAGAGGGAAGTGGCAATGTGAGTGTGTGAGTGAGAGAGCAAAAGGGAGAGGTTGGTTTCTGAGTGAGAGAGTGAAAGGGAGAGGTGGGTTTGTGAATGAGGGAGAGCGAGGTGGGTGTGTGAGTGAGTGAGAGAGGTGGATGTGAGTGAGTGAGTAAGAGAGGTGGGTGTGAGTGAGTGAGTAAGAGAGGTGGATGTGAGTGAGTGAGAGAGAGGTGGGTGTGAGTGAGTGAGTGAGAGAGGTGGGTGTGAGTGAGTGAGTGAGAGGTGGGTTGTGAGTGAGTGAGTGAGAGAGGTAGATGTGAGTGAGTGAGTAAGAGAGGTGGATGTGAGTGAGTGAGAGAGAGGTGGATGTGAGTGAGTGAGTGAGAGAGGTGGGTGTGAGTGAGTGAGTGAGAGAGATAGATGTGAGTGAGTGAGTAAGAGAGGTGGATGTGAGTGAGTGAGAGAGAGGTGGATGTGAGTGAGTGAGTGAGAGAGGTGGGTGTGAGTGAGTGAGTGAGGGAGGTGGGTGTGAGTCAGTGAGTGAGAGAGGTGGGTGTGAGTGAGTGAGTAAGAGAGGTGGATGTGAGTGAGTGAGAGAGAGGTGGGTGTGAGTGAGTGAGTGAGAGAGGTGGGTGTGAGTGAGTGAGAGAGGTGGGTGTGAGTGAGTGAGTGAGAGAGGTGGGTGTGAGTGAGTGAGTGAGAGAGGTGGGTGTGAGTGAGTGAGTGAGGGAGGTGGGTTGTGAGTGAGTGAGTGAGTGAGTGAGAGAGATGGGTGTGAGTGAGTGAGTGAGAGAGGTGGGTATGAGTGAGTGAGTGAGAGAGGTGGGTGTGAGTGAGTGAGTGAGAGAGGTGGGTGTGAGTGAGTGAGTGAGAGAGGTGGGTGTGAGTGAGTGAGTTGGGTTGTGAGTGAGTGAGAGAGGTGGGTGTGAGTGAGTGAGTGAGAGAGGTGGGTGTGAGTGAGTGAGTAAGAGAGGTGGATGTGAGTGAGTGAGGGTGGTGGGTTGTGAGTGAGTGAGTGAGAGAGGTGGGTGTGAGTGAGTGAGTGAGAGAGGTGGGTATGAGTGAGTGAGAGAGGTGGTTGTGAGTGACTGAGTGAGAGAGGTATGTGTGAGTGAGTGAGTGAGGGAGGTGGGTTGTGAGTGAGTGAGAGAGGTGGGTGTGAGTGAGTGAGTAAGAGAGGTAGGTGTGAGTGAGTGAGTGAGAGAGGTGGGTGTGAGTGAGTGAGTGAGAGAGGTGGGTGTGAGTGAGTGAGTGAGAGAGGTGGGTGTGAGTGAGTGAGTGAGAGAGGTGGGTGTGAGTGAGTGAGTGAGAGAGGTGGGTGTGAGTGAGTGAGTGAGAGAGGTGGGTGTGAGTGAGTGAGGGAGGTGGGTTGTGAGTGAGTGTACATAGTTAAAGACCCCCTCATGATTAATCAGTGTGTGTCTATGTCGAGATTTCCACCATGGTCTTCTTTATAAACTCCGAGTCATCTAATTTGGGAGGCACATGTTAACAAGGACTATTGCTGTCCCATCCAGGACACCACTGACCATAACGTACCATCCCCCTTGGTCCATAACTGCCTTCGTCGCTGTAAACAGTGTCCTCTTATTTAGCAGTATGAATATCCCCTGGCCCTCGATCTATAGCAAGAATGTTCAGTCTGTTCCACCCAGCCTTTCTTACTTGCAGTCAGTCCTTCTCCCTCAGGTGCACTATGTCGGCTTTCATACATTTTTGGTGGGCGAAGACTCTGGATCTGTTCACTGGCTGTTAAGTTCTCTAACATTCCAGGTTATTGTTCTGATGGGGGGGATTTTGTCCCCCTCCCTCCTGCGGTCGCCACGAGCCGCACCCCTGCGCACCGGGGTTTCCTTTTGTCCAGGGGTGAGCCTGGGTGAGCCCCTGCATTTTGGGGTTTCCTTTTGTTTGGGGATCCTCCAAAGTGGCTGTTTGCGGTGCCATTTTCTTCCTTGTTGCCACATGGGGCTTGTAGCCAGTCTAGAGCCTTTCGCTCCCTTGTCCCTCTGTTCCTCTTCTGGTTTTGATTCTCACCCTCTCTCCTCCATCCAGTTCCTACTGTTGCCCACCCCCCTGCTCTCCTTCCCCCATTTACCCCTTTAACTATCCTCCCGTTGGTGGTGTATACCCTCTCCATTGCCAGGCTCTTTCCTCCAGGCGGGAGATGCGCCAGACCCCCCCACTCACTCATACCTCCTCGTGTTAGTTTTCTTGCTGATATGGTGGCCCCTCTCCTGGGTTCTGTTTAAGCCTACCGTTTGACCACTGCATATCTTCTTCGTCTTCCTTATCCTCACCCTCTCTTTTTGACTCCGAGGTTCAGAGCGAGGTGGTACAGTCGGGCACAAATTGTCTTTTGTTTCTTCAGTCTCTCGGGGTGACCTTTTCACTGCTGCCTTTGTTATTGTCTTCCCAGCCCGTTCTCCTGGACGACTATGCCTGCATCTGCAGAGGCCGTGAAGTAAAGCTCCCTGCCCTGGAAAGTGACCCATAATTTGGCTGGGTGCAGCATCCCAAATTTCACCTTATTTTTGCACAAGACTGCCTTTGCTTTGTTGAACTCTGCCGGGTGCTTGGCTAGGTCTGCCCCAATGTCTTGATATATCACAATCTGGTGTCCAGAGCCAGTGCAGACTCGATGGGCTGAATGGCCTCCTTCTGCACTGTAAATTCAATGAAATCTATGAAATCTATGTCAGATGTAGGTCTTTGGATTCTTTCCCAGTCCAGGTACCAGTGCATCTTTGTGATTCTAGACCTCCGGAGGAGGCCAAGATGGATCATCCACTCTGCTCATCTGGCTGAAGGTTTTAGCAAATGTTTCAGCCGGGTCTTTTGCAAAATTAACAAATTAAATAAATAAGTCTGGTCAGATAGGGCAGGTAGTGTACTGTGACTGCAACATACACAAGTTTGTGGAAAGCATTAAATTCCCAGCCAACTATATCTGCAGTAAGTGTAAGCATCTTAAGCAACTTGACTCCAGAGTTGCTGAGCTGCATTCCAAATTGGTCATCTGAAAGGAGGTGAATTATCTAGATACTTTGTTCTTGGAGACAGTCATATCCCTTCAGCTGAGTAGAATTTTAGAGTTGGTCAGTGATCAGGGACAGAAGCGAATTACTGTAAATCAGGCAGTTCTGGGGACTATGGATCCACTAATGGAGCCTTGGCCATTGACTTTGCCCAACAGATAAACGGCACTTGCTATCTGTGTGGATGAGAACAAGGGCTTGCAGTGAGAATGATCAAACAGACCATGACACCATAGTGCAGGAAGACTTACAAGGAATGAGTAAAAATAATATGCAATCCTAAAACATCAGGACACAGTCTTCGGGCAAGAGGTTAACCATACAGAACTGAAATGAAGAATAATTTCTTCAATCAGAGGGTTGTGAATCTTTGGAATTGCCTTCCCCAGAGGGTTGTTGATACCTCATCCTTGAGTACATTGAGTATATTGAAGACTAAGATAAATAGAGTTTTGATCTCTTGAGGAATGAAGGGATGTGGGGAATGAATAGAAAAGTGGAGTTGAGGCTGATGATAAGCCTTGTTCGTATTGAACAGTCGCGCAGGCTCGCGGGGCCAAGTGGACTAGTCATGCTGTTTCTTGTTTTCTTGTATTCATGGTTAAATTGCAAAATCCATGTTAATACATTGTAATTGAGCAATTAACATCCTGAAATTGACAGCCTGTCTCTCTTGAGGTGGTTGTGCACATCAGCCTAATGTGTTGTACGCAGAAGCCGGCAGGTTGGAGCTGGTTTCCTGCATGCTCTGGCATTCAGTTTTAACCCATCCGTCAACTGCAACTTAATGCATCACCAGGAATCACCAGGTTCAAATTCACTGCAATGTCTTTTTGAAATTAGAGTTCAGGGCCAGTATTTTATGCTCGCTGAGTGGGCATGGAGCAGTGACAATTGTTTGACCAAGTCTGAGGATATTTTGGTTGGAGGTGCACCCGCTTACAGTTAATGGGTCAATTAGGTTAATTTAAAAGACAATGGTCCATTCACCTTGATTTAGAATATCCCATGCCTTGTACACGTGGTGCATAGGTCCCTCAGCCATGCATCCTTCAGGTTTTTAATGCATTCTACATGCAGGCCAGGATAAAATCCCACAGACAGATGGAAAGGTGAGTAGTTCGGAATGCGGCTGAGTGGTTTGGAACAGGCTTATAGATAGTTTGTGCCATTTTTTTTGTTCTGGAGAACGCTGATTTCTTAGCAATTGCAGAGGCCATCTGCTAAGAAGGCCTTTCAGTGCAGAAAGCCGTGCGACCACCTGCACAAAGATGGGGATTGTGTACTCTGATGCAGGAACATCCTCCTCAAGAGGAGAGGGCCGAAAGGGAGAGGAGGTCAGCTGCCCGCAGGCAGCATCCCAGTGTGGGACCTGTGGAATGAGAGGCGCAGCTAGAAGGTGTGGAGGGCCAGCAGGAAGTGCAAGGCAGAAGGATTCGAAGAAGGCCCAACAGGTAGGGCGTACAGACAGAAATCATGTTATTTTGATATGGCTGAGGTTCAGTGCCGAAGAAGGCTCCGTCTTTATAGGGAGACTGTGTCCTTTATTTGCAATTTGCAGTCCCGCAATCACCTCCGACTGTGTAGGTGACCATCCTGTGCCAGTGACTTTTCAAACAATAATTGCTGCGAAATTCTACACCTCAGGTTTTTTTCCAGGGTTTGTGGGAGATCTATATGGTATTCCAATCAACTACCCATTGCTGCATCAACTTGGTCACTTCAGGGCAAGCAAGGCCAGCCAAGCAGAGCAAGACAGAAGTTTTGCTACAATTGCAGGATTTCCCTGCATCCAGGGATCCATTGACTGCCTGCATGTGCCGATAAAAATGCCGTACGAAGTCTTACAACACCAGGTTAAAGTCCAACAGGTTTGTTTCGATGTCACTAGCTTTCGGAGCGCTGCTCCTTCCTCAGGTGAATGAAGAGGTATGTTCCAGAAACACATATATAGACAAATTCAAAGATGCCAAACAATGCTTGGAATGCGACCATTAGCAGGTTATTAAATCTTTACAGATCCAGAGATGGGGTAACCCCAGGTTAAAGAGGTGTGAATTACATCAAGCCAGGACAGTTGGTAGGATTTCGCAGGCCAGATGGTGGGGGATGAATGTAATGCGACATGAATCCCAGGTCCCGGTTGAGGCCGCACTCATGTGTGCGGAACTTGGCTATAAGTTTCTGCTCGGCGATTCTGCGTTGTTGCGCGTCCTGAAGGCCGCCTTGGAGAACGCTTACCCGGAGATCAGAGGCTGAATGCCCTTGACTGCTGAAGTGTTCTCCGACTGGAAGGGAACATTCCTGCCTGGTGATTGTTGCGCGATGTCCGTTCATTCGTTGTCGCAGCGTCTGCATGGTCTCGCCAATGTACCACGCTTCGGGACATCCTTTCCTGCAGCGTATGAGGTAGACAACGTTGGCCGAGTCGCACGAGTACGTACCGCGTACCTGGTGGGTGGTGTTCTCACGTGTAATAGTGGTATCCATGTCAATGATCTGGCACGTCTTGCAGAGAGTGCCATGGCAGGGTTGTGTGGTGTCGTGGTCACTGTTCTGAAGACTGGGTAGTTTGCTGCAAACAATGGTTCGTTTGAGGTTGCGCGGTTGTTTGAAGGCAAATAGTGGGGGTGTGGGGATGACCTTGGCAAGGTGTTCATCGTCATCAATGACGTGTTGAAGGCTGTGAAGAAGATGACATAGTTTCTCCGCTCCGGGGAAGTACTGGACGACGAAGGGTATTCTGTCGGTTGTGTCCCATGTTTGTCTTCTGAGGAGGTCGGTGCGGTTTTTCGCTGTGGCGCGTTGGAACTGTCGATCGATGAGTCGAGTGCCATATCCCGTTCGTACGAGGGCATCTTTCAACGTCTGTAGATGTCTGTTACGCTCCTCCTCGTCTGAGCAGATCCTGTGTATATGGAGCGCTTGTCCATAGGGGATGGCTTCTTTAATGTGTTTAGGGTGGAAGCTGGAGAAGTGGAGCATCATGAGGTTATCCGTGGGTTTGCGGTAAAGCAAAGTGCTGAGGTAACCGTCCTTGATGGAGACGAGTGTGTCCAAGAATGCAACTGATTTTGGAGAGTAGTCCATGGTGAGTCTGATGGTTGGATGGAACTTATTAATGTCATTGTGTAGTCGTTTCAGTGATTCTTTGCCGTGGGTCCAAAGGAAAAAAATGTCATCGATGTATCTGGTGTATAAAAATGCCAGTGAGGGAGCCGGATGCCATTGACAAGAGAAAGGCCTTCCACCAGCTAAACATCCAGATTGTGTGTGACTACAAGAGTTAGATACTGTAGGTTTGTGCCAGCTATCCCGGGAATTGCCATGATGCCTACATCCTGCATCACTCCCAGGTACCAAGGCTGGTAATTGCTCCTCCATGGTTGGATGGCTAGCTACGGTAGCATTGTGGATAGCACAATTGCTTCACAGCTCCAGGGTCCCAGGTTCGATTCTGGCTTGGGTCACTGTCTGTGCGGAGTCTGCACATCCTCCCCGTGTGTGCGTGGGTTTCCTCCGGGTGCTCCGGCTTCCTCCCACAGTCCAAAGATGTGCAGGTTAGATGGATTGGCCATGATAAATTGCCCTTAGTGTCCAAAATTGCCCTTAGTGTTGGGTGAGGTTACTGGGTTATGGGGATAGGGTGGAGGTGTTGACCTTGGGTAGGGTGCTCTTTCTAAGAGCCGGTGCAGACTCGATGGGCTGAATGGCCTCCTTCTGCACTGTAAATTCTATGATAATCTATGATACTGGGGGACAAAGGCGATCTGCTGAAAAGATGATTGATGACTTCGCTGAGGCATTCAAGAACTGCAGCCGAGGAGAACTACAATCGTAGTCATGCCTCAAAAAGGCAAGAATTGAGATGAGAGGACTATAGGCCTGATCAGGATGATGCTTCCCTGCCTGGGCTGCTCAGGAGAAGCACTGCAATATCCTCCTGAGCATGTTTCCCTTATTGTTGTTGTGGGCTAGGCACTTCACAATCTGACTCTGTCAAGTGGTACCCATTGAAGGATGAAGAAAGTGATTCTGCTCCACAGGCCACAGATGACTCAAGTTCTAAGTCAGAGAAGGAGCTGGTGGAGCCCCAGGTTGAAGAGCAATATCCAAATGTGAGGATCTTTATGGGAGGCAAGGAGGCCTTGATGCAGAGGACCTTTAGCTAGAAATGCAAAGCAAGGAGTAAAGATTATGGCAAGGGAGGCACCACCTTATCATCATACCTTTATGAGGCTCTCCTGTCACCCTTAAGTCAAGTTCTGATCTCTGAAATAAACTTTGTAATCCTTCTTCTCTGTCACACACACGGCTCCCAGGCCTCTTCCCTTCCCTATCAATTGTATGAAGCACACTAAAACCATTGCACAGAATGTAACCTTTCTGTAATGAAGGCAAACATACAAATGGACCAGTGCCAATGAAACATAAGTAATCCGTGACAATAGTTTATATGGTGATTGTGACTTAAACTTCCACTTGTGAGTCCTATGTATTGGTGCTTCCCTCTTGCTAGCAGCTGGGTTAGAGACTGTTGTGTATTCATGTTTGTTCCTGGTTAGAACAAGGTCATTTTAAGAGTCCAATCATATGATGTATTGATGACGTAATTGGCTGTTTTCGTGGGAAAACAAACAGTTTATCCTAACAGTCTGTGGAGTAAACAGCTTTTCAATAAAGCTCTAGTTTGTTTGTACCTTTGTGATCTACAAGCCTATCCTTTAAAAATCCCACAAAGAAACTAGCGACGGGGAGACCTGAAATCTGTCGGCAGATTCCTGGAGAAGTAAAAGAAAATAGAAAAATTGTCGATCCTTGGGCAGGAATCTGAAAACGATTCAGAAACTAATAACTTCGCTGCACCAAATCTGGCAACAGAGGGGTGCCAAATATCTGCAGTAGCCATCGAAGGAACCAAAATTTAAACGTGGAATTCGGAGGAAACAAAATTGAAAATAAACTCGCCTGGTGCTCTGCCCGGAAAGATCTAGAACAGTCCAGAGGGCACTGTGAGTAGCAAGTACCCAGCAACAATAGTTTAGAACTGGGGTGTTCCAAAACCCGGAAGGAAACAGGCTGAACTTAGGGGTACCTTGTTTGAAACAAGAAGTGAGGTTGTGCCAGACAATTCATGGCATATTGTACTTACACGGGCCATTTACATAGTAAAAATGGCAGTAATTATTGGCGCTGTGGGACCATATATAATGATTTGGGGAAAAATGTAGCTGGTCAGATTCGTAAATGTGTGGACGACGCAAAGAGTTTAATCCAGAATTACACAGTAAATGGCAGAACCCTGAGGAGTATTGACAGGCAAAGAGATCTGGGCATACAGGTCCACAGATCACTGAAAGTGGCAATACAGGTGGATAAGATAGTCAAGAAGGCATACAGCATGCTTGCCTTCATCAGTCGGGGCACTGAGTATAAAAATTGGCAATTCATTCTGCAGCTGTACAGAACCTTAGTTCGGCCACATTTGGAATATTGCGCACAATCCTGGTCGCCACACTATCAGAAGGATGTAGATGCTTTGGAGAGAGTACAGAAGAGGTTTACCAGGATGATGCTTGGTCTGGAGGGTATTAGCTATGAAAAGAGGTTGGATGAACTCGGATTGTTTTCACTGGAATGATGGAGGTTGAAGTCGACCTGACAGAGATTTACAAAATTATGAGTGGCATGGACAAAGTGGATAGTCAGCTGCTTTTTCCCAGGGTGGAAAAGTCAATTACTAGGGGACATAGATTTAAGATGTGAGACAGAAAGTCTGGAGGAGATGTGAGAGGCAAATGTTTTACACAGAGGGTGGTGAGTGCCTGGAACGCACTGCTGGAGGAGGTGGTGGACGCAGTTAAGATCGTGACATTTAAGAGGCATCTTGATGAATATATGAACAGGATAGGAATATAGGGATATGGACCCTGGAAGTGCAGAAGGTTTTAGTTTAGACAGGATCATTATCGGTGCAGGCTTGGCGGGCTGAAGGACCTGTTCCTGTGCTGTACTGTTCTTTGTTCTTTGCATATGATGAGAACACCGGGCAGTGGAGCTCATATACTGACAAATCTAGGGCAGCACAGTGGCACAGTGGGTTAGCCCTGCTGCCTCACGGCGCCGAGGTCCCAGGTTCGACCCCGGCTCTGGGTCACTGTCCATGTGGAGTTTGCACATTCTCCCCGAGTTTGCGTGGGTTTCGTTCCCACAACCCAAAGATATGCACACTAGGTGGAGTGGCCATGTTAAATTACCCCTTAACTGGAAAAAATTAATTGGGTACTCTAAATTTATTTTTTAAAAATATACTGACAAATTTGATTATTTTGTCCAAGCGAATAAAATTGAGGCAGACATAATTGTCCCAACTTTCCGGAGCACAATAGGGAGGGAAATATTCAACCTCCTGCAAAGTCTGGTGCAGCCAGAAAAAAACTCGTAAACCTATGATCAGTTTGTGGGGATATTTTTGGGCCACTTCACATCAAACCTGTGTTCATCGCCGAGTTTTTCAGGTTGCATAAACGCAACCAACAAGAAGGTGAATCAATCACACAGTACGTTGAATAAATTAGCTGAATTTGGAGATGTCTTGAACAAAACCATTAGAGACAGACTAGTGTGTGGGTCAAGAATATTATGGGCCAGGGTTGAGACAACACCAAAGTATATCATGAAGTTCACCTGACCCACAACTTTTAATAGATTTTGGTTTTGGGGTACAAGGGCCCACTTTACAGATGCAACAGAGAGCTAAAGTATGTTTAAACAAAAACAATGTTTATTCTATGAATCCAGATAGCATTTTATAAACACACAGTAAACATCTTATCAACTACCAACACTAATAATCCCCACAGATTCAATTCTCTATCGGTAAGCCATAGTAACTTTCCTAATAACACACACAAACCAAAAAACCCTTTTTAACAAAGACAGTAGGTTTGCGTTCCTTACAGAAACAGGTATTACTTTGAAATTATCAAGTGATCTGGAGACATTCTTTAGTAGGCAGAGAGAGAAATCAAAATGCACCTTCTTGCTTGAATGCAGCTCCCCAACTAAAAATGAAACCAAGACACAAAGCAGCTTCCAGCTCAAAACAAAAGTAAAAGACAGAATCACATTCCAGCTCCACCCACAATGACATCACTACAGTTATTTGCTAAACACCCATTTCTTAAAGGGACCCGCACATGACAAGAAGCTAAGATATCAAGAAAAAGCTATTAATAGAAAGCAACTTAAACCTAAAGAAGGCTTTAGAGGTGTTGATCGCTCTGAAATTAGCAGCTCAGGAAGCCCAAAAATTAAGTTTGAGCACTAGAATCGGTAAAATATCAGCTGAAACCCAGAAGCAATCACAGTTTTGAAATTGACACCGATGTGCAGAAACTGGGCATGCAGCAACAGATTGCAGGTGCAAAAATGGAAAATGCAGGAATTGTGGTAAAAAGGGGCACATCAAATGTGCCCATTGGGGGAAGAAACAACAAGTTCCAAACAAGAACTATAAAAGACAAGAACTAAGTGTAGCAAATGTAAAACCAGATGGAGGGAAAAAGATCCACGTGATACAAAAAGGGCTTGAAAATGGACCAGAGTTACAGTAAGATGACAAAATGTTGTTGAATGTGCTGCCCAATGTGTGTACAGCAAACCATTACTGGGTTACTCTTTCACGATAGACAACCAGTGAGAATTGAGGTGGACACTGGAGCAGCAGTTTCGTTGGTACCAGAAACATTTTTACCAAGAGAAACTGCAACATATCGCCTTAAAACGCTCAAAGATAACACTGAACACCTATATTGGGGAAGTGGTTCCGTTGATGGGCCACAGTGATCTAGCTAAACAGACAGACTTGTCCATGCATGCCGTTAAAGGTAACTATCCAGCCCTAATGGTGAGAATCTGGTTGGAGAGAATCAAACTAAACTGGGCCGAGGTAAATCTCATGTCTGAGTCTGAAGCAGGTCTACCAAAGATTTTAAAGAAACATACCGTTGTCATTAATGGAGAGCTTGGAAGCATGAAAGAGATCTCAGTTAAGCTAACGATTAAGAATGAAAGCCAAGCAAGATGCTTAAAGTCAGTGCCATACACCATCAGGCCTAAGACCAAGGAAGAAGTAGAGAGTATGGTCAAGACAGGGGTCCTTGAAGCCATTAATGCAAGTGATTGGCCACGCCGATAGTACCAGTGATAAAGAAAGATAGTTTGGTACGCGTATGTGGCAATTTTAAAGTCACTAACAATCCGGTACTATGTGCCTTTGATTGACGATTTATTTGCTGGGTTGGCTGGAGGCCAGAATTTCAGCAAAGTTGACCTTAGATAAGCTTATCTACAGAAAAATGTGGATCCAGATTCACGACAATATTTGGCAACCGTGACACAGAAAGGGCTTTTCAAATATAAAAGATGTCCATTTGGCATCATGTCCGCACCTGCGATGACCCAACATGCCATGCATCAAATTCTGAGCGGACAGACAGAGTCCAGTGTTACTTAGATGATATCTTAGTTACTGGAAAGAATGAAGAAGAGCATCTTCAAAATTTAGATGCTAAACTCCAGAGAGTAGAAGATTACGGACTACGAGTACGGAAGAATAAATGTGAATTTGTCAAATCTTCTATTCAACCAGCTGCAAAGTCTGGTGCAGCCAGAAAAAACAGACTCGAAAACCTATGATCAGTTTGTGGGGATATTTTTGGGCCACTTCACATCAAACCTGTGTTCATCGCCGAGTTTTTCAGGTTGCATAAACGCAACCAACAAGAAGGTGAATCAATTACACAGTACTTTGAATAAATTAGCTGAATTTGGAGATGTCTTGAATAACACCATTAGAGATAGACTTGTTTGTGGGTTAAGAAGCAAAGATATCAAGAAAAAGCTGTTAATAGAAATGCAACTTAAACCTAAAGAAGGGTGTAGAGGGCAGCACGGTGGCGCAGTGGATAGCATTGCTGCCTCATGGCGCCCAGGTCCCAGGTTCGATTCCGGCACTGGGTCACTGTCCGTGTGGAGTTTGCACATTCTCCCCTTGTTTGCGTGGGTTTCGTCCCCACAACCCAAAGATGTGCACGGTAGGTGGATTGGCCACGCTAAAATTGGCCCTTAATTGGAAAAAAGGAATTGGATACTCTAAACTTATAAAAGAAAAAGTAGGCTTTAGAGGTGTTGGGGCATACCATAGATGCAAAGGGATTGCACAAACCTCCTTCGAAAGTAAAAGCCATAACTGAGGTACCTGCGCCTCAAAACGTAAATAAGCTTTGATCGTTTTGGGGCTTATTGTGCCACAAAAGGATTTGGAAATGGGCGGATCAATGCAAGAAGGTCTTCTTACAGACTAAGGAGGCATTATTAAAGACAGAAGTCCTGACACACTTTGATCCAAAGTTATCCTTGCAACTGGCTAGCGGTGCATCACCTTATGAGGCGGGTGAAGTGGTTTCTCACATAATATGCAATGGTGATGCGTTTGGATCAAGATCCTTGGACAAAGCAGAAATGAACTATGCACAGGTAGAGAAGGAAGCTCGAGGCATCATTTTCAGAATCAAACATTTTTACCAATATCTAGACGGAAGGAAGTTTACTTTACTGACGGTTCATTGACCACTGACATTGATACGTGATTCTGCACACCGGTATTCCGAGCAGCGAGCCGGATGCAGAGATGGGCTTCGCTGTCATCAGCGCAAACATGCATAACATGGTGCCAATCAAATCTTCAGGGGAACGCTGATGGATTCTCTAGATTACCTTTACCTAATGAGTCATCAATATATAGTATGAGTAGCAACATTTTCTATTTTGTAGAAGTCAATAGCACAACCGTTACTGCAGGACAAGTTAAGAAGTATACCACAAATAATCCACTACCATCAGATGTTGTGGACGTGGTACTTCGTGGCAAGACCATGGGAGCAAACCAACAGTTGAAGTCTTATGTTAGCCAAAGACTCAAACTATCTGTACAGACTGGTTGTCTGCTCTGGCCAAGAGGGTCATCATTCTGCCATTGTTAAGGCAATGGGCCCTAAATCAACTTCAGGAAGGTCACTATGGGATACTAAGGATGGAGGAGATAGTAAAAGTCATTTGTGGTGGCCAGGGCTCGATAGCAAAATTGAGGAGATGGCGGGCATGTGTTTGACTTGTGCAAAGGTTTTAAATCTGCCACCACTAGCACCATTGTACCCATGGGCATAGTAACATAGTAGTATAAAATTTACAGTGCTAAAGGAGGCCATTTGGCCCATCGAGTCTGCACCAGTCCTTGGAAAGAGCACCCTACACAAGCTCACACCGCCACCCTATCCCCGTAACCCCACTTAACCTTTTTGGACACTAAGGGCAATTTAGCATGGCCAATCCACCTAACTCGCACATCTTTTGGCTGTGGGAGGAAACTGGAACACCCGGAGGAAACCCACGCAGACACGAGGAGAACGTGCAGACTCCGCACAGACAGTGACCCAAGCCGGGGATCGAACCTGGGACCCTGGAGCTTTGAAGCAACTGTGCTAACCACTGTGCTACTGTGCTGCCCGTCAGAAGGGCCATGGCAAAGAGTGCATATAGATTATCCCGGGCCATTCGAAGGATGTATATTTTTCATTGTGGTAGACGCATACTCGAAATGGCCTGAAGTCGCCATATGTCCTCGGAGAGAACAATGGAAAGACCAAGTGAGATTTACTCACCCTGAACAACTTGTGAATGACAATGGGCCACAGTTCATTTTGCAAGAATTCACAAATTATCTAACGGAGAACAGAATCCAACACATCACAATGAAGAGTTCATTGAAGGTAACTCATGAGCAAGGATCATTGTCTGATCAACTAAACCAATTCCTGATGACATACAGGAATACAACACATTCGACAAGCCAAAGTTCTTCAGTAAAATGTCAGTTACGCACAGCTTTGATCTGCTGAAGCCGCCTAAGACAAGAGAAATTGCTGAGAGGAAACATCAAAGTCAGGTTTTGTGACTTGAAATTAGGCTGAAATGCTGTGTTTTTCATAAAGGTCACAAGTATTAGCAAGGAACTATACCAGCTGCAAGAAGTGGATACCTGCCATCGTCTTAGCACAGACACGACTGGTCTGCTACATTGTTCAAACTCGAGATGATGTTGTGTGGAGAAGGCATGCTGATCAATTGTTAGCAACTAGAACGAGTTTGCCAGAGACAGTCACCCGAGAGTCTGCAACAAACTGTGCCAAGTGAAGACTAGACAACTTCCACAACTGTGGAAGACAGTATCCCAGTTGAAGACAGTTCAACACTGAGTCAAACTCCGAACACGACATCAACTCCTGTTGAAACAACCATGGACGATGTCCAAACTAAACCAAACACACGAGAGGTTGGAGTCAACATGAAAATGCAGACACCTGGGGCGAAATTCTCCGTTATCGGCGCAAAGTCCGCCGATCGGCGCAAAAAACGGTGCAAATCCGACTTGCGTCACTTCGGAAAAATGGGTCAAAAGTCTCCGGCCCGAAATGGGCTAGCAGCGACGTAACGGGATCCGCGCATGCGCACGTGGTTGACGCAGTGCAGCGTCATACGCACCGCACGGCGTGACGGCTCATAAGGCCACGCTGCTCCCCCCCACCCGACCGGAACACCCGACCGGAACACCCGACTGGATGGCTGGCCGCCGCTCAGCCCCGAGGTTCGAGTCACGGGATGTGGAGGCGTTCCTGGACGCAGTGGAGCAGAGGAGGGACGCCCTGTATCCCGGGCACGGCCGCAGAGTTGCCCCACGCCACAGCCGGCGTCTGTGGTGGGAAGTGGCAGAGGCCGCCATTGCTGTGGCCCTGACACCACGGACAGGCACCCAGTGCCACAAGAAGGTGAGCGACCTCGTCAGAGCAGGCAAGGTGAGCCTCCCCATATCCCCCCTCCCCCATATCCCCCCTCCGCCATATCCCCCCCTCCCCCATATCCCCCATATCCCCCCTCCCCCATATCCCCCCCTCCCCCATACCCCCCTCCCCATATCCCCCTCCCCCATATCCCCCTCCCCCATATCCCCCCTCCCCATATCCCCCATATCCCCCCTCCCCCATATCCCCCATATCCCCCCTCCCCCATATCCCCTCTCCCCCATATCACCCCCTCCCCATATCCCCCCTCCCCATATCCCCCCTCCCCATATCCCCCCTCCCCCATATCCCCCATATCCCCCCTCCCCCATATCCCCCCCTCCCCCATACCCCCCTCCCCATATCCCCCTCCCCCATATCCCCCTCCCCCATATCCCCCCTCCCCATATCCCCCATATCCCCCCTCCCCCATATCCCCCATATCCCCCCTCCCCCATATCCCCTCTCCCCCATATCACCCCCTCCCCCATATCCCCCCTCCCCATATCCCCCCTCCCCCATATCCCCCAAATCCCCCCTCCCCATATCCCCCCTCCCCCATATCCCCCATATCCCCAAGTGAATCCAGCCCTTACCTTAACCTCTGCAATGCACGCACAACCGATGGCGTGCATTCATATACCTGCCTAACAGTGTTGCCTTTTACCCCTGCCACCCCCCCCCCCCCCCAGGAGAAGCACGCACACAACAATAGGGAGCATGTGAGGACTGGAGGAGGCCCCGCTGATGAGAGGTCACTGACCGAACACGAGGAAAGGGCCCTGGAACTGGCTGGCGGACCTGACGACCGGGAGGTTGCTGATGCAGAGGTCGGGGGCGTACTAGCAAGTGAGCCACCGACAGCCCATCCCCGTAACCCCCCTCCCCCATATCACCTGATCACTGCCTGATGTCTAACCATGCATGCTTCATTGTGTATCGCAGGACCAAACGTCCAGGCACCCATCCCCGCAGATGCAGACCGCCCGCAGGATGCCCCTCGGAGGCCACGGGATATAGAGAGACCCGGACCCTCCAGCATGCGACGCCCGCAGGATGCCCCTCGGAGGCCATGGGAGACAGAGAGACCCAGACCCTCCAGCATGCGACGCCCGCAGGATGCCCCTCGCACACCACAGGAGACGGAGACACTTGGTGCAACAGGGAGACGACACCCCCGTCACGTGCGGGAGCGACCACCCAGCGACGAGGGGGGCAGCCACACGCCCCCGTCACATCTGAGCCAGGACACCACTACCCAGGACACCACTACCCAGGACACAACTACCCATGACACCACTACCCAGGACAGCACTGCCCAGGACACCCCTACCCGGGACAGCACTACCCAGGAAGATGAAATACCGGACAGTGACTCAGAGTGGATGGGTGGAGACGAACCCCCACCCCAAAGTGCCATGGACTCAGAGTGGGACGAAGAGCACGACACAACGCCACTGCTGTCACCAACACCCTCCACCATCGCAGAAACACTCACCTCGGTTGGGCACTTTAGTGATGAGGCGTCTGGTACACTCACTGGTGCGCACAACACAGCCGTCCCAGTACAGCACAGTACAGTACAGGTGGAGGTAGGAGCAGCAGAGGGGCCGGGCGGTCGGAGGGCAGCCCAGCCCAAGCGAACATCTGCCGCCCAGATGGATCCCGGGTTCCTGGAGTTTCCACACCCACACATAGATCCGATGCAACCACCGACCCGGAGAAGAGCGAAGAGGGTGACGGCCGGCTTGCGGCGGCTGCAGTCGCAGGTGGAGGAGTCCACCCGCGTCCAGGAGCTGGAAGTGGTGCCGGTCATGCGTGCCACCCAGGCCGACACCGCACGGGTGGCGTCCGCGGTGGAGGCAATGGGTGCGACGGTGTCAGGCATGGGGAACGGTTTGCGAGGCCTGGGGCTTTCCGTGCAGGCGGCGTCTGTGGCCCAGGACATTGCTGCCCTCTCACAGGAGGCCATGAGCCAGTGCCAGCGCCAGATGGCAGAGGCGCTCAACACCATAGCCCTGTCTCAGCAGGCCATGGCCCAGTCTCTGCAGGCCATGGCCCAGTCTCTGCAGGCCATCGCTGAGGGCATCGGCGCCAGTGGCCATGTGCGAGCCGGCGTCGCACTGTCACAGACAGGGTTTGCCAACCCCCTGGGTTCCATGGCTGCAAACCTGCAGACCCCTGTCGATACCAGCACGGGCCTCCAGGACTGGCAGCGCCAGATGTCGGGGGGGGCGTTGGATGGCCAGTCCGTTCGCATCCCCCACCCATGTAGAGGCCTGGGGGCCATCGGGCACCCCGAGGGAGGAGGAGGTGGTGTGGTCCGTCCCGGCTCCCCCTGTAGGGGAGGTCCCGGAACACCGCGACACCTCGGACTCCCCCCCTTCCGTCCCAGGTGCATCGGGTGGGCAACGGGCAGGACAGGCTGGCAGCTCGCCATCCCAGCCGCCCGGGCCGCAGCCTGGCCCATCTAGGCCAGGACGCCCCAGGAAACGGCCGCCAAAGGGATCCAGTGTCAGAGGGCAGGAATCACAGGCGTCCACCTCCAGTTCTGCTGTACCGTCTGGGGAACCACGTAGACGTAGTCAAAGGGCCCGTAAGGCCAAACAATTAGACACTGAGTAAGTTGGCACGGGTGCAGGGCACAGATGAGTTTTAGTGGCTAGGGCACGTGCATGAACTCGTTTGGTTATTAAAGTCAATGTTACACCTACAGAAGCTGCATTTGTGCTCTGTCCAAAGCGTGCGGGGGTGTCATGTACGTTGAGCGCAAGTGTGTGTGTGAGGGGTGGTCTTACCTCAGCCCCAGGTGAGTCTGCCCCCTTCCCCCTGGGCCGCCATCAACATCCCCCCGGGCAGAGGACGGGACCGTGCGCTGCAGTGTCACAGCTGCATGCAGGGATGGTCCGGGTGGATGGTGGTACTGTGGCCATGGGTCAGACATAGTCCAACGATGTGGAGCCAGGAGCTCACCGCAGGGCGGGTTGTCATCATCCTCCATGGCTTGCAATAGACACGCGTCCACCCGCAACTGTGTGAGCCCGGCCCGTTGTGCCGCAGGTGGATTGGCAATGGGGGGGGGTGGTGTGCATGCGGGTGGGGTGGGTGGGGTTGGGGAGGGGGGTGAGGGTGCTGGGTGGGTGGATGGGTGGGGGGTGTGGATGGTCGGGTGTTGCCATGGTATGTGGTCTGTGGCCATACTACCCGATTCCCACGCCCATCTAGTCAGTGAAGCGGGCGGCTATCAGTCTGTCCTGTGCTCGCTGGGCCAGCCGGTAACGGTGGATAGCCACCCGCCTGTGTCTACCCCGTCTGCCCTGACCATTGCCCCCACCCCCCTCATCTGGTGAGGACTGCGCCTCTTCCTGCTGCTCCTCCACTCCGCCCTCCTCTGCCTGCGGCACATCGCCCCTCTGCTGGGCTATGTTGTGCAGGACGCAGCACACCACAATGATGCGGCCGACCCTATCTGACCGATACTTGAGGGCGCCCCCAGAGAGGTCCAGGCACCTGAAACGCATCTTCAGCACGCCAAAGCACCTCTCTATCACTCCCCTTGTCGCTACACGGGCATCATTGTAGCGGTTCTCCGCCTCATTGCATGGCCTCAGTATAGGCGTCATCAGCCACGATCGCAATGGGGAGCCCTTGTCGCCCAGCAACCAGCCCCTCAGCCAGGGATGGCGTCCCTCGTACATGCTGGGGATGGATGACCGTGACAACACGTATGAGTCGTGTACACTGCCTGGGTAATGGGCGCAGACTTGCAGGATCATCATGCGGTGGTCGCAGACCACCTGTACGTTCATCGAATAGGTCCCCTTCCTATTGGTGAACACGGTCCTGTTACCTGCAGGTGGCCGCACGGCGACGTGCATCCCATCAATCGCGCCCTGGACCATGGGGAACCCGGCCATGGCAGAGAAGCCCACGGCCCGGGCATCTTGGCTGGCCCGGTCCACAGGGAAGCAGATGTAGCGGTGCGCCATGGCATATAGGGCATCTGTCACTGCCCGGATGCACCGATGCACCGATGTCTGCGATATGCCGGACAGGTCCCCACTCGGTGCCTGGATTGACCCCATTGCATAAAAGTTCAGGGCCACCGTAACCTTGACGGACACGGGGAGAGGGTGTCCCCCGCCAGTGCCACGCGGTGACAGGTGTGCCAGCAGGTGGCAGATGTGTGCCACGGTTTCCCGCCTCATCCGGAGTCTCCTCCTGCATTCCTGGTCCGTGAGGTCCTGGTATGACTGCCGGGGCCGGTACACACGGGGCGCCCTCGGGTGCCTCCGTTGCCGTGGGGCCGCGACGTCCTCCTCCCCCTCCTCGTCCTGTCGGTCAGGTGTCCCTCCAGCCTGGGCAGCTGCCGCCTGCCCCTCTGCGGCAGCCTGCGCCGCCTCTCTGGCACGCTCCTCCTCCTCATCCAGGGCAACATGGACATTAGCGGCTGCCGCCACGGCGACCAACATCGCTCTATGATCGGAAAACATGACGGCCTGGTGTGGGGGGGGGGGAACGACGACATGTCATTATTGCCCATATCCCCTCCTTCCCCCCAGCCAGGTGGCATGGACCGCATGGGTCCAACTGTTGGAGGCTGGCACCTGGCCAGGTGGACCAACTCACTTGCCCTCGCACCCCCCTCCCCGGCACGGAACCCCCATCCCCCATCCCCCTCCATGGCACGGACCCCCATCCCCCTTCCCGGCACGGTCCCCCCCCATCCCCCTCCCCGGCACGGTCCCCCCCACATCCCCCTCCCCGGCACGGTCCCCCCATCCCCCTCCCCGGCACGGTCCCCCCATCCCCCTCCCCGGCACGGTCCCCCCCATCCCCCTCCCATCCCCCTCCCCCTCCCCGGCACGGTCCCCCCCCCATCCCCCTCCCCGGCACAGTCCCCCCCCCATCCCCCTCCCCGGCACAGTCCCCCCCCCATCCCCCTCCCCGGCACAGTCCCCCCCCCATCCCCCTCCCCGGCACAGTCCCCCCCCCATCCCCCTCCCCGGCACGGTCCCCCCCCATCCCCCTCCCCGGCACGGTCCCCCCCCATCCCCCTCCCCGGCACGGTCCCCCCCCATCCCCCTCCCCGGCACGGTCCCCCCATCCCCCTCCTCGGCACGGTCCCCCCCCGTCCCCCTCCCCCCCGTCCCCCTCCCCGGCACGGTCCCCCCCATCCCCCTCCCCGGCACGGTCCCCCCTATCCCCCTCCCCGGCACGGTCCCCCCCATCCCCCTCCCCGGCACGGACCCCCCCATCCCCCTCCCCGGCACGGACCCCCCCATCCCGGACCCCCCCATCCCCCTCCCCGGCACAGACCCCCCCCATCCCCCTCCCCGGCATGGACCCCAACCTCCTCCCCGGCACGGACCCCCCCCCATCCCCCTCCCCGGCACCGGCCCTCCATCCCCCTCCCCGGCACGGACCCACCTCCCGGCACTCCCCCGGAGCCCATCCCACTCTAACCCCCCCCCCCGCCGCGCACACACACACACACAACCCGAGACACACCTCTCCTCACACATTCAGACTGCGGCCACGCCATCGCCTGCCCAGCGGCCAACCCCCCAGGCCGTCACTCACCTCCACGCTGGTCGGCGTGAACCTGGAGCACAGGTTCACAGCGATGAAAAGGAGGTTTGATTTACGTCGACGTGAACAGTCATCACGTCGACGGGACTTCGGCCCATCCGGTAGGGAGAATATCGGCAGGCCGAAAATCGTCTGCCTTGCGCAGACCCGTGCCATTCTCCGACGTCACCGGCGCCATTAACGCCCCGCCGACTTTTCTCCCTTCGGAGACTTCGGCAACCGGCGGGGGCAGGATTCACGGCGGCCAACGGCCAGCGGGTCGGAGAATGACGCCCCTGAGGTTCACCAACACCCACACAGAAATCGACATCTTCTGAAACGTCTAACATATTAACTGTCGTACTTATTCATTTTTCACATTGTGAATTTTTATTGTTAATGTTCTCATCATAGAATCATAGAATTTACAGTGCAGAAGGAGGCCATTCGGCCCATCGAGTCTGCACCGGCTCTTGGAAAGAGCACCCTACCCAAGGTCAACACCTCCACCCTAACCCCATAACCCAGTAACCCAGTAACCCCACCCAACACTAAGGGCAATTTTTGGACACTATGGGCAATTTATCATGGCCAATCCACCTAACCTGCACATCTTTGGACTGTGGGAGGAAACCGGAGCACCCGGAGGAAACCCACGCACACATGGGGAGGATGTGCAGACTCCGCACAGACAGTGACCCAAGCCGGAATCGAACCTGGGACCCTGGAGCTGTGAAGCATTTGTGCTATCCACAATGCTACCGTGCTGCCCACGTTGTGTTTCACTGCAGGAAACTCTAATGTAAATGGGGAGGAAAGAGTTGTTCATTCATGTTTATTCCTAGTTGGAACAGGGTCACTTTAAGAGTCTGATCACGTGATGTATTGATGACATCATCAGCCGTTTACACCTTACATGCTAACAGCATGTAAACACCTCTCCAATAAAGCTCTATTTTGTTTGTACCTGCGTGATCTGCAAGTCTATCCTTTAAAAATACCACAAATGCAGACTGCTGACTCTGGTGTCCCATCGGACTCTGGTCACTGGGGTCCGTGTAGGGTAGCAGAGTCCAGCTCCATGGCTCGGCTGGTTTAGCACAGTGGGCTAAATAGCTGGCTTGTAATGCAGAGCAAGGCAGTAGAGCGGGTTCAGTTCCTGTACCAGCCTCCCAGAACAGGCGCCGGAAAGTGGCGACTAGGGGCTTTTCACAGTAACTTCATTGAAGCCTACTTGTGACAATAAGCAATTATTATTATTATCAGTCATTACTGCATTCTCAGATGTGATGGTTGTTGGCAGAAAGGCAGAGAAGTCTGGGTGTGTTTCCTCTGGGTGCTCCGGTTTCCTCCCGCAGTCCAAACGTGTCGGAGTCCAAACTAAATTGCCCTTAGCATCCAAAAAATGTTAGTTGGGGTTACTGGGATAAGGCGAGGGTGTGGGTCTGGGTAGGATGTCCTCTTGGAGGGCTGGTGCAGACTCAATGGGCCAAATGGCTTCCTTCTGCACTGTTGGGATTCTGTGAGTTTCTGCTATCATCAGGTGTGCCCTGAGCAGAGCATGCAGATACCTGGAGCTGCAGGTTTCCACAGCATGAAGTTGGTATGAACCTCACTGCTCACCATAGATGAAAGGGCAGCTAGTAGAGTTTTTAAAAATTCACTTACGGAAGGTGGGCATTGCTGTCAAGACCAGCATTTCTTGCCCATCCCTAGTTTCTCTTCACAAGGTGGCGGTGAGCTCTGTTCTTGAACCGCTACAGTCCCTGTGGTGTAGGTGCATCCACAGTACTGTTAGGGACTTCCAGGATTATAACCCAGTGATGTCGTCAACACTTTTCGACTTCTCTATTGGCCTTGAAGGCTTCTCCCTTCCTACTCGAATTTCGGGCTACTGCGGATTTCGATCGATCCAATTTACACTCATCTCCAATGTGGTGACTTGGGCAAAACTAGGGAGACTTCCAGTATAAAGGGACAAGGGCTCATTGATAACAAGCAAAGGAAAATTATACACAGGCACAGTGACACTAGACAGATCTTCACTTTCTGGCTCCAGGGTCCACTCTGCCCAGGACCCTGCTCCCCGGACTCCACTCTTTTTTCCCATTGGTTGGGGCTTGTGCACTCGCAGAGCCAGTCATTGGACTACGAGGGCTCACCCCTTAAAGGGCCCGTGCTACCACAAAGGGAAACCTGGTGTTCCCAGGTATTTGCTGCTCTTGCCCTTTTAGATGGTAGTGGTCCTGGGTTTGGAAGTTGGTATGAACCTCACTGCTCACCATAGATAAAAGGGCAGCTGGTAGAGTTTTTAAAAATTCATCTTGGTGAGTTCCTGCAGAGCATCTTCTAGATGGCACACATGACTGTCACTGTTTGTCGATGGTGGAGGGATTGAGTGCTTATGGAAGGGGTGCCAGTTAAGCGGGCTGCTTTAACCTGGATGATGTTGAGCTTCTTGAGTTGTTGGAGCTGCACTCATCCAGGAAAATGGAGAGTAAACCATTACACTCCTGCCTTGTAGATGGCTTTGGAGGGTCAGGAGGTGAGTTACCCATCACAAAATTCCCAGTCTCTGGCCGGCTCTTGTACCCATAGTATTTATACGGCTAGTCTAGTTGAGTTTCTGGTCAATGGTGACCCCAGCAGGTTGATGCCATTTAATATTAAGGGGCGATGGTTAGATCCTCTCTTGCTGAAGATGGTCATTGCCCGTCGCTGGAGTGGTGCGAATGCTACTTGCCATTTGTCAGCCCAAGCCTGATATTGTCCAAGTCTTGCTGCATTTTGCTTCAGTATCCCATAGACCCATAAACCACAATCTGTAATGATTTACAACAACACCTCCTCCACGATAGCCCTCAATACCGGGGCCCACCAAGGTGGTGTACTTGGCCCCTACGATACTCCCGATACACACAGGGTTGTGTGACAAAATCTGGCTCCAATTCCATCTACAAGTTTGCTGATGACATGACCATATTGGGTCGGATCTCGAACAACGATGAGTCAGAGTACAGGACGGAGATAGAGAACCTCGTGGCATGGTGTAATAACCTCTCCCTCAATGTCAGCAAAATTAAGGAGCGAAGTATCGTACACTCCCCTGTCTGCATCAATGGTGCCAAGGTGGAGATGGTTCAAATTCCTTGGTGTGCACATCACCAACAATCTGCCCTGGTCCACCCACATCAACGCTATGACCAAAAAAGCACAACAGCGCCTATCCTTCCTCAGGAAACTAAGGAAATTCGGCATGTCCACATTGACTCTTACCAATGTTTACAGATGCACCATAGAAAGCATCCTGTCTGGCTGCATGACAGTTTGTTATGGCAACTGCTCAGCCCAAGACCGTAAGAAACTACAGAAAGCCGTGAACACAGCCCAGTCTATCAGGCGAACCCGCCTCCCATCCATTAACTCTGTCTGCACCTCCCGCATAGTCAAAGACCCCTCCCACCCGGATTATTCTCTCGTCCAACCTCTTCCATCGGGCAGGAGATACAAAAGTCTGAGAACACGAACTAACAGATTCAAAAATAGCTTCTTCCCTGCTGTTAGCAGACTCCTAAATTAGCCTCTTATGAACTGAACTGATCTCTCCTCTACTGAGTTGTATTGCAGTCCATATGCTTCACCTGATGTCTATGTATTTACATTGTGTATTTATCATATGTCCTATGTTTTTCATGTAACGATCTGCCTGGACTGTACGCAGAGCAATACTTTTCACTGTACCTCGGTGTATGTGACAATAAATCTAAATGTATATCTAAATCTACAAATCTAATCTATCTGAGGATTCACAAATGGTGCTGAACCTTGTGCCATCATCAGCAAACATCCTCACTTCTGCTCTCATGAAGAAGGAAGGTCATTGATGAAGCAGCTGAAAATGGTTGAGTCTAGGACACTGCCCTGAGAGTTGCTTGGTGCCTTGATCATCTCGCTCATTGGCAATGGCCTTCTGAGGTCAGTGAGAGTGATGTGTGGGCTTGCAGGTCTGAACGCAATCCCAGAAACCCCGATTGAGTTTATGGAGCTGCTTCTCCATGAGGGTCACCGCTCACTCTGCGGAGCAGTGTGTTCTGAGCTCTGAGCCAACGCACACACCGGACGGACTCTTCCATGACAGATACTATGGCACACAAACCCTCAGAGATCTCCATCAGATCTTTCCATGTATCCCACTGGACATCCAGCATCTGACATCTTATGGATGGCTCCAGAGGTTCTGTAGCTGCCTCGGACTCAGTGTGAAATTGGTCACCAGTAATCCTTTTCCTGTCCTGTGGACTCTCTGCCTTCACCAGCTCCTCAGGTAAGTGTGATGTACCTTCACTACTTTGCACTACCATCTGCTCCGATATGGATTAGCCCACCGACTGAGTCTGTGACTGCGCTGGTACATGATGCAGAGGGAGGACATGATGTGGGTACATCTGACAACTGTTCATTCTCAGAGGTCAAGATGTGGGGGGAGGGAGGGTGGTGGTGGTGCTCCTCAGGGTTCATTTCGGGTCATGATGATGAGCCACCTGAGGGATTAACATAAAATGTCAGCGTGGGACATGATTGCGAATTCAGAGAGCACGCAGTCTGGTTGCTACTCTTAATGGACAAGCAACAGGAATAATTCATTTCACCTGTGAGTTGTACATCCACAGCCCCACATCTCTCATTCCCTACACCAATCTCTTCCTTGTTCACTGGGCTCTCAGCCTCACCTGATACCCCTGATGTTCTGTGACCTGTGGACCTGGCTCCACGTTCGCAGACCATTTTCAGGGCCTGCTCCTCCACCTTGACTGGGGATGAAAATGTTTGGGATTCCCTACCCACCTGTTCTCACTCCAGCACGTTGTGACTCCTCTTCTCTTGTAATGGGAAACGTGCCACTCAACATGCCGAGACATACTCTCTCCACCCCACAAGATGTAGATACAGTGGCCTGTCACATTGTTGCATGCAGGCCGGCCATGGTCTATCAAGGCACATGATTATGTGCCACATTACGCTCTGCACTTCACGTGTCTGGGCACCAATGTGTGCTGCCACAAAGACCTAAGATTCCAATTGGAAATATTCATACTCACCCTGGCAGAGTATAAAATATCATTGAACCTTTCCCAACATTGGATACAGGATCTGTAAATTACATCAGGGCTGCTGACCAGGCGTGCCACCTCTCCCCAGGCCTTCATGTCACATGAGGTGGCCTCCTCTTGCCTGGATTCTTGACAACAGGGTGTGACACGATGGTCACTTACTGCCTCCAAAAAGTCCCGACGGCACTCATCCGAAAAACTGGACTAGATTGGTTCCGGGCATTCCCATCATGCCTGGCAGAGGAGTCTGGGCATTGATGCCATCCCGGACACAGGAGCAGCACTCTAAACCAAGAACGGTGACCAAAATATTTTGAAATCCAAGCTGGCTTGCCAAATCTCTGAGCATAGACTTCAGGGAGCTGTATTTAAATCCCACATCCGCACCTTTACTGTTCCCTGCACCCACCCTCTTCCTATCCTCACTGGCAGCATTGGGCCTCCTCAGCACACATTCAGACTTACCGGCAGTTAATTGACCAGCCAGCATAAAATTGACTTCAGGAATCGATCGCGGGCGTGAACGGATTTCACATCTGCCTCCAGCCCTGCCAATTGCACTCGCAGCCCAGTCTAAATATTCAGGCCCAAGACTGTGAATTCCAAATATGGCCTCATCAGTAGTCTATTCAACGTTGGAATAACTTGTTCCAACCTGTGGTCAACTGTCCTTGAAATAACAGTCAAATACATGATTAATATGATTGACAACAGCTTCCACTTGGTTATGCTCCACACACGATTGGTTCATGATTACGGTTGTGTATTTTGCATGAGCTGCATGGAATTCATAAAACTGTAAAGACCTTGTGAAATCCACCAATGTCAAAATGAGCAACTTGAGCAAAATGAGTAAGCAGGAAGCGCTGCTGCAGGAAGTGAACCTTTCAACCTGCAGCGATTGTCTCCTTTTTTTTAGTTTTAAAGTTTGTTACTGGGTTGTGCTTCCTGACAGGTACATTTAATTCCTGGCTGTATTACTGCGGCCCCTTTCAGACCACATGCTGATTAATTGTTAATGGACCCTTACAACCACAGTTTTGATTTTATATCAAGTCTGACCTTGTTTGGCAGAACTCCTGACCTGCGACGCTCGTAAACAGCGCAGAGAAAGAGAACGGGAAGGTGGTGTGAGCACAGGAACCCAATCGGCTTGAGGCTTTGTTAGAGGTTGGCCTGGCCTCCCTCACGTTCCCTGTCCTTGGAGTAAGGATCAGTTTATTGGGAGACGATGCCACTCTTGATGGGTGTGGTAAACCACTGTTGCATCTGTATTAGGTGATGTAAGGTAGGACCTGTACTACAGGTTCGCCGGTAGTCCCTGCCTGCTGGCTCCGCCCAGTAGGCGGAGTATAAATATGCGTGTCCTCCATTCAGGAGCCATTTCGCCAGCTGCTGTGGTAGACCACACATCTTAGAGCAATAAAGCCTCAGTTGTATCCAACTCTAGACTTTATTCAATTGATCGTGCCTCAATTTATTGCTCGAAGATTTTCTAAAAGATGGACCTCCGTATCAAGTCAGATCGCCTGCAGCTGGATCCACAATCAAGCGATGCCAAAAAGGACTTTAATCACTGGCTAGCTTGTTTCGAGGCGGACATCAACTCAGCAACCACCCCTGTTCCGGAGGCTCAGAAGATACAGATCCTGTACTCAAGGTTGAGCTCCAACGTGTTTCCGTTGATCCAGGACGCCCCAAACTACGCCGCCATGGCGCTTCTCAAAGAAAACTACGCATAGAAGACGAACACGCTCTTCGCCAGGCACGTACTCGCCACTCGCTCTCAACTCCCTGGTGAGTCCATAATAGACTTCTGCCGGGCCCTAATCCCACTCGTCCGAGTCTGTGACTGTCAGGCCGTTATGGCCACCGAACATTCAAACCTTCTTAAGTGGGACGCGTTCGTAACGGGGATTGGGTCGGACCTCATACGCCAAAGACTGTTAGAAGGGGCCACGCTCGACCGAGCTGAAACAAAGAAGCTAGTGCTCTCCATGACGGTCGCCTCACGTAACATTCAGGCCTAACCCACCAGCCGCGCGGCCCACCCCTCCTACCCCTCGTGGACCGCCATCTTCACCTCCCCGGACAACACGCGGCCAGTGGGCACCGCCATCTTCACCTCCCGGGGCCACGTGCGGCCAGTGGCCGCCGCCATCTTCTCCCCCTCAGTCCACGTGCGCCCCATGGGCGCCGCTATCTTGTCCAACCCCTGTAATGTGCGGCCCATGGCCGCTGCCATTTTGTCCCCCGCAGGATCATCAGGCGCCGCCATCTTGTCTGCCCCACGGGACATGGACACCGACAGCATTCCAGGACCTGGGGCCCCCAGGCTCCCCATCATCTGACGTCAGCGACGACCGACCACGACTCGCTTCAGTGACGATCGACCAGTCTCGTCCGCACAACCTGGCCAGGCATCAACCAGTGTGAAAATCAACGGCCATGTGACCTCTTGCCTGCTGTACTCCGGGAGCACCGAAAGCTTCATATACCCGGATACGGTAAGGCGCTGTTCCCTCGTGGTACACCCCTCCAACCAAAGAGTTTCCCTGGCCTCCGGATCCCATTCCGTCATGATCCGGGGGTTCTGCACGGTCACACTCATGATCCAGGGCGTAGAATTCAGCGGCTTCCGCCTCTACGTCCTCCCTAACCTCTGCGCTGCCCTACTACTCGGCCTGGACTTCCAGGGTAACCTCCAGGGCCTAACCCTCAAATTCGGCGGTACCCAACCACCCCTCACTGTGTGCGGCCTCGCGACCCTAAAGGTCGATCCGCCTTCCCTCTTCGCCAATCTAACCCCGGATTGCAAACTCGTCGCCATGAGGAGCGGATGGTGCAGCACCCAGGACAGGACCTTCATCAGGTCCGAAGTCCAGCGGCTGCTTCGGGAGGGCATTTTCGAGGCCAGCAACAGCCCCTGGAGAGCCCAAGTGGTAGTCGTTAAAATTGGGGAGAAACACTGAATGGTCGTGGACTACAGCCAGACCATCAATTGGTACACGCAGCTCGACGCATACCCCCTCCTACGCTTATCTGATATGGTCAATCAGATTGCACAGTACCGGGTCTTCTCAACGGTAGACCTCAAATCCGCTTACCACCAGCTCCCCATTCGTAAATCAGACTGTCCATACACCGCTTTCGAGGCAGACGGTCGTCTCTATCACTTCCTCAGGGTTCCCTTCAGCGTCACTAACGGGGTCTCGGTCTTCCAAAGGGAGATGGACCGAATGGTCGACGGGTACGGTTTGCATCACCAGACGCCCTATCCCGAAGTACATGTGCCAGCGCACAAGTAGACTGACTCCGGACCCTGCACGACAGTCTTTGTCACCCGGGAGTCACACGGATGTACCATTTCATAAAGGCCCGCAACCTGCCCTACTCCGTCAAGGAAGTACGGACAATCACCAGGGACTGCCAGGTCTGTGCGGAGTGCAAGCCGCACTTCTACCGGTCGGACCGTGCGCGCCTGGTGAATGTCTCCCGCCCCTTTGAACGCCTCAGTGTGGATTTCAAAGGCCCCTCCCCTCCACCGACCAAAACACGTGTATTCTCATTCTCAGTGTGGTCGATGAGTACTCCAGGTTCCCCTTTGCCATCCCCTGCCCCGACATGACGTCTGCCACCATCATTAAAGCCTTAAATACTATCTTCGTTCTGTTCGGCTTCCCCGCCTATATCCACAGTGACAGGGGATCCTCATTCATGAGCGATGAACTGCATCAATTCCTGCTCAGCAGGAGTATTGCCCCCAGCAGAATCCCCCAGCAGGACGACCAGCTATTACCCCCGGGGAAACGGGCAGGTAGAGAGAGAGAACGGGACGGTATGGAGGGCCGTCCAACTGGCCCTACGGTCCATGAACCACCCAGCCTCTCGCTGACAGGAGGTCCTCCCTGATGCACTCCACTCCATTCGGTCTCTGCTGTGCATCGCTACTAACACATCCCATGAACGTCTTTTTGCCTTCCCCAGGAAGTCCACATCCGGGGTGTCGCTCCCGACTTGGCTCGCAGCTCCAGGACCAGTCCTGCTCCGTAGGCACGTCCGCCTCCACAAGACGGACCCGTTGGCGGAAAGGGTGCAATTGCTCCATGCCAACCCCCAGTATGCCTACGTGGCGTACCCTGACAGCCGCCAAGATACTGTCTCCCTCAGGGACCTGGCACCAGCAGGTTCTACACACACACACCTCTCTGGCCCGGCGCCACCCTCCCCTCCCCCGGCGCTCCCAGCATTAACCCCACCAGGACCATCCATCCTTCCCTTGCCCACGCCCGAGGATGAAGAGGATTTTGGCACGTTCCCGGAGTTACCGAACATCAGGCCAGCATCGACATCGCCGCCACCGCTACGTCGCTCCCAGCGGAACATCAAGGCACCAGACCGGTTAAATCTCTAACTGGCACCGGACTTCAAAAGACATTTTTTTTCTGATCACATACTGTAATTATAAATTCATTGCTGTATATAGTTTTCCACCACCCCCGCCGGACTCAATTTTAACAGGGGGTGAATGTGGTAAACCACTTTTGCATCTGTATTAGGTGATGGAAGGTAGGACCTGTACTACAGGTTCGCCGGTAGTCCCTGCCTGCTAGCTCCGCCCAGTAAGCGGAGTATAAATATGCGTGTCCTCCATTCAGCAGCCATTTCGCCAGCTGCTGTGGGAGGCCCCATATCTTAGAGCAATAAAGCCTCAGTTGTATCCAACTCTAGTCTTTGTTCAATTGATCGTGCCTCAATGACAACGAATCTACATAGCACTGACTCAGAACAGAGCTCAAGGGGCTGAGTTGCTTACCCCTGTTCTTCAGTTCTACTCTGTGTTGTTAATCTACCAAATCTTCAATTCAACTGAATCTCCCTGCATCGACTTGAAGTATTGACTCAGTTTCTCTCTCCAGAGAGGCTGCCAAGTCTGCTGGATGCATGTTTCCAGCATTTTAAAAGGTTCTGTTGTGATACTGGAATAGGTACGTCTTGAAATAGGCGCGTTTCAGCAGCAGGTGAGCTTAAGCTGCAGGTGAGGTTAAGCTGCAGGTGAGGTTGAGCAGCAGGTGAGGTTAAGCTGCAGGGGGGGAATGTGAAACGTAAACATAGGCAGTGTTTGCGATGGAGAGGATTACCTGCCAGAAATTTAGGCGAGGATTTTCTACCCTATCGTGGCTGGGCCTTATGGGAGATTCGGAGACCCAGCAGAAAGTCCATTGAGTTTCAGTGGGACAGGCCGATCCCAGCAGCAGACAGGGCTGGAAAATCCCTCCTTCCCTCGGGGTTGAAAAGTATGCTAAAGATAGTGAGCGGACTGATTTAGCCCGTGACAGTGATGTTTGTGGCAAGGGGTCAGTGACAATGGCTTTGATCTTACAGAGGTTTAACTGGAGGACATTGCAGTTCATTCAACGTTGGGTGTGCAAACATCCTTTCTCGAAGCAATACCATGGAACCCGAGTGCCATTCTTATTTTTAAAATGTTTTCATTGACATTTTTTAATTTTATACACTGTGCACACAGCAAGGGTAAATGCGTCGGGTACAATATAAGTGATTTTCATCTGTATCGATCCGCCCTCTCCTCACCCCCTGTTCCCTCCAACCCCCCTCCCTCGCTGCCTCCTTTTGTTGCTTCAGGGTCCTTTTCTGGGTCATTTATTATACATCAGGCAGTTATTTTCTATTTACATGTGTGCGGTGTTTTCCCCCTCCCTTCCACCCCTTTTCATCGATTGGCCTCACCCCCTTTCTCCTCCCCCCGCACCCCTCCCCCATGCTATTTTCGGGTGTCTTTTGGGGTTCTGTTTCTTGTAGCCTTGTTTTAGGCCCCCTGATTTTGGTATCAGCTGTTTTCCAGCCTCCCCCCTCCTCTCTCTGGCCTCCCCCTCCTCCCTCCCTTCCCTGTCTGTTCCCTGCAGTCCCGTTAGCTTCCATGTGCCCCCCCCCCCCCCCCACTCCCCTTGCTCTATTGGCTGGTGGCCTCGAACAGGTCCTGTAACAAGTCAGTCAATGGCCTCCACGCTTTGTAGAAGCCATCCTCTGATCCCCAGATAGCGAATTTGAACTTCTCCAGCTGGAGAAATTCTGACAGGTCTGTCAGCCAGTCTGCAGTTGTGGGTGGCGCTGCTGATCGCCAGCTGGGCAGGATTGTCCGACAGGTGATTAGCAAAGCAAAGGCAAGGGCGTCGGCTCTCTTTCCCTCGAATAGTTCTGGCTGGCCTGATACCCTGAAGACTGCAACTCTTGGGTACGGCTCCACCCTCAAACCCACAATCTTGGACATTGCCTCGAAGAAGGCTGTCCAAAACCCAACAAGTCTGGGGCATGCCCAGAACATGTGGGCATGGTTGGCCGGGCGTCCCTGGCACCGTTCACATTTGTCCTCCACCTCAGGGAAAAACCTGCTCATTCGGGGTTCTTGTCAGGTGTGCACCATTTTTAGCTGCATGAGACTTAGCCTTGTGCAGGAGGGGGTGGAGTTGGCCCTGCACAGTGCTTCGCCCCAGATTCCCCACCCTATTTCAGTCCCTAGCTCTTCCTCCCATTTATCCTGTGTTTCGTCCAGTGGGGAGTGTGTCCTGTATAACAGTCAGCCATACAGGACCCTGCAGTTTGCCCCCCGCAGACTGTCACGTCCAGTAACTCCTCTAACATTGTGTCTCCCGGGGTCCGTGGGTACACTGCCTTCTCCTTATGGAGAAAGTTCTTGACCTGTAGATGTCGGAGTTTGTTTCCATTAGGTAGCGACCATCTCTCCATCTGTTCCTCTAGGGTTGCTAGTCTGTTCTCAGTGTAAATGTATCTAACCGTCAGTGTCTCCTGTCCTATCTCCGCCTCTTAAACGTGGCGTCAAGCCCACCCCCATCCCCCACCCCCCACCCACACACATGGCATAATCATCTTGTCTATTGAGTTGAAAAAGGCCTTGGTGATGTAGATCGGAATGGACCCGAACAGGAGAGGAACCTGGGCAGTAAGTTCACCTTGATCATCTGTACCCTCCCCGCCAAGGAGAACGGGAGTGTATCCCATCTCTGTAGGTCCTTTTTGACTTCCTCCGCCACACTGGTTAGGTTCCACTTGTGGATCCGTGTTCAATCATGGGCTATCTGGATCCCCAGGTAGCCGAATTTGTTTTACACTAGTTTAAATAGTAATCCCTCCAGCTCTGCCCCTCCCCCTTTCAGGTTCACAGAGAAGATTTCACTCTTGCTCACGTAGAGTTTGTAACCCGTGAAGGCTCTAAACTCTCTCAGGAGCTTCTTGATTCCATGCCACTTTGCGGGTCTGAGATGTAGAGGAGCAGGTCATCCACATAGAGCGAGATTCTGTGCTATCTGTCTCCTCTTCGGATTCCCTTCCAGCCTCGCGCCGCTCTGAGGGCGATCGATAGTGGCTCAATTGCCAGAGCGAATCAGAGTGGGGACAGCGGGCATCCCTGCCGTGTGCCTCTGTGCAGCTGGAAGTATTCAGAGCTGGTGGTCTGTACGCTTGCCTTATGGGCATTGTACAGGAGTTTCACTCATGAGGTGAACCCTGTCCCAAGCCCAAACCGTTCTTGTACCTCTATGAGGTATTTCCACTCGACTCTGTCGAAGGCCTTATCTGCATCCAGGGAGAACACCTCAGGCGTTCTCTCCCTGGATGGGATGAATATCATGATCAGCAGTCATCTGAATTTTGCAAACTATTTACCCTTTACAAAGCCCGTCTGGTGCTCTGCGACCACCTCTGGTAAGCAGTTTTCCAGCTGCTTAGCCAGGAATTTTCACGTCTATATTGAGCGGCAAAATGGGTCTGCATGATCCGCATTCCGTTTTGTCTTTGTCCTTTTTGGGTAACAGCGATATGGGGGCCTGTGTTAGTGTTGGAGGCAGAGTGCTCCTTGCTAGTGAGTCTACACACATCTCCCTCAGGTGCTGGGCCAGTGCCACCGCAAATTTTCTGTTGAAGCCTGCCGGGGGCCCGTTGGGTCCTGACACCTTCCGTTCCTGCATGTTGATGCTCTCCATGACTTCTCCCTGTCCTAGTGGTGCTTCCAGCTCCCTCCGTCTATCGTCCCCCACAGCTGGCATATCACATCTGTTGAGGAACTGTTTCATCCCCGAGTCTCCGTTGGGGGGCTTGGAGGTGTATAGTTCCTGATAGAAGGCCTCAAACACTTTGTTGGCTTCTTTTACCAGTCCAACTCTGCTATCCTTCACCTGTGCTATTTCCCTCATAGGTGCCTGCTTTCTCAGCTGGTGAGCCAGCAGGCGGCTAGCCTTGCCTCCGTGTTCTTAGAAGTTCCTGGTGTCTGGCAGAGTTGGTGCACTGCTTTCCTGGTGGATGGCAGGTTAAAGTCCATTTGTAGCTTTGTTCTCTCCGCTAGAAGATCTTTGGTCGGGGCCTCGGAGTATCTCCTGTTAACCTCCAGAATGGAGTAGATCAGTTGCTGCCTAGCGGCTCTCGCTTCCCTCTCTCTACGAGCCTTTTCGGTGATAATTTCTCCCCTAATCACAGCCTACAGTGCCTCCCAGAATGTGGAAGGTGAGCCTTCCCCATTCCGGTTGTTAGTAACGAACACGCATTTGGCCCGTGATGTTTGCTGGCAGAAGACCTTGTCGGCCAAGAGGGCCCTGCTGGGGCATTGGGCATGGCCTGAATCCAACCTCACGTCCATGTAATGTGGAGCGTTGCCGGTGAGTACAATCGCGGAATATTCCACTCTGATTATCCCTGGAAGCACCGATTTCTTCAGTACAAAGAAGTCGATGCGGGTGTAGACCCTGTGCACTGGCGCGAAAAATGAGAATTCCTTCTCATCTGGCTGCAGGAACCGCCATGGTTCCACTGCCCCATCTGCTCCATGAATGCTCCCAGTTCCCTAGCCATACCTGTCATTTTCCCCATTCTGGGGTTTGATCTGTCCATCAGTGGGACCTGTACACAGTTATAGCCCCCTCCCATGATCAGTCGGTGCATATCTATGCCGGGGATTTCCGCCATGATCTTCTTTGCAAATTCCATGTTGTCCCAGTTGAGAGCATACACATTAACCAGGACTATTGGTACTGCATCAAGGACACCGCTGACCATGACGTACTGTCCCCCTTAGTCTGTAACCATCCTCATTTCAGTAAACACCATTCTCTTACTTATCACTATGGCTAACGCCCTGACGCTCGTCCCGCAGCAGGAATGATAGATCTGTCCCACCCAGCCCTTCCTTACCCAAAGTCGGTGCTTCTCCCTCGGGTGTGTCTCTTGGAGGATGACTATGTCAGCTTTCATACCTTTCAGGTAGGCGAAGGCTCTGGATCTTTTCACCGGGCTGTTAAATTCCCCAAAGTTCCAGGTGACTATTCTAATGGGGTTTGTGTGCTCCCCCCCCCTCCTGCGGGATCAACCATACTTACCTTGTATCTGCGCCCCTTCCCTCTGGGATTTCCCTTTTTTAGGGGGTCATCCAAAATTGCTGCGGTCACCGTTCGCACCATGAGGCTGGGTCCCTTTGTCCAGGGGCCAGCCAACCTGGTGGCCAACTTTTCCACATGCGTTATCCCCCCCCTCCAGGGTCAATCTGACCCCCTCCTACCAGCCTTTGTCACCCGGGAGTCACACGGATGTACCATTTCATAAAGGCCCGCAACCTACCCTACTCCGTTGAGGAAGTACGGACAATCACCAGGGACTGCCAGGTCTGTGCGGAGTGTAAGCCGCACTTCTACCGGCCGGACCGTGCGCGCCTGGTGAATGTCTCCCGCCCCTTTGAACGCCTCAGTGTGGATTTCAAAGGCCCCTCCCCTCCCCCGACCAAAACACGTGTATTCTCATTCTCAGTGTGGTCGATGAGTACTCCAGGTTCCCCTTTGCCATCCCCTGCCCCGACATGACGTCTGCCACCATCATTAAAGCCTTAAATACTATCTTCGTTCTGTTCGGCTTCCCCGCCTATATCCACAGTGACAGGGGATCCTCATTCATGAGCGATGAACTGCATCAGTTCCTGCTCAGCAGGAGTATTGCCCGAGCAGAATCCCCCAGCAGGACGACCAGCTATTACCCCCGGGGAAACGGGCAGGTAGAGAGGGAGAACGGGACGGTATGGAGGGCCCTACGGTCCATGAACCTCCCAGCCTCTCGCTGGCAGGAGGTCCTCCCTGATGCACTCCACTCCATTCGGTCTCTGCTGTGCATCGCTACTAACACACCCCATGAACGTCTTTTTGCCTTCCCCAGGAAGTCCACATCCGGGGTGTCGCTCCCGACTTGGCTCGCAGCTCCAGGACCAGTCCTGCTCCGTAGGCACGTCCGCCTCCACAAGACGGACCCGTTGGTGGAAAGGGTGCAATTGCTCCATACCAACCCCCAGTATGCCTACGTGGCGTACCCTGACAGCCGCCAAGATACTGTCTCCCTCAGGGACCTGGCACCAGCAGGTTCTACACACACACACCTCTCTGGCCCGGCGCCACCCTCCCCTCCCCCGGCACTCCCAGCATTAACCCCACCAGGACCATCCATCCTTCCCTTGCCCACGCCCGAGGATGAAGAGGATTTTGGCACGTTCCCGGAGTCATCGAACATCAGGCCAGCATCGACATCGCCGCCACCGCTACGTCGCTCCCAGCGGAACATCAAGGCACCAGACCGGTTAAATCTCTAACTGGCACCGGACTTCAAAAGACATTTTTTTTCTGATCACATACTGTAAATATAAATTCATTGCTGTATATAGTTCTCCACCACCCCCGCCGGACTCAATTTTAACAGGGGGTGAATGTGGTAAACCACTGTTGCATCTGTATTAGGTGATGGAAGGTAGGACCTGTACTACAGGTTCGCCGGTAGTCCCTGCCTGCTAGCTCCGCCCAGTAAGCGGAGTATAAATATGCGTGTCCTCCATTCAGCAGCCATTTCGCCAGCTGCTGTGGGAGGCCCCATATCTTAGAGCAATAAAGCCTCAGTTGTATCCAACTCTAGTCTTTGTTCAATTGATCGTGCCTCAATGACAACGAATCTACATAGCACTGACTCGGAACAGAGCTCAAGGGGCTGAGTTGCTTACCCCTGTTCTTCAGTTCTACTCTGTGTTGTTAATCTACCAAATCTTCAATTCAACTGAATCTCCCTGCATCAACTTGAAGTATTGACTCAGTTTCTCTCTCCAGAGAGGCTGCCAAGTCTGCTGGATGCACGTTTCCAGCATTTTAAAAGGTTCTGTTGTGATACTGGAATAGGTACGTCTTGAAATAGGCGCGTTTCAGCAGCA
The DNA here is from genome assembly GCF_047496885.1 of Scyliorhinus torazame. Classification (NCBI taxonomy): domain Eukaryota; kingdom Metazoa; phylum Chordata; class Chondrichthyes; order Carcharhiniformes; family Scyliorhinidae; genus Scyliorhinus; species Scyliorhinus torazame. Next base: position 283,955,137 of record NC_092711.1, on the reverse strand, counting down.
GGTGAGCTTAAGCTGCAGGTGAGGTTAAGCTGCAGGTGAGGTTGAGCAGCAGGTGAGGTTAAGCTGCAGGGGGGGAATGTGAAACGTAAACATAGGCAGTGTTTGCGATGGAGAGGATTACCTGCCAGAAATTTAGGCGAGGATTTTCTACCCTATCGTGGCTGGGCCTTATGGGAGATTCGGAGACCCAGCAGAAAGTCTATTGAGTTTCAGTGGGACAGGCCGATCCCAGCAGCAGACAGGGCTGGAAAATCCCTCCTTCCCTCGGGGTTGAAAAGTATGCTAAAGATAGTGAGCGGACTGATTTAGCCCGTGACAGTGATGTTTTGTGGCAAGGGGTCAGTGACAATGGCTTTGATCTTACAGAGGTTTAACTGGAGGACATTGCAGTTCATTCAACGTTGAGTGTGCAAACATCCTTTCTCGAAGCAATACCATGGAACCCGAGTGCCATTCTTATTTTTAAAATGTTTTCATTGACATTTTTAAATTTTATACACTGTGCATACAGCAAGGGTAAATGCGTCGGGTACAATATAAATGATTTTCATCTGTATCGATCCGCCCTCTCCTCACCCCCTGTTCCCTCCAACCCCCCTCCCTCGCTGCCTCCTTTTGTTGCTTCAGGGTCCTTTTCTGGGTCATTTATTATACACCAGGCAGTTATTTTCTATTTACATGTGTGCGGTGTTTTCCCCCTCCCTTCCACCCCTTTTCATCGATTGGCCTCACCCCCTTTCTCCTCCCCCCGTACCCCTCCCCCATGCTATTTTCGGGTGTCTTTTGGGTACCAATAGTCCTGGTTAATGTGTATGCTCTCAACTGGGACAACATGGAATTTGCAAAGAAGATCATCATGCGTTATCCCCCCCCTCCAGGGTCAATCTGACCCCCTCCTACCAGCTTTGCTGGTGTCCCTACTTTCTCCTCCTCACCCTCTCCTACGATCTGTTGCATTCGCCCCTTCCTTTCTATGAGCTGGTTCCCTGTTCATAGAGAGGCAGAGCCCCACGCGAAATTGTCTGTTGATTTTCTCCGCCCCCTCTCTACCTTCCTCACCGCTGCTTCTCCTGCTGCCTGTCCAAATCGTTCTTACGGATGAACTGATCAGCCTCTGCAGGGGCAAGAAAGTAGTGTTCCTTGCCCTGATATGTTACCCAGAACTTGGGTGGGTACAGGTTCCCAAATTTAATATTGTTTTTGTACAGGGCCAATTTTGCCTTATTAAATTCTGCCCTCCGCTTTGCCAGGTCTGCTCCAATGTCCTGGTAGACTCTGATTTTATGTCCCTCCCAGTTGCATGCCTTCATTTGTCTGTCCCAGGGAAGGATCCTTTCCCTGTCTTGGTACTTATGCAGCTTGGTTTTTACCGCTTGTGGCTGCCCCCCACCTTGGGCTTTGGTCGGAGCGACCTGTGAGCCCTGTCAATCTCCTGTAGCTTGGGGAAGCTGTCCCTCCCCATTACGCAATCGTCTATACACTTGCTGATGAAGTCTGTGACAGTGGTGGCATCCTTGTTTAGGTTGACCACTGAGTTCTTGAATATCGGCTAGTCCACTGGCTCAAGCAGTCGGGCAGGAGCTCTTCTCTTACCTTGGACCAGCATTGCACAACCTTCTTAACTGGATTCTCCCACTTAAGTTTCTGCTTGTATGCTGGGAGAAGGAGCAGCGTCTTGTGGTCCGATTTCCTGAAGTGTGGGCGGGGGATGAATCGGTGGGTGCCCTTGATGTTTTTTGTAGCAGTGGTCAAAGATGTTGGCGCCTCTGATGGGATAGGAGATGTGTTGGTGGAATTTTGGCAGTGACAGGTTGGCCTGGTTGAAGTACCCAACCACAATGAACCAGGACTCTGGGTATTCTGTTTCATTATTATTTGTAGCAGTGTACAATACATCAAGCGCCTGCTTCATTTCCGCCATGGGGTGGGATGTAGACCGTCGTAATGACGGCAGAGGTGAACTCCTGTGGAAGGTAGTACGGGTGGCACTTCACAGTCAGGTATTCCAGGTCTGGGGAGCAGTAGTTCACATCCGAGCACCAGGAGGAGTTGATGAGAAGGCAAACCCCTCCACCCTTTGCATTGCCCGATGACGCTGTGCAGTCCATCTGGTGTATTGAGAAGTTGTCAGGTTGTACGGGACAGTCTGGTGAGCCAGGGCTGAGCCATGTCTCTGTGAAACAGAGCACACAGCAGTCTCTGTCTTCCCCCTGAGAGGAAAGTCGAGCGTTAAGCTCATCCAGCTTCTTTTCAATTGCTTGAACATTTGCCTGGAGTATGTTGCGGAGGGGAGACTTGAAATCATACTGTTTTAGTCTCACCTGCAGCTGGCAAATGGGATTCGGTAGGTAGGTCAGGTATTTTTCTTGTGTCATTGCGGACTCGATGGGCCATAGAGCCTTTTCTGCACTGTATTTTCTGTGATTCTGTGATATTATTTTACCGCGAACAAGATTACAGACGAGGACAAGCAGATGGTGATATTTCTGACAGTTTGTGGGCCCCAAACATATAATTTAATTAGGAACCTCTTGTCCCAGAGGCACCCGACTCATAGATCTTTGACCAGATAGTGAAATTGGTCAAAGAGTACATCAACTCAAGGCACTTGATTGTCCTCCAACATTAGAAATTTAATTCTGTAGTGAGGGCCCATGAACAGTCCATCGCAGCATTCATAGCCAGGCTTCGCCAACCCGCTGAGCACTGCGAGTTTGGGACCGCACTTGTGACATGTGCTGTGATCGGCTGGATTGTGGGATAATCGACTTCAATATCCAGAAGATGCTCCTGGCTGAAACCAACATAACGTTTCAAAAAGCAACTGAGATAGTTCAGGTGAATGAATGCTCCGAGAAAGACGCCATTGATTTCCAAAGTGTGGCTGAAGGGGAGGTCAATCAACTATGGAGTGGTATGGCCGTGAGGTGCATGACAGGATCAACAGGCACAGCAGAGCACCGGACATGGACCTCAAGACCAGAGGGGAGTGAAAGGATCAGGAAAAAGACAACCCAAATCAGAGATACACTGCCATCATGTGGGGGAGACCATTCCCAAGAGACCTGACATGTTCGGGAGTTTGTGTGTTTCCAATGCAACTTCAGTAGACACATTCAAGCACATTGCCATGCCAGGCAAAGTGTGCCATTGCAAAAAATAGCAACAGAAGCAGCAGCCCACAGTGCCATTAAACATAATGGAGAAAAACCCTGAAGAAGAGCGAGCAATCAATGTATCAGTTGAATGCAGTCCAGTTGAATAAGACGAGCCCAATAGAAATTGGGAAACCCCTCAAAATGGAAGTCGACACTGGGACTTCAGTGACATTTGTGGGAGATCACACTTCAAATATATCCATGTTAGAACTCAACCTTTAAGTTTGAACCGTACTACAACCAAGCTTTTGATTTACAGTGGGAACAATTGAAAATCTTTGGAACCACCAACACACCAGTGAGGGACAAAGGGCAAGAGGCCAATTTGCCCTTGGTTGTTGTGCAAGGGCACAGACCCAGCCTGATGGGAAGAGACTGGTTGCAGAAGATTAGACTCAATTGGCTAGAGATTTGCAAAGTTTCCAACGGCATCCTGCAAGATGTTCTAAGGAGGTATAAAGATGTTTTTCTCAATGATGTGGGCCAGGTCAAAGGCATCAATGCCAAAATTTATGTCAATCCAGACTCGCCACCCAAGCTCTTCACAGCCAGACCAGTGCCATATGCCCTGCATCAGAATGTTGAAGCTGAGTTTAGGAGAGTAGAGGAGCTGGGTGTAATCCTGGTCTCCGAATGGGATGTGCCAATAGTTTCAGATCAGATTGTTTGATAAGAATTTGTGAGGACTACAAACTAACCATAAATCAGGCTGCCCAGGTTGTGAGGTATCCTATTCCCCAGATTGAGGGCTTCTACACCAAGTTGGCGAGAGGTGGGGGGGGGGGGGGGGGGGTCTCACCTACTCAAAATTGGATGTTAGACATGCATATCTGCAACTAGAATTGAGCGAAGTGTACGCTGGAAAATCTCTTCCGGGGAATTCCCTAGGTGAAGTTCCAAGTTGACGACTTTCTAGTCAATGGCACTTTCCTAGCCTGGAGGGAGTATTAAAGAGGTTTTGGTGAAGAGGATTTGGGACATGCCTGACATGCTATGCACTAATCATCCTCTGAGACATCTCATGTGTGCCATCAAGGAATCACTTGAGAGTTGAGGAGTGTGAAGTGCTGTCACAACTAACAAGGCTAATTCCTCATTTGAAACAGCCTTCAGCTGTGAAGCTAGAGGCTGCTCACAGTCACAGGGAGTGAAATTGACTTTCATGAGATAAGCTGCAGCAGGATGTATCCTGGAAGAGTTTGGTCGGACAGTCAGGCTGTAGCTGTGGTTCCCTTGTTATGGGTCTCCGCAATAGTTAAAGATGGCTTGAAGGTTTCCCTTCAGAAGCCATTACTTTGAAAAGGAGTAATAATGTGATTTGTTGTGGGGATTGGGAGTCGGGAAATTCCCAGGATACCGCTGCATTTGACTTCAATCTTGCTAATGAGATTGAAGTGAATGCAAATGAGGGTTAATTATATTCCTGCTATCTTTGGGCAAGATCCGAAATTCGCCATCGGGAGCCCGCCGGGTGAATTGCAAATTATGCGAATCTCGATTTTGGCCTTTCCCACTATTTACCCAACATGCCCAGATCCACACCAGGCGCAATGCGGCAATTAAATCACGCCTTCTATCTCTCTCTCCATCCATCCTGCTAGCTCGAGCCCGGCCTGCTTTTTGACAATCCACATGCTGCAGGCACTATTTTGAGATTTAACCCAACAGCTGCTGGCTCTAGAATAAAAAATATAAATCATCCATCTTGAAATCGTCTCGACACAGAATCCAGAAAGATCATGGAGCCCAGTCTGAAACCATCCAAGTTATCAATCTATAAGGTCTATATACCATTGACTTTTATTGGACTTTTAAACTACTAAATATATCCACCACTTTGTCTCTACATTTGTGAACCCTTAAATGCATGCGTGCGGGTCAGAACATTTCTATTATTTTCATTTTGATTGGGTGTTAAGCACAATAAATACTGCTCTCTTTTCTTTAAGAAACTGGAAACACGCCTGCGTGTGCCTTTCACAGCCACTGCACAGTCACTGATTTGGCAAGCACATACTTTTAAAATAAACCCAATTGTGGTCAAAAAAGGAGTGCTCCTTCTCACCTGATCGTAAGAACCTACATACACTCAGACATAATCATCCGTGGGCTGGCAAGAGTTACAGTCTGTTTCCAATTCAATCTAGAACTGGTAATGCTTGCGTGTACTGCGAATAAGGCTGACTTAAAATAATTACTGGAACAATCAGGGATCAGGAAAGACTAACTATTTCAATTCTTGCTCAAGAATTAAATTAAAATGAAAAACATTGAAAGAACTAATGTCAGTACCACAAAATATTGCCAGCAATCAGAAACAATTGATAGAATTAATTGGAATTAACATATTTCTGTAATTAAAATGCTATGGATGGTGGCAATCAGAAATAAAAACAGGAAATATTAGAAATGCTCAGCAGGTCTGGGAGCATCTGTGGAAAGAGAAAAAAAGTCTGCTGAGTATTTTGGGCATTTTCTGTTTTTCCAACATTTTCACGAATTGCATACATAAGTAGGTACTATAAAAGATGCAGCTGAAATAGGTTTTCAGACAAGTAATGTATGGATGAATTGCTGTGTTGGGGATGTTTGACAAGTAGCTGTTAAGCTCAAAATAAAATTTGTTTAAAAAAAACCTCCATAGTATTAACTGCCTTTGTATGCCCTATTGTCTGCCAGTAATGCTACTGCATATTCCAAACATATAAAAAGGGCTGACATAGCATTGAACAAGATTGGAGATTTATTCTTCTTTATTGACATTGAAGGGAGGTCAATAGAGGGCAAATTCTGTGGCTTTCTGTCTTATGGAAATAAGTCCTAACTAATCAAATCTCCCATGTCAGCAGATGGAGCTGTCAATCATACTGATGTTACATCTTATCACATTTCTGATGATTCAAAGATGACCTTCACTTGCATTTGTTCTTTCAGTTGTACAATGCTTATTTTTACTATTTTATTTTTTGGTCAGAGCCTTTATAAACTTGTACACTTCAATGTTTAAGCCTGGGCTCGGTGATGGTGTTCTTACTGCTGTGTTATAAGATGTAAGATTTAAACCCCGATCCAGGATTTGAACATACAATGTAGTGCAGCATTTAAAGAATACTGTATTGTCAGAGGTGCTGCCTTTCAGATGAAACATTGAACCGACTTGTCTGCTAGCTTAGGTGAGTGTTAGAAGTCCCATGGTAATCTGTGAAAAAGAACAGGGGAGTTTTTCGCAGCCTCGAGCAAACACCAGCAAAATTAAATTATTAGTGATTTATCTCATTGAAGTTTGTGGAGTACACATTAGCTGCCACATTTGCCCACGTGACAATAGTGAGAGCAGGCAGTGGAGGAAGATGTTTAATGATCTGACACAAGTTGCCAAGGTAATTGAGTTCAATCAACAAAAGGCATTTCTTACTAACTGCACTAGTAGCATCATCCACTGGTCAATTCATTAAACTCATATCACTCACCTAGAAACATTCAGCACTCGATCCTTCGATTAATATATGGGTTACATACTTGGCACTGTTCCCTGCCTCACACCCACCACAGATTTGCACATATTCAACAATAGCAGACACAGCATGTAATCATACTCTAGGACACTGATGAACACACTTCCCCTTTTCTTGAAGGAGTGTGTGGCACATTTCAGAAGACAGTAGGAAAGAACTAGAGTATGACAAGCACACCTGAATGTTTTAACCCTCATGAAGGAGACAGTGGTGATCATCATGGAAGGGGCATCAAAGAAGCCACTGGTGGGCTGGAGGGATTGATGATAAAGGTCCACACCTGATCCTCCTGCCCTCTTTCCACCCTCCGTTTGTCACACAAGGTGCAATTACACACTTCTTACCTTCTACTCTCCCAACGCCACAATTCATGTCCCTTTGCATCTCAGGTGGCCAAGAATTAGAACATCTCAGTCAGCAAGGGAAGAAAACAGTGATGATAAAGAAACGCATCATGTGACCTTACACTCACAGCCATTAGCTCAGAGATTGACACTGCACACATTTTAAAAGCTATGATAGAGGAGGAATCCAATTTGGTGAGACACTGGGGACCCTGCAGGAGCCAGGGTGAAGGAAAATATATTGCAGGTGCCAGTTGCTGAATGACAAGGCCGCATAGAGGTTCTGCTGCTGAAAAGTCAGGTGAGGACTTTGATGGGCCAGGCCACAGAAGAAGGCTGATGGCTGTACACAATTAAATACCTGATGCACAGAGAAGTCTGCTAGAAAGCCAATGTACAATATCAAGCTACATGGAGGAGTCCAGAACCATCTTGACACATGGCTTTGCACAATGTTTCAAGTCCATCCTATCAAAGGAATTGTGACTGCTGCGAGACAGTTGTAAGCTACCACATAACGTGTAGCCTCACTCAAAGAGGACAAGTTTGCGTTCCATGGAGAAGCTGCCACTGTCTTGCACCCCAGCAATCCTGCTGATTTGTTGGCGAACAGATTGATGGATTGCTTATGATAGCCTGGAAGCTCCTTTGAACAGTTATATGCACAGCCATGGTGGCAGCAGGCTGTGCTTCCTCTCACCGGATTCAGACCTTGGATGGAAGCTGCTTGTGTTGCAATGGGAGCCCTGACATTGGTCATCAGACACGGCCTCATGGCAGGTCCCACAGGTTCACTACTGGAGGTGACCACTGATTCCGTGGGCTCTAAATGCCACCCAAACCGCGTGCTAGGTCCACAATAAAGCTGTGGACCCTTGACCCTTTCTGCTAACATTTAGTAAGTTTACTTCATAAGTTGATTGGATGGGACACAAAGCATCTTTTTAGAGAATACACGTCTGCAAACGTTTACATTGATCACACTTAATTATATAATTTAGCAGAAGAAAATTGACAGGCCGGTGAAAGAGCGATCATTTTCTGATGAACATTTTCTGGGAATCCACCCACCTGACAAAACAAATAACCAAACATGTTGCGGTGGAATACAAGTTTAGATTACTTTGATAAAGGTTTCCCCCAGTTTCTTTACTCCTTCTAAAGAGGATTAAGAAAAAAGGTTATGGTTTAAAATGAAAGCTTGCCATTTTTTCTTTGATTTTGAGGAAACATGCCATTTATGTTTGAATAGATAAGCTCGATTTTAGATACCTTCACGGACATACCTTTTTAACAATGAGGCACTCTATATGTTGGGCTGAGGCTTTGATTTTACAAAGCCAAGGTAGCATTAATGAGTTTAGACTTTTTTCCAACTCTTCAAGCTTTCTAATCTCAGTTTTTTCACATAATACTGTAGTGGATGATATTTTTGAGAAATGATTGGGTTGTCTCCTGTAATACTAAAAAAAAGTCAAACACTTTCATTTTCTCACATTAGAGATGAGATAATTGCTGCTGAGAGACACTGAATTGTCATCACTTAACCATTCCACCTCAAAGGGCAGATTCAGAAGCAGCTGAAAGGATTGTCGGCTAAAATGACAGCTTCGCATTAATTGGGCATAATCAACTACTTCAGCTTGATCTGTGCAGTAGCATGTGTTGCAGAGCGTATAGTACAATTAAGTATTTCATGTTAAGATCGGTGGGTTTTCAGAAATGCACTCTGTTCTATATTTTTGTGCACAGAACTATAAGGGACATAGCGAGGGTAGATAAGAAAGAACTTTTCCCTTTAGTAGAGGTGTCAATAACCAAGGGGCATAGATTTAAGGTAGGGGGCAGGAGATTTAGAGGGGATTTGGAGAAAATCTTTTTCACCTAGAGGGTAGTGGGAATCAGGAACTCACTGAGCTGAAAGTTATGGCCCTGTCACGGAGAATGTGGAGCTGGAAAATGCGGTGAGCCATTCAAAAGTCCATTGACTTCGGTGGGAGAGGAAAATTGCACGACGGAATATTTTACCCACTCCTTGAAAGGACGGTGAAGGCAGCAATCCTCACAACACTTAAAAAGCATTTAGATGAGCACTAGAAATGCCACAGGGCACAAGACTGTGGACCAGGTGCTGGAAAATGGGGCTAGAATCGAAAGGCTGGCACAGACAATGTGCCGAATGGCCTCTTTTTGTGCTGTAAAACACAATGACTCTACGGGCGCGAACTACCGGCTGTGTCCCGCCCGAATGCGAGAGCGACGTCGCCGGTGATTCCGATGGAGAGGCTTCCACCGGGCTACCTGACGGCTGCTACACCTTGCGAGGTGATCTTGCAGGGAGTTGTGTTCAGGGCGGGTCCCAGTCTCGCCCTATTAAGTGGATTTAAGAGCTCATTAACCACGCTGACACCAGATCTAACCGGCTCCTGTCATCTACCAGCATCCCCAGGGAGACCCCATCCCGGTGCCATTTAGTACTGGTTCACACAAAAGGGGACCAGGCGGAATGACACCTGGGGTCTCCCAGGACATTGGAATAACCTGGGTGGTCAGAGACAGGGAAGGGTGGCACCCTGGCTCTCCCCCCGGGCTCCTCAGCACAGCCAGATAAGCACCTTGTCACTGCTACCGGGCACTGCCAGGCTGGCAGGAGCACTGCCAGTGTACCGGGGTGGCAATGCCTGGGTGCCACGATGGTACTTCCAAGGGTCAGGACCTGAGGGATCCATGCCCATAAAGGGAGGGATGAGGGGGTGATGACAGGTGGGGTGGTGGTGAAGGAAGGGTTTCTTCACTTGGAAGGGGGGGGGGGGGGGGTGGGGTAGGTAATGCCCTTGTGTGTGGGGGGCGAGCACGGAGGAGTGTAGGGGGGGTGGTGGACCCTCAGGTTCACTTAGAGATTGGGGCACTCTTGCAAAATGGTGACTCAATGTCTGAGAAACTGGTCTGGTCAGCGAGTTCAGCTCCCCGGTGATGAAAGAAATTCTAACTGTGGGCTATCCTGGAGAGAAACACCCCAGGGCCAGTAAAAATGACTAAGCATAGTTAGATAGTGGTAGGGAGCTTGCCGACAGAGCTAGGAGAAACTCCCAGTCAAACGCGCCTGAAATGACACATGGGGCATGTTCCAGCCGAATGGGAACAGAGTCCCCTAGTGAGCCCGTTTAGTTGGGTGTTTCCCGGTGCTCAGAGCACCGAAAAACACCACACTTCTGAATGCCCATTCGGGTAGGTATGGGGCATCAGCAGGGAACGCTTTGACAAGGCCACATTTAGTCCTGTTTTCTGCACTGAGGAACTCCGTAGTGCAGGGAGAGATCGGAATGCCCTTTTTAAATGGCTTTGCGATCTCTCGACATGACCCCTCTGCAACCCTCTGTTGGGCAGGGTACCCCCAAGGCCAATCCACAGTGCAGGAAAAATGCCAACCCGGCAGTGCCTATGCCAGCTCACATTGCCATCTGGACACCTTGGCAGTGCCAGGCTGGCACCCAGTTGGCACAGCAAGGCTGCCAGTTTCAGGGTGCCACCATGCCCAGAGGCAAGCACCTAGGGGTCTCCATCCCCTGGGAGACCCCCACAAGTGTCATTCCGTCCGGTCCCCATTTATGCAGACCAGTACTGAACATTGCTCACCCGAGTTTTACAAGACTAGGGGGTTAGATCCCACGACTTGCGTAGATCGTGGGAGTGCATATTAGAGTGAGGCGAGCTGTCGCACTCTAATATGCAGATTTGCCAAGGAGCGATCCCACCCCTTCACATCACGGCATATCGCGAGATGGCGTTAGATCTTGCACGGCGTGGCAAGCCAGGTAGATCTCAGAAGAGGGATCACCCGACATCTACTGGTCGCAATGTGCCATGCTGCCTTTCAGGCATAACGCGGTCGGTAGATCATGTCCTTTGGATCGCACCATACGTTTCCATCGTCTGCACATTCTGTTTTGTAAAGCAGTTATTTTGCTATCAATTAGGATCCATTCATCCGGTTGATTCAAAGTCAGCTGCACAATTAAATCAAAGACCTCAGACACCCAGGGATGCTCACAGCAAGACATAACAATTATTCAAATTGCAGATGAGATATCAAACTGAGGCCCCGTCTACTTCTCCAGTGGCTAGAAAAGATCTCAGAGCACTATTCCAAAGCAGACCCAAGGGTAATCGTCCCCAGTGCCTTGGCCAATATGTATTCTTCAAATAAAATCTCTCCCCAATAATTGCAGATGATTTGGTAATTGTTACATTGCAGTTTGTGGGAGCTTGCTGTGCTCCGAGACATCCTGAACCCTGCGATATAAATGTAAGTTTTTCTTTGTTTATCCTCTTTAATTTCATAGATTTCATAGAGTTTACAGTGCAGAAGGAGGCCATTCGGCCCATCGAGTCTGCACCAGCCCTTTGAAAGAGCACCCTACTGAAGCCCACACCTCCAACCTATCCCCGCAACCCAGTAATCCCACCTAACCTTTTTGGACAACAAGGGCAATTTAGCATGGCCAATACATCTAACCTGCACATCTTTGGACTGTGGGAGGAAACCGGAGCACCCGGAGGAAACCCACGCAGACACGGGGAGAACATGCAGACTCCGCACAGACAGTGACCCAAGCCGGGAATTGAACCTGGGACCCTGGTGCTGTGAGGATGAATTGGGCAAGTAGAGTGAGTGGGTAAATGAATAGCAGATGCAGGATAATTTGGATAAATGTGAGGTTATCCACTTACGTAGCAAAAATAAGAAGGCATACTATTATCTGAATGTCCATAATTTAAGTGAGGGGAATGTGCAATGAGATCTGGGTGTCCTCATACACCAGTCACTGAAGGTAAACATGCAGGTATAGCAAGCAGTAAAGAAGGCAAAGGGTATGCTGACCTTCATTGCAAGAGGCTTCGAGTTCAGGAGCAGGGATGTCTTTTTGCAATTATACAAGGCTTTGGTGAGAAGACATCTGGAACACTGTGGTTCTCTTATCTGAGGAAGGATGTCCTTGCTCCAGAGGGAGTGCAGCAAAGGTTTACCAGACTGATTCCTGGGATGGCGCGATTGACATATGAGGAGAGATTGAATCGGTTAGGGTTATATTCGCTGGCGTTCAGAACAATGAGGGGGGATCTCATAGAGACCTATAAAATTCTCACAGGACTAGACAGGGTAGATGCAGGAAGGAAGTTCCCGATGGTGGATATGCCCAGAACCAGGGGTCACAGTCTGAGGATACGGGGTAGACCATTTAAGACAGAGATGAGGAGAAATTTATTCATCCAGAGGGTGGTGAGCCTGTGGAAATCGTTACCACAGGAAGTAGTTGAGGCCAAAACATGTATGTTTTCAAAAAGCAGTTAGATATAGCACTTCAACCAAAGAGAATCAAAGAATAAGAGGGAAAAGTGGGATTAGGCTATTGAGTTGGATGATCAGACATGATCATAATGAATGGCACAGCAGGTTTGGAGGGCTGAATGGCCTCCTCCTACTTCTGTGTACCACATTAGTACTGAAATAGTAGAAATTTAGTATATCAAATAATATACTTAATCTGAAAATGTGTCTCAAAAGTTAATTTATATTGAATGTGACTTGCTGAATGGAAGTACAAACAGTAATTATTAGCGACAGTTGAATTCTTTCTTTTATGCTGTTATATGTTCCCTGTTGGAGGGATAATATAACAAATAGGAAGACATGTTAGAAATAAACCAGGGAAATATGATCAGTGCACACCAATAAAATAACATCTATATCTAAAGTTGTTTCTCTATTGGATCATTGCTTATGTGTCGACATCTTTTGTCATTCCTCTATGTTGTTTTGTCTGCAGCTGGGCACAGTGTTTTAAATTTTATCATTTTATCTAAACGGGCCAATTAAAGAGTTCTTTGTGTCAGCCTGTCATGGGCTGGCCCTTGTTTGGTTTGCAAAGTCAGTGTTTCGAAATATCGTTAATTGGTTGTTTTGACAGTAGTGTCTTCTCCTTAATGCAGCCAGTAGAATGGAATGCAGACGGCTTTAGACACAATTCATGGCTACAGTCACCACCTTTTTAAATACTCCACATGGGTGTCAATGCTATTCACAGGCACCCCATTACTCTCTTGAGTGTGACTGCAGCCTTACCTGACTATCTATTCCAGTCCTGTTCACCTTTATGTCTTGCAGTTCTCTTGTCTCTGATCACCACATATAGAATCATAGAATTTACAATGCAGAAGGAAGCCATTCAGCCCATCGAGTCTGCACCAGCCCCTGGAAAGAGCACCCCACTTAAACCCAAACTTCCAACCTATCCCCGTAATCCAGTAACCTAACCTTTTTTTTTGACACGAAGGGCAATTTAGCATAGCCAATCCACCTAATCTGCATATCTTTGGGCTGTGGTAGGAAACCAGAGCAGCCGGAGAAAACACATGCAGACACAGGGAGAACGTGCAGACTCTGCACAGTGACCCAAGCCGAGAATCGAACTTGGGACCCTGGAGCTCTGAAGCAACTGTGCTAACCACAGTGCTACCGTGCTGCCCATATGGCAATATGATGCACGATTCCGCCCCACTGCTCCGCAGATTATTTCATTACCTTCACTAATTTACATAATTCTGTTTAAATATTGACTAAAGTTCGTCCACTTTGCATTTTACAATCAGGGGATGTCATGTCTAAGTATTACATTAGAATCAGTTCAGGTGAATGCTGTGGCGGCCCATTGACCACTTGAGCAGGGTAGGGTTCTCTTGCACCTCCTGCCCATAAAACCACAAGATATAAGAGCAGAATTAGGCCATTCAGTTCATTGAGTCTGCTCCACCTTTCGATCATGGCTAATATGTTCCTCATCCCCATTCTCCTGCCTTCTCCCCACAACCCCTGATCCACTCATTAATCAAGAAATCCTCTTATTAATCAAGAACACCAGATTTGTGCTCGAGGTGCTGTTATCTACAGGATTACAGACCAAGAGCTGGAAGGTGGAATTGGACAGAATAGTTCTTTCTCACAAAATGAGAACAAGGAGCAGGAATAGACAATTTAGCCTCTCAAGCGCGCTCCACCATTCAATACGATGATGGCTGATCTCATTATGCCCAAGCCTCCACCATCCTGCCCGTTCTTCGTAACCCCTCAGCCAACACTAATTAAAAATCTGTTTAACTCCTCGTTAAATTTACTCAAACTCCCAGCATCCACCACACTCTGGGGTAGTGAATTCCACAGATTACGACCTGTTAGGTGAAGTAGTTTCTCCTCATCTCTATTTTAAATTTGCTACCCCTTATCCTGAGACTATGACCTCTCATTCTAGAATGTCCCACAAGAGGAAGCATCTGCTCCACATCTACTTTATCCATACCTGTTATCATCTTATATACGTCAATTTGATCAACCCTCATTCTTTAAACTCTAGAGAGTATAGGCCTAAACTTGTCAATCTCTCTTCATAAGACAAACGCCTCGGGTGGATTCTCCATTGATGGGATCCTCCGTTTTTCCGGCAGCGCACTCACTGCCCGCGGATTTCCCAGCGGCATGGGGGTCCCCATAATGGGAAATCTCATTGGCTAGCTGTCAGGATAGAGGGTCCCGCTGCCGGCCAGGGCGCACCACATCAGAAAACAGGTGCAGCTGGGGGGGGGGGGGGGGGTGAATCCCACCCTTCATCTCTGGAATCAATCTGGTAAACCTCCTCTGAACTGCCTCCAGTGCCACCATATCCCTCTTCAAATTAGGGTACCAAAACTGTGCACAATACTCCAGGTGCAGACTCACCAATGCCTTGTGTAGTTGTAGCAACATTTCCTTACCTTTATGTTCCATTCTTTTAGCTATAAATGCCAACATTCCATTTGCTTTCTTTATTATCGACTGACCTGCATGCTTGTTTTCAATGACTCATGCACAAGGACACCCAGATCCCTCTGCACCTCAGCACCCCAAAGTCTCTTCCCATTTAGATAAGTTTTCCAATCAAAATGGATGACCTCACACTTATCCACTTTAAACGCCATCTGCCACATTTTGGCCCACTCACCTAACCTATCTATATCCATTTGTAAGGTTCTTGTTTCCTCATTGCAACTTACTGTTCCACCTATTTTAATGTCATCTACAGATTTGGCTATAGAACCTTCGATCCATATGTCCAAGTCATTAGTATAGATTATAAATAGTTGGGGCCCAAGGACCAAACCCTGTGGCACTCCACTAGTTACACGGTGCCATAAAAAGACTATTTATCCTGATTCACTATCCAAACTAATAAATTACCCGAACTCCATGTGATCTAATTTTTTGTATTAACCTTCTGTGTGGCACCTTATCAATCTACAGCCCGCCATCTGATAAGCATGTGCCAGCCCGCCATCAGATAAGTGGAAGACCAGGACCTATCTCTCACCACCACCACCCTGTTAATTATTGAGGAGGGCGTGACTAAACGCCATTCCGGTGTTGACTAGACATCATATCCGGTCCAATGTACAATTCCTACATTACATCACACCCGATTCCCATGATACGTCACTTCCGGCTCATATTGATGACGTAGGGTTGGCATGTCCCCAAGTAGGGTTGGCACGCTGCCAAGTAGGGTTGGCACGCTGCCAACTTTTTGACGATAAACATTTCCACTTTGCTTGTTACATCTTCGAAGAACTCTAGCAAATTAGTCAAAACATGTTTTGCCCTTCATAAAACTGCTGATTCTGATGGATAGCATTTTAACTTTTAACATTCCAACAATTTCCCAACAACAGATGCTAAACTAACTGGTCTGTAATTTCCCATTCTGCCTCGTTCCCTTTTTGAATAAGGGGGTTAGATTAGCATTTTTCTAATCCACTGGAACCTTTCCCATGTCCAGGGAATTTTGGACTATTATAACCAATAGATCCCTTATCTCCACTGCCACTTCCTTTAACATGCTAGGATGTAGGCCATCAGGCCATGGGGACTTGTCTGCCTTCAATCCCAATTGTTTGTTGAGTACTGTTTCCCTATTGATGCTGATTGTTCTAAGTTCCAACCTTCCGATTAACCTCTCAATTATCCCTTCCTATAGGGATGATAAATTGAGGCAAGATATTGATTTAACATCTCTGCCATTTCTGTGTTCCTCACTATTATCTCTCCCGTTTCATCTTCCAAAGGACCAACATCTCCTTTAGCAACTCTCTGACCTGTTATGTACTTAAAGAAGCTTTTGTCATCCTTTTTGATATTTTGCATGAGCTTTCTTTCTTATTTTACCTTAGCTCTTTTTATTACTTTTCTAGGAAGCCTTGGTTTAAGTTTGAAAGTTCCCAATCTTCCAGCCTGGCACTGGCCTTTGCAACATAGTATACCTGATTTTATGTCTCGATATTGTCCTGAACTTCCTTGCTTAGCCATGTATGTATTTGACCCCTTTTACCACATTTCTTCCTCCCTAGAGTATATTTTGGTTGTGAGGAATCTAGTATCTCCTTAAACAATTGCCACTGTTCATCCTTTTAGCTGTCCTGCCCTCTCAACTCGGGCCAAATCCGTCCTCATGCCTCTGTGATTCCCGTGGTTTAATTCCAGAATGCTAATACGGGACTCCACTTCCTCGCCCCCAAACTGAATTTTGAATTCTATCATATTATGGTCACTATTCCCGAGAGGATACTGAACTATGAGGTCATCAATTATGATGTGTTGGGTGCTCTGCCACACAGATGAACCAACACGGTTGTGAATGGTACAACGCAGTTTTATTTCAGACAACTATTTACATTGGTGAACTGTTCACTGAGGTTCGATCATGACCCTTGATTCTGTGGACCTATTCCTAATTCTATCTTATGGTGGCACTCAGCACATGGTGGATGTCTGAGTGGCCTGCAATGAGCTCTGTGCCCTGAGCCATCTCCTGCTCGAGTGCCCAGGAAGTGTCGTGTTCCCTGTTTTGTACTTGTGCCTACGTGGTCATAAATAGAGATGTGTACTGAGTGTAGCTAAATGTGTGTGTGTGCAATATTTACAGCATGTACATGGGGTTAAACTATATACAAGGGCCGATGTCGGGTGCGACATAACAACAAGGTTGTACCATAAACAAAGAACGGTTGAACTATAAAACGAAGTCCTGTAACGATAAGAACATAAACATGGGGCAGCATGGTAGCCTTGTGGATAGCACAATTGCTTCACAGCTCCAGGGTCCCAGGTTCGATTCCGGCTTGAGTCACTGTCTGTGCGGAGTCTGCACGTCCTCCCCGTGTGTGCGTGGGTTTCCTCCGGGTGCTCCGGTTTCCTCCCACAGTCCAAAGATGTGCAGGTTAGGTGGATTGGCCATGATAAATTGCCCTACGTGTCCAAAATTGCCCTTAGTGTTGGGTGGGGTTACTGGGTTATGGGGATAGGGTAGCGGTGTTGACCTTGGGTAGGGTGCTCTTTCCAAGAGCCGGTGCAGACTCGATGGGCCGAATGGCCTCCTTCTGCGCTGTAAATTCTATGATAATCTATGTTAACACAGTGGTCATATGAGTTCAATGTACAAGCAGTCTCATATGTCCAGTCTAGTAGGTGGGCGACGAATTCGGGTTGACCGCCTCAAGGGTAGGTCTGGAACCACCGGCTGAGGAATGGGCCTGGCCACGGGCGACGACGGAAGGGGCATGGTGGCAGGCAGCTCCACGAAGTCGATGTCAGGAACCACAGGAGGGCGCGGTGTCGGTGTAAGGTCTCGTAGCGAGCGTGGAGGTAGGCGAAGAGCCCGGCGATTGCACCTACGAATGGATCCATCAGGCATGCGAACCAGGAACGAGCGGGGAGCCACGCGTCGGAGAACTTCGGCAAGTGCTGACCAGCCACCTTCTGGTAGGTGGATGCGGACTTCGTCTCCAGGGGCCAGGGCGGGAAGATCAGTTGCCCGTGTGTCATATGCCCTCTTCTGGCGACCTCGCTGCAGTTGCATTCTGTGTAGTACCGGAGCATGGTTGGTTGTGGGTGCCATAATGGAAGGCACAGTGGTCCTGAGGGCGCGACTCATCAACAGCTGGGCTGGTGAGAGGCCAGTGGCTACTGGGGCTGAGCGATAGGCTAGCAGGGCTAGGCAGAAATCCGATCCAGCAGCAGCAGCCTTGCAGAGGAGCCGCTTGACAATGTGAACGCCCTTCTCTGCCTGTCCATTGGACTGGGGATGCAGAGGGCTGGACGTCACGTGTGTGAAACCATACGAGGCAGCAAAAGAGGACCATTCCTGGCTGGCGAAACAGGGCCCATTGTCCGACATGACAGTCATCGGAATGCCGTGGGGAGAGAAAGGTGTCTTTGCAGGCCCTTATGACAGCGGACGATGTCAAATCGCGCAGGTGTATGACCTCTGGATAGTTGGAGAAGTAGTCAACGATGATGACATAGACCCTGCCGAGCACGTGAAAGAGGTCCACACCCACCTTCGCCCAGGGGAACGTCACCAGCTCATGGGGCAGAAGTGTTTCAGGAGGTTGCGCCGGTTGAAACCTTTGGCAGGTGGGGCAGTTGAGCACCATATTGGCAATGTCATCACTGATGCCCGGCCAGTATACCGCCTCTCTGGCCCTCCGTCTGCACTTCTCGACCCCCAGATGGCCTTCGTGTAGTTGGTCGATGACCAGCTTGTGCATGCTGTGCGGAATCACAATCCGGTCCAGCTTTAGAAGGACACCATCAATGACGGCCAAGTCGTCTCGGACATTGTAGAACTGCGGGCAGCACGGTAACCTTGTGGATAGCACAATTGCTTCACAGCTCCAGGGTCCCAGGTTCGATTCCGGCTTGGGTCACTGTCTGTGTGGAGTCTGCACATCCTCCCCGTGTGTGCGTGGGTTTCCTCCGGGTGCTCCGGTTTCCTCCCATAGTCCAAAGATGTGCAGGTTAGGTGGATTGGCCATGATAAATTGCCCTTTGTGTCCAAAATTGCCCTTAGTGTTGGGTGGGGTTACTGGGTATGGGGATAGGGTGGCGGTGTTGACCTTGGGTAGGGTGCTCTTTACAAGAGCCGGTGCAGACTCGATGGGCCGAATGGCCTCCTTCTGCACTGTAAATTCTATGATAATCTATGATAATTGAGCCACCCTCCCATCATGCGGCGCATCACACGTTGTAGAAGGGTGAATACGGGCCAGACTGGAGTCGTCAGCTGGCAGATTTGCCCATGTGAAAGCCACCTGCGCCTCGGCCTGACAGACGAACCCCTCCGAATCTGGCGGCGTGCTCATTGCTCTAGACAGGGCATCCGCAATGATACGGTCCTTTCCCGGGGTGTAGACCAGTTGGAAGTCATACCTCCTAAGTTTAAGTAGGATGCGCTGGAGGCAAGGGGTCATCTCATTTAGATCCTTATTAATGATGCTGACCAGGGGGCGCTGGTCAGTCTCAATGATAAACCGGGGGAGATCATACACATAGTCATGGAACTTGTCTAACCCGGTTAACAATCCCAGGCACTCCTTTTCGATCTGCGCGTAGCGCTGTTCTGTGGGGGTCATGGCCCGCGAGGCATAGGCGACCGGGGCCCATGACACAGTGTCATCCTGCTGTAGCAGCACCGCCCCAATGCCGGACTGGTTGGCATCAGTCGAGATTTTAGTGGCACGAGACGCGTGGCTCCCCGCTCGTTCCTGGTTCGCATGCCTGATGGATCCATTCGTAGGCGCAATCGCCGGGCTCTTTGCCTACTTCCACGCTCGCTACGGGACCTTACACCGACACCGCGCCCTCCTGTGGTTCCTGACATCGACTTCGTGGAGCTGCCTGCCACCATGCCCCTTCCGTGGAGTTCCTGACGAGGTGGCGCAGAGCTGTCGTGTGGGAGGCAAGGTTGGGAATGAACTTCCCCAGGAAGTTGACCATGCCTAGAAAGTGTAGAACTGTTTTCTTGTCTGCTGGCTGCGGCATGGCTGTAATGGCGCTCACCTTGTCTGCATCCGGACGGACCCCTGACCGGGAAATGTGGTTCCCCCAGGAACTTCAGCTCGGTTTGGCCGAAAGAACACTTGGCTCGGTTGAGGCGCAGGCCGTTTTCGCGTATGCACGCAAAAACGCGCTGGAGACAATAGATGTGCTCCTGTTGTGTGGTGGACCAGATGATGACGTCGTCCACGTAGACGCGCACCCCTTTGATGCCTTCCATCATCTGCTCCATTATCCTATGAAAGACCTCGGATGCCGAGATGATGCCAAATGGCATTCGGTTGTAGCAGAACCTGCCGAAAGGGGTGTTGAAGGTGCGCAGCTTTCGGCTGGACGGATCCAGTTGGATCTGCCAAAAACCCTTCGAGGCATCCAGTTTCATGAAGATTTTAGCCCGGGCCATTTCGCTCGTGATCTCCTCCCGTTTGGGTATGGGGTAGTGTTCCCTCATAATGTTGCTGTTGAGGTCTTTTGGATCAATGCAGATCCGGAGCTCGCCGGAGGGCTTCTTAACACACACCATGGAGCTGACCCATGGCGTGGGCTCCGTGACCCGGGATAGAACCCCTTGGTCCTGGAGATCCTGCAGCTGCTGCTTGAGACGGTCTTTGAGTGGCGCTGGGACCCTGAGAGGTGCATTAATGACCGGGGTGGAGTCCGGTTTGAACCAAATTCTGTAGGTGCAGGGCAGTGTTCCCATGCCCTCGAATGCCTCCTGGTTGTGGGCGAGGAGCGATTGGAGCTGTGCGCTGAACTCTGCATCCGGGAAGTCAGATGTGCCGCCTGGAGAGAGAGAGTGGACTCGTTGCATGAGGTGGAGAGCCTTGCATGCCTGTGCACCTAGCAGGGAGTCCTTCGATGAGCCGACTATCTCGAATGAGAGTGTGGCTGTGTGTGTGTTGTGTGTCACCTGGAGCTGGCAGGATCCCATAGCCGGGATAACGTTCCCGTTGGAGTCGACCATCCTGCAACGGGACGGCCGAATTGGTGGTCTGACCTTCATGGCGTAGAAGGCTGACCATGCTATGAGGTTGGCGGAGGCGCCAGTGTCCAGACGGAATGTTATCGGTGATCAATTGACCGTTAGGGTGGCACACCATTCATCACCCGGATTGATCGTGTTAACTTGCACCGGCTGGTGAGTCCTGGGTGGAGACATTCGGTTTCCATCAATGACCGCAACACAGAAGGCGTCCCAGTCGTCTGTGTCACTGGTCTGGACATCGTCTGGGCATGATTCGAAATATGGAGGCTGAATGGGCCGCACGTCACTGCGAGGTTGTCGGAGCTGGGGAACATTGACAGGTTGAGCTGCTCGACAGCAGGCAGCGTAGTGGCCCACCTTGCCACAGCGGAGGCATTGTCGGGTTCTTGCGGGACATTGCCACTTTAAATGTGCGGCTCCACAGTTGCCGCATGTTGTGACGTCATGGCGTTCGTTGCGCCACTTCACATGCGCGGTTCGGCCTTGTGTCGAGCGCGCCTGCGCATCACGTCCCTCAGTGTTGACGTAGTTTTGGGGGCGCACAAGCGCGGGAGGCCTCGAAATGACTGCCCTTGTCCGGGCCGCGGGCCGGGAGGAACTCGATCGCCTGGACCCGTTCGGCCTCGTAGGGCGCCTGCCTCGCCGATCCAGCTGCGTAGGACCACTGCCGTGCCGATTCGGCCGCCTGAAATTGGGTATAACGGCTAGTCGCGTTTTCGTGCAGGACACAGGCTTCGATTGCGGAGGCTAAGGTGAGGCCTTTTATTTTTAAGAGCTGCTGACGTATGGTGCCCGAGGTGACCCCAAAAACGATCTGGTCCCGAATCACGGAATCGGAGGTCGTGTCGTAACCGCAGGACTGCGCGAGGATGCGGAGATGCGTCAGGAATGACTGAAAGATCTCATCCTTACCTTGCAGGCGCTGCTGGAAGAGATAACTCTCGAAGCTCTCATTAACCTCGACGTTGAAGTGTTGGTCGAGCTTGAGAAGGACCATCTTGTATTTGGTCTTGCCCTTGCCTTCCGCGAACACCAGGGAATTGTAGACATGGATGGCGTGTTGACCTGCTGTGGTGAGAAGGATCGCGATCTTTCTGGTGTCCGAGGCACTTTCCTTTTCGTTGGCTTCCAGAAAGAGCTGGAAGCGCTGTTTGAACAGCTTCCAATTAACGCCGAGGTTTCCAGCGACGTGCAGCGGCTGCGGTGTGTTGACGGTGTTTATGGCGCAGGATGGCAGATTCCGGAGGATCTTTAGGTCGGTACCAAATTCACTCCTGGTACTATGAAGTGTTGGGTGCTCTGCCACACAGGTGAACCAACACGGTTGTGAATGGTACAACGCAGTTTTATTTCAGACAACTATTTACATTGGTGAACTGTTCACTGAGGTTTGATCATGACCCTTGATTCTGTGGACCTATTCCTAATTCTATCTTGTGGTGGCACTCAGCACATGGTGGATGTCTGAGTGGCCTGCAATGAGCTCTGTGCCCTGAGCCGTCTCCTGCTCGAGTGCCCAAGAAGTGTCGTGTTCCCTATTTTGTACTGTGTATGCTCTTGCCTGTGATTGGCTGTCGTGTTGAGTGTGTTGATTGGTCCGTTGATCTGTCCATCAGTATGTATGTATAGTATGTGCTATGATGTGTGCCTGAATATCATGACAAATTAATCCCTCCTCATTACACAATACCAAATCCAAAATAGCCTGCAGCTTGGTTGGTTCCACAAAACATTGTTCCAAGAAACAATCTCTGATACATTCAATTAACTCTCCCTCGAGGCTACACTTGCCAATTTGATCAATCCAGTCTATCAATCCAGTCTATCAATCCAGTGTGGTGCAGTATAAACCAGGAAATACTGGTGGCTTGTCAGAAAGATACAGCAATAATCACGGGTGATTATCACGGGTAAAGTCACCCGTAGTTATTGCTGTACCTTTCTTACAAGCCACCAGTATTTCCTGGTTTATACTGCACCACACTGAGGAACTACTGTTTGGGAAATTATAGATTTCTCTGACCAGGGGCTTCTTCCCTTTGCTATTTCTTATTTCTACCCAGACTGATTCCATATCTTGATCTCCAATGAACATAGAACATACAGTGTAGAAGGAGGCCATTCGGCCATTGAATCTTCACCGACCCACTTAAGCCCTCACTTCCACCCTATCCCCGTAACCCAGTAATCCCTCCTAACCTTTTTTTGGTCACGAAGGGCAATTTATCATGGCCAATCCACCTAACCTGCACGTCGTTGGACTGTGTGAGGAAACCGGAGCACCTGGAGGAAACCCACGCAGACACGGGGAGAATGTGCAGACTCCGCACAGACAGTGACCCAGCAGGGAATCGAATCTTGGACCCTGGAGCTGTGAAGCCACAGTGCTATCCACTTGTGCTACCGTGCTGCTCTTTTGTGCTTCTATCATTTCTCATTAGAGCACAAATGTAATATAGCTGAGAGAGGCACGGAGGCACAGTGGCTAGCACTGCTGCATCACAGCACCAGAGACCCAGGTTTTATTCCGGCCTGCGGTCACTGACTGTGTGGAGTTTGCACACTTTCTCCCCGTGTCTGCATGGGTTTCCTCCGGATGTTCTGGTTTCTTCCAACAGCCCAAAGATGCGCTGGTTTGGTAGATTGGCCATGATAAATTTCCCCTTGCTGTCCAAAAGATTAGGTGCGGTTATGGCGTGGGCTTGGGCCTAAGTGGAGTGCTCTTTTGGAGCGTTGGTGCAGACCTGATGGGCCAAATGGCCTCCTTCTCACTGTAGCAATTCTATGATTCCATGATATCTCATTTGTTCCATCACTTCCACTTCCACAAGCAGGGAGGATTGTTTGAACAATCAGTTCGCAAACACAAACAAAACACAAAGCAGTTTTCCAATAACTTACTAGAAAACAAGCTGCAGTGCTCCTTTCAAAACACCTACCTCTTGGGGTCTTGGCTTTGAACTGCCTGTTATGCTTGTATCAATTTTTTAGTATATGTATACAACATCTTTAATGTCTCTGCCAAGTGGTTTTAATTTGCACCAAGGCTCAAGTTGCAGTATAACTCCTGAACTAGCTCCCACCTGCAATCTCAACATTTGAAATGTAAAGGTCAGGTGTGGACCTCTGGCCATGTCTGAAGAATTTTCTCCCAGGCAGGAAACTTCCAGTCGGACGGCCAAGCAATATAAAGGAGGCATTTCCTGTTGGAATCTGATTATACAGTTCAGTCCATTTCATACTGCAGTCCTTAATCACACTGTGCCATAGGAAACCTGCTATTGGCACATCACACATAGAATAGATCATATTCGCCTTTGACAATGCTGGGAGCAGCCCCAAATTATAATTTCATATTATATGGCAGAATGCTAATTAGCAACGTGCAATGTTTTGAGCTGTGAACCTAAACAAGCACTTAAATTAAACTGTATTATTCATTGGAACTGCCTTTCTTGTATCTACATCTTATTATTAATAATCTCTTTTCCATATTAATTACAAAGATACTAATAGGAGATATGAATATATTTTGAATACACAAAGTGGCTTTTTCTCTGCTTTTTGCTCCATAACTCTGGGGTTGTTTCCAGTTTTCAATGATTTTGAAGGTGATCAACATAGAGACATTAAGTTCTAAATATTTGAATGCACTTTTGAGCAACAGGCCTAAGAAGATAAAAAGACACAGTTCCAGTATTTCTTTACAGCAGGGGTGTTTAAGAGAGACTAACACACTGGCCTCAGTTAGGCAACAGTTGAATACTGTAATGAGAAGACTGCCAGGTTGATATTCTACAGGGATAAGATTAAATAAGACAGAGTCTAGTTCAGTTGAAACTGCCTTGTAGATACCCGAACGTCAGTAAAACATATCAGTGTACCTTTTTCAGGAATGTCGCAAATGATTAATATTTTATTGTACTTTCTTTCCACAGCATGAGACAGGTTTCCAACAATTTCAGAATGCAGCATTGGTGTTCCCTCTGATTTTCTCATGTGTTGCAAAGCTCGGGACTAATAAAAATGCATCTAGAATTTAGAGCACTGTCTTACATCTGCAAAGGATGTGTATGTGTGTGAGTGTATATATTATTTCTATATATATATAGAATTACAGTAACTTTAAAATAACCTTCAGTAATGGTATCCCAGGGGACAATTATTTATTTCCTTTCCTGCATTAAGAGAACTTCCACAGTTCACAATCGTCAAGTACGTAAATGCCCACTTCAGAGGAAGACAGATTAATCCCTCTTTATGTTGGTAAGTGTTAAGAAGATGCAGAGCTCAACAGGCTGATAGAAGTAACTAATA
Organism: Scyliorhinus torazame; assembly: GCF_047496885.1. Classification (NCBI taxonomy): domain Eukaryota; kingdom Metazoa; phylum Chordata; class Chondrichthyes; order Carcharhiniformes; family Scyliorhinidae; genus Scyliorhinus; species Scyliorhinus torazame. The sequence goes on along the minus strand of NC_092711.1, from coordinate 283,929,899 downwards.
TTGATCATTGATAGCTTATTGTCTGTGTGATTATTTAGGTCTCAATAATAGCCACCCCATCAGGGGCCCTGTGAGCAACGAAAGCTCAGAAGAAAGGAGATCATCCCTTTGGAGTGCAACAGTAACAAGTGAAGAGTTCACTCAGGAGAGCTTAAACCTCTGCCACAGTAACTTAAAGTTGTTACAATTATGCACCTTTTCCTTGAGGCTTTTCCCTATTTGCTTGAAACTGTGATTTGATTGGATTTGTTTATTGTCATGTGTACCGAGGTACAGTGAAAAGTATTTTGCTGCGAGCCGCTCAAATAGATCATTTAGTACATGAAAAGAAAGAAAATACATAATAGGGCAACACAAGATACACAATGTAAATAGACAGACCGAGACCAGCATCGGGTGAAGCATATAGGAGTGTAGTATTAATCAGGTCAGTCCATAAGAGGGTCGTTTAGGAGTCTGGTAACAGCGGTAAAGAAGCTGTTTTTGAATCAGTGCATTTGTGTTCTCCGGCTTTTGCATCTCCTGCCCGATGGAAGAAGTTGGATATGTGAGTAAGCCGGGTGGAAAGGGCCGTTGATTATGCTGCCCGCTTTCCCAAGACAACGGCAGGTGTAGATAGAGTCAATGGATGGGAGGCGGGTTCATGTGATGGACGGGGCTGTGTTCACGATTCTCTGAAGTTTCTTGCGGTCTTGGGCTGAGCAGTTGCCATACCAGGCTGTGATGCAGCCCGATAGGATGCTTTCTATGGTGCTTCTGTAAAACTTGGTAAGAGTCAGTATGGACCTACCAAACCTCCTTAGGTTCCTGAGGAAGTAAAAGTGATGTTGTGCTTTCTTGGTGTAGCATCGACATGGATGGACCAGGACAGATTTTTGGTGATGTGCACACCTAGGAATTTGATAACTACAAAGCTGAAATAAGATATTTTTATTACGAGCTTCCATGTCACTGAGGAGGCATCAGCCCAATCCATAATCAACAACCTGCTTGGAAAACTCTGCCCACATTGTGACAACTGTGACAGATTCTACCACGGCAGTGGAGACAATCCACAACATTCTAAAACAATAAACAACATTCCAAATTAAAGAACCCACAATGTTTTAAATGAAGCAGTCAATTTGCCCTATCTTCAAATCTTAACAAATCTTTAAAAAAAAAATTTGAATCCAGATCAGCACCTAAACCAAAAACTAATCAGTTCATACTTTGGTCATACCTAATGTATGTACTAAGTTTTGTTGATATCTGTCCATTAGGTTTTGAGATATGCGCTGACAAACAGGCTAACAAACAGGGGTGAACACATTCCTTCCACCCATCTTCAGTGGCATAGTTAACAACTCGGTTAGAATTACTAATCCATTGTGGCAAGTGAGGAGGGGAAAAAGTATTCTTCATGATCCTGTAATTAATTGGTTTTCATGGTACATGTCTTGATTTAGACTCAAATTTAAGGTGCATGATTAAGAGGTTTACAGATGATGCAAAAATTGCCTCTATGAGTGATAGTGATGAAGACCACTGCAGTCTGCAAAAAAACAATACTGGACTTGTCAGTGACCTGAAAAGTGGGAAAAGGAATTCAATCTGGATAAGTGTGAAGTAATCAATTCAGAGAGGCAAACAAGACAATGAAATTCATAATAAATGATAGGATCCTGAAGTTTAGATGAATAGAGAGACCTTTGAGTGCATGTGACAAATGTTGAGCTATTTACCCGTCAGTCTGGCCTCAATAAAACTCGAGATGGATTCGTAGGCATAGTATTATTTATTTTTAACCAACTTGCAAGTCTGACTCGCTTCTCGGGGACACGGAACACAGAACCAGTCTCTTGGACCCCTTGGAAAGGAATGAGGAAGGAGACAAAGGGATCTCTGCAAATACATTCAAATGGCATCAAGTTTCACATACACGATTCCCATAGGTCATCCTGTACCCCTCCTGACCTGGCCATACATCCTAATTGGCTCACTTCTCATTCCTTAACCCTGGCCTCTTGTTACCCAGCATCCTTTTCTCCTCCTCTACCAGACACCCCTCCCCCTTCCTTGCCATGCTTTCTGAAATCCTTTGTCTGTGAACTCACTAGAATTAGACCGGCCTACACCTACATTACTGTAACTAATATATTTAAACTGACTATTTTATATCACATTCGTCACATGTCCACAAATATTTGATACTTTAAATATTTGGAGTACGACAGGTTGATAAGGTGATGAAGGAGTCATTCGGGATACTTTCCTTCATCGGCTGAGGAAGAGAATATGAGAGCAGGGAGGTAATGCTATAACTGTATAAAAATACAGTTATGTCACAGCCAGAAACAAACTACATGCAATTCCAGTCACTGTATATCAGGAAGATCGTGGATGTGCCTTGAAGGGTAGAGAGGAGAGTTATAAGGATGTTGCCAGGACAAAAGAATTGTAGCTATGATGACGATCGGATAAGCTAGGGTTGTTTTGCTTGGAATGGAGGAGGCTGAGGGGAGATTTAATAATGGTGCCGAGAGGGAGTGGACAGAAGTATCTATTTCCCTTAGCACAGAGGATAGTAAATCCAGGGATCATGGATTTAAAATAACTGACCGAAGAATTAAAGGGGAATTGAGGAAATTTATTTTTCAACCAGAGGTTGTTGGGCATCTGGAACTCTTTTAATTGTTATCAATTAATCTTTTAATCATTATTTGTGTCACAGTAGGTTTACATTGAAGTTGCAGTGACAGTCCCCCAGTCGCCACACTGCAGCGCCTGTTCGAGTATACTGAGGGAGAATTCAGAATGTCCAATTTACCTAAGAAGCACGTCTTTCAGGACTTGTGCGAGGAAACCGGAGTGCTCGGAGGAAATCCACGCAGACACAGGAAGAATGTGCAGACTCCGCACAGACAGTGACCCAAGCCGGGTATCGAACCCGGATCCCTGGCACTGTGAAGCAACAGTGCTAACCACTGTGCTACCAGAATTCACTACTTAAATGGGTGCTGGAGGCAGAAACAATTTTCACATTGAAAAACCACTTTGATAAGCATTGGAATTGGCGGCAAGGTTAGGGACCAATGGAAAATGGAATTAGGTTGCATAGCTCTCTTTTTTGGTTAGTACGACATGGTGGGCTGAATGGCATCCTTCACCCAGTGAATCTCTATGCAGCATTTGCACCTCTTTGTTATTTTCAACAAGGAAGGCGATAATTCAATTTAATCATTACTGTAAAGTCTATATTATGTGTATCATTAATATTCTTTGCTTGTTCTTTTACCGTTTAATATATTTTTCTGCTAATATCAAGTCACAAGGTGGAATTTTATGGTTCTATCATGGCAGGGGTGGAGGCAGAAAATGCATAATAATAATAATCTTTATTATTGTCAAAAACAGGCTCACATTAACACTGCAGTACAGTTAATGTGGAAAGCCCTAGTCGCCACACTCCAACGCCTGCTCGGGTACATAGAGGGAGAATTTCAAATGTCCAATTCACCTAAGAAGCACGTCTTTCGGGACTTGCGGGAGAAAACCGGAGCACCCGGAGGAAACTCATGCACACTCCCCACAGACAGAGACCCAAGCCGGGAACTGAACCCTGGTACATAAAGTAACAATGCTAACCGCTGTGCTACCGTGCAGTGAGCTGTTCAAAACTCCATTGGCTTGGTGGACCTGGAAAATCTTGCTGGTGTGCGGGGTGTCAAATTCCACCCAGACTCAGATGTAATTCTATTTTGCAACTTCTTGAAATCAAGGAAGATCACATGATCAAACACATGAACCTCAACAAAGTTTTGCGTTCTCTTTTCAATCCCTGCTCTGCACACTGGTCAAATGGCTGCTCTGTGGAATTTCCCACATCTCAACCAGTCCACTGCCATATTCACTATCAAGGAAAACTTCTCCTATGTGGTGATCCACTGTAAAAGGAGATGTAAGGTCGGAGCTGCACTACAGGTTCGCCGGTAGCTCCTGCCGGCTGGCTCCGCCCAGGGAGAACTGTATAAATATACATGACCTCCAGTGCCCTGCCATTTCGCCAGCTGCAGCAGGAGGCCTCGCATCTGACTGTAATAAAGCCACAGTTGTACCCAACTTTAGTCTTTGTGCAATTGATCGTGCATCAATTTATTACAGTCAGATTTTCCACAGAATGGATATCCGAATTAAGCCCGATCGCCTGCAGCTGGATCCTCACTCGCCCGCGCCAGAAAATACTTTACTCACTGGCTAGCATGTTTCGAGGCTTACATCAATGCGGCAGACCCCGTGCCAATGGAGGCTCAGAAGATAAACGTCCTGTACTCCAGACTGAGCTCCAGCATATTCCCGTTGCTCCAAGACGCCACGACTTACACAAAAGCGATGGAACTCCTCAAAGAACACTACACACAGAAGGCGAACACGCTCTTCGCCAGGCATGTACTTGCCACCCGCTCGTAACTACCTGGTGAGTACATCAAAGACTTCTGGCGGGCCCTAATTCCACTTGTCCGGGACTCTGACTGTCAGGCCGTCACGGCTGCCGAACACGCAAATCTCCTCAGTGCGGAGGAATTTATCGAGGAGGAATTTTGCCTTTGTGACAGGGATTGCATCGGACCGCATCCGAGAACGATTGCTGGAAGGTGCCACCATCTTGTCCCGACCCCGCAATGTGCGCACCATGGGCGCCGCCATCTTGTTGCCCACAGGGTCCCCGGACATCTCGACATCGGAACCGCACCCGCTCGCCACCCAAAGCATCCGATGGCTACCCGCAGCTCGCTTCGATGACGCTAGACCAATCTCGCCCGCACAACCTGGCCACCGCATCGACGATGGTTAAATTCAATGGCCACACGACCTCGTGCCTGCTGGACTCCGGGAGCACCGAAAGCTTCGTTCACCCAGATACGGCAAGGCGCTGCTCCCTCGCGGTCCACCCAGCCGGTCAAAGGATCTTCTTAGCCTCCGGATCCCACTCCGTCCCGATCTGAGGCTTTTGTACAGTCACCCTCACAGTCCAGGGCGTAGAATTTAGTAACATTCGCCTCTATGTCCTTCCTAATTTCTGCGCTGCACTCCTGTTGGGCCTGGACTTCCAGTGCAACCTCCAGAGCCTCATCCTCAAATTCGGAGGGCCTTTACCCCCCCTTACCGTTTGCGGCCTCGCGATCCTCAAGGTCGATCCCCCCTCCCTTTTTGCAAATCTAACTGTGGATTGCAAGCCCGTTACCACTAGGAGCAGATGGCACAGCACCCAGGACAAGACCTTCATCAGGTCCGAAGTCCGGCGGCTGCTTAAGGATGGTATTATCGAGGCCAGCAACAGCCCCTGGAGAGCCCAAGTGGAAGTGGTTAAAACTGAGGAGAAACACAGGATGGTCGTGGACTACAGCCAAACCATCAATTGGTACACGCAGCTCGACGCGTACCCTCTCCCACGCATATCTGATATGGTCAATCAGATTGCACAGTACCGGGTCTTCTCAACAATTGACCTGAAATCCGCCTACCACTAGCTCCCCATCCGGAAGTCGGGCCGGCCATACACTGCCTTCGAGGAGGACGGTCGCCTCTACCACTTCCTTAGGGTCCCTTTCGGTGTCACAAATGGGGCCTCGGTCTTCCAAAGAGAGATGGACCGAATGGTCGACAAGTACGGTTTGCGGGCCACCTTTCCGTACTTAGATAATGTCACCATCTGCGGCCATGACCAGCAGGACCACGATGCCAACCTCGATAAATTCCTCCGCACTGCCACCCTTCTCAACCTGACCTACAACAAAGAGACGTGTGTGTTCAGCACGACCCGGTTAGCCATTCTCGGCTATGTCGTCCAAAATTGTCTTCTCGGGCCCGATCACGAGCGCATGCGCCCCCTCATGGAACTTCCCCTCCCCCACTGTCCCAAGGCTCTCAAACGCTGCCTGGGGTTCTTTTCCGACTACGCTCAGTGGGTCCCAAACTATGCGGACAAGGCCTGCACACTCATTCAGGAGTTTACAGGAAGTGTAGCTGACTGGGAGCAGAGTCGGAGGGCGGAGATCTAGTTAGTCCACACAGCAGCTATATTCTGTAAGGTAAGAGGGGATGGAGGCTAGGCCAGTTACATGCTCCTCCTGTAGGATGTGGGTGGTGAGGGATACCACCGATGTCCCCACTGACTATACCTGCGGGAAGTGCACCCAACTTCAGCTCCTCAAAGACCGTGTTAGGGAACTGGAGCTGAAGCTGGATGAACTTCGGATCATCCGGGAGGCAGAGGGGGTGATTGAGAAGAGTTACAGGGAGGTAACCACACCCAAGGTACAGGACAAGAATAGCTGGGTTACAGTCAGGGGGAAAAAACAAACAGGCAGACAGTGCAGGGATCCCACGTGGCCGTTCCCCTTCAAAACAAGTATACCGTTTTGGATGCTGTTGGGGGGGATGACCTACCGGGGGAAGGCCCTAGCGGTCAGGTCTCTGGCACGGAGTCTGGCTCTGGGGCTCAGAAGGGAAGGGGGGAGAATAGAAAAGCAATAGTTGTAGGAGATTCAATGGTTAGGGGAATAGATAGGAGATTCTGTGGTCGTGAGCGAGACTCCCGGAAGGTATGTTGCCTCCCGGGTGCCAGGGCCAGGGATGTCTCAGAGCGTGTCTTCAGGATCCTTAAGGGGGAGGGGGAGCAGCCAGAAGTCGTGGTGCACATTGGTACCAACGACATTGGTAGGAAAAAGGGTGTGGAGGTAATAAACAAGTTTAGGGAGTTAGGCTGGAAGTTGAAAGCCAGGACAGACAGAGTTGTCATCTCTGGTTTGTTGCCGGTGCCACGTGATAGCGAGGCTAGGAATAGGGAGAGAGTGCAGTTGAACATGTGGCTGCAGGAATGGTGTAGGAGGGAGGGCTTCAGGTATTTGGATAATTGGAGTGCATTCTGGGGAAGGTGGGACCTGTACAAGCAGGATGGGTTGCATCTGAACCAGAGGGGTACCAATATCCTGGGAGGGAGGTTTGCTAGTACTCTTCGGGAGGGTTTAAACTAATTTGGCAGGGGAATGGGAACCGGATTTGTAGTCCAGCAACTAAGGTAGCCGATATTCAGGACGCCAAAGCATGTAATGAGGCAGTGGGGAAGGGAACACTGACAAAGGAGAGTATTTGCAGGCACGGAGATGGGTTGAAGTGTGTATACTTCAACGCAAGAAGCATCAGGAATAAGGTGGGTGAACTTAAGGCATGGATCGGTACTTGGGACTACGATGTGGTGGCCATCACGGAAACTTGGATAGAAGAGGGGCAGAAATGGTTGTTGGAGGTCCCTGGTTATAGATGTTTCAATAAGATTAGGGAGGGTGGTAAAAGAGGTGGGGGGGTGGCATTATTAATTAGAGATAGTATAACAGCTGCAGAAAGGCAGTTCGAGGAGTATCACCCTATTGAGGTAGTATGGGTTGAAGTCAGAAATAGGAAAGGAGCAGTCACCTTGTTAGGAGTTTTCTATAGGCCCCCCAATAGTAGCAGAGATGTGGAGGAACAGATTGGGAAACAGATTTTGGAAAGGTGCAGAAGTCACAGGTTAGTAGTCATGGGTGACTTTAACTTCCCAAATATTGAGTGGAAACTCTTTAGATCAAATAGTTTGGATGGGGTGGTGTTTGTGCAGTGTGTCCAGGAAGCTTTTCTAACACAGTATATAGATTGTCCGACCAGAGGAGGGGCAATATTGGATTTAGTACTTGGTAATGAACCAGGGCAAGTGATAGATTTGTTAGTGGGGGAGCATTTTGGAGATAGTGGCCACAATTCTGTGACTTTCACTTTAGTAATGGAGAGGGATAGGTGCGTGCAACAGGGCAAGGTTTACAATTGGGGGAAGGGTAAATACGATGTTGTCAGACAAGAATTGAAGTGCATAAGTTGGGAACATAGGCTGGCAGGGAAGGACACAAGTGAAATGTGGAACTTGTTCAAGGAACAGGTGCTACGTGTCCTTGATATGTATGTCCCTGTCAGGCAGGGAAGAGATGGTCGAGTGAGGGAACCATGGTTGACAAGAGAGGTTGAATGTCTTGTTAAGAGGAAAAAGGTGACTCATGTAAGGCTGAGGAAACAAGGTTCAGACAGGGCATTGGAGGGATACAAGATAGCCAGGAGGGAACTGAAGAAAGGGATTAGGAGAGCTAAGAGAGGGCATGAACAATCTTTGGCGAGTAGGATCAAGGAAAACCCCAAGGCCTTTTACACATATGTGAGAAATATGAGAATGACTAGAGCGAGGGTAGGTCCAAACAAGGACAGTAGCGGGAGATTGTGTATTGAGTCTGAAGAGATAGGAGAGGTCTTGAATGAGTACTTTTCTTCTGTATTTACAAATGAGAGGGGCGATATTGTTGGAGAGGACAGTGTGAAACAGATTGGTAAGCTCGAGGAAATACTTGTTAGGAAGGAAGATGTGTTGGGCATTTTGAAAAACTTGAGGATAGACAAGTCCCCCGGGCCTGACGGGATATATCCAAGGATTCTATGGGAAGCAAGAGATGAAATTGCAGAGCCGTTGGCAATTATCTTTTCATCCTCACTGTCAACAGGGGTGGTACCAGGGGATTGGAGAGTGGCGAATGTCGTGCCCCTGTTCAAAAAAGGAACTAGGGATAACCCTGGGAATTACAGGCCAGTTAGTCTTACTTCGGTGGTAGGCAAAGTAATGGAAAGGATACTGAAGGATAGGATTTCTGAGCATCTGGAAAGACACTGCTTGATTAGGGAGAGTCAGCACGGATTTGTGAGGGGTAGGTCTTGCCTAACAAATCTTATTGAATTCTTTGAGGAGATGACCAAGCATGTGGATGAAGGTAAAGCAGTGGATGTAGTGTACATGGATTTTAGTAAGGCATTTGATAAAGTTCCCCATGGTAGGCTTATGCAGAAAGTAAGGAGGCATGGGATAGTGGGAAATTTGGCCAGTTAGATAACAAACTGGCTAACCGATAGAAGTCAGAGAGTGGTGGTGGATGGCAAATATTCAGCCTGGATCCCAGTTACCAGTGGCGTACCGCAGGGATCAGTTCTGGGTCCTCTGCTGTTTGTGATTTTCATTAATGACTTGGATGAGGGAGTTGAAGGGTGGGTCAGTAAATTTGCAGACGATACAAAGATTGGTGGAGTTGTGGATAGTAAGGAGGGCTGTTGTCGGCTGCAAAGAGACATAGATAGGATGCAGAGCTGGGCTGAGAAGTGGCAGATGGAGTTTAACCCTGAAAAGTGTGAGGTTGTCCATTTTGGAAGGACAAATATGAATGCGGAATACAGGGTTAATGGTAGAGTTCTTGGCAATGTGGAGGAGCAGAGAGATCTTGGGGTCTATGTTCATGCATCTTTGAAAGTTGCCACTCAAGTGGATAGAGCTGTGAAGAAGGCCTATGGTGTGCTCGCGTTCATTAACAGAGGGATTGAATTTAAGAGCCGTGAGGTGATGATGCAGCTGTACAAAACTTTGGTAAGGCCACATTTGGAGTACTGTGTACAGTTCTGGTCGCCTCATTTTAGGAAGGATGTGGAAGCTCTGGAAAAGGTGCAAAGAAGATTTACCAGGATGTTGCCTGGAATGGAGAGTAGGTCTTACGAGGAAAGGTTGAGGGTGCTAGGCCCTTTCTCATTAGAGCGGAGAAGGATGAGGGGCGACTTGATAGAGGTTTATAAGATGATCAGGGGAATAGATAGAGTAGACAGTCAGAGACTTTTTCCCCGGGTGGAACACACCATTACAAGGGGACATAAATTTAAGGTGAAAGGTGGAAGATATAGGAGGGCTATCAGAGGTAGGTTCTTTACCCAGAGAGTAGTGGGGGCATGGAATGCACTGCCTGTGGAAGTAGTTGAGTCGGAAACATTAGGGACCTTCAAGCAGCTATTGGATAGGTACATGGATTACTGTAAAATTATATAGTGTAGATTTATTTGTTCTTAAGGGCAGCACGGTAGCATTGTGGATAGCACAATTGCTTCACAGCTCCATGGTCCCAGGTTCGATTCCGGCTTGGGTCATTGTCTGTGCGGAGTCTGCACGTCCTCCCCGTGTCTGCGTGGGTTTCCTCCGGGTGCTCCGGTTTCCTCCCACAGTCCAAAGATGTGCGGGTTAGGTGAATTGGCCAATGATAAATTGCCCTTAATGTCCAAATTGCCCTTGGTGTTGGGTGGAGGTGTTGAGTTTGGGTAGGGTGCTCTTTCCAAGAGCCGGTGCAGACTCAAAGGGCCGAATGGCCTCCTTCTGCACTGTAAATTCAATGATAATCTATGATTAATCTAGGACAAAGGTTCGGCACAACATCGTGGACCGAAGGGCCTGTTCTGTGCTGTATTTTCTATGTTCTATGTTCATTCAGTCCAGCCAATTCCCCTTTGCGGCCAAGGCACAACATGCTTTTGCCCGGATCAGAGCAGACATCGCCAAGGCCGGGATGCACACAGTGGACGAGTCACTGCCTTTCCAAGTAGAAAGCGCCCTTGCCGCCACCCTAAACCAGGAAGGCAGCCCGGTGGCATTCTTTTCCAGCACCCTTCATGCCTCTGAAATTCAACACTCATCCATCGAGAAGGAGGCTCAAGCTATCGTTGAAGCTGTGCGGCATTGGAGACATTACCTGGCCGGTAAGAGATTCACTCTCCTTACGGACCAACGGTCGGTAGCCTTCATGTTCAATAACACACAGCGGGGCAAGATCAAAAATGATAAAATCGTGCGGTGGAGAATCGAGCTCTCCACCTATAATTACAAGATCTTGTATCGCCCCGGTAAACTCCACGAGCCCGCAGACGCCCTCTCCCAAGGTACATGTGCCAGCGCACAAGTGGACCAACTCTGGGCCCTACAGGACAGCCTTTGTCACCCGGGGGTCACCCGATTGTACCATCTGGTCAAAGCTCGCAATCTGCCCTACTTCGAGGAAGTAAGGACAGTCACCAGGGACTGCCAGGTCTGTGGAGAGTGCAAGCCGCACTTCTACCGGCCAGACCGTGCGCGCCTGGTGAAGGCTTCCCATCCCTTTGAACGCCTCAGTGTGGATTTCAAGGGCCCCTCCGCTCCACCGACCGTAACATGTATATTCTCAGTGTGGTCGATGAGTACTCCAGATTCCCCTTCGCCATCCCATGCCCCGCCGTCTGCCACCGTCATCAAGGCCCTCAGCATCATCTTCGCTCTGTTTGGTTTCCCCGCCTACATCCACAGTTACAGGGGATCCTCATTCATGAGCGATGAGCTGCGTCAGTTCCTGCTCAGCAGGAGTATAGCCTCCAGCAGGACGACCAGCTAAAACCCCCGGGGAAACAGGCAAGTAGAACGGGAGAATGGGACGGTTTGGAGGGCTGTCCAGCTGGCCCTACGGTCCAGGAACCTCCCAGCCTCTCGCTGGCAGGAGGTCCTCCCTGACGCTCTGCACTCCATCCGGTCACTATTGTGCACCGCCACTAATAACACACCCCGTGAACATGTTTTTACCTTCCCCAGGAAGTCCACATCCGGTGTGTCGCTCCCGACTTGGCTCGCTGCTCCAGGACCGGTCCTTCTCCGTAGGCACGTCAAACTCCATAAGGCGGACTCCTTGGTGGACAGGGTTCACCTGCTCCACGTAAACCCTCAATATGCCTATGTTGAGTTCCCCGACAGCTGCCAAGATACTGTCTCACTCAGGGACCTGGCACCGTCAGGTTCCACCCCAACACCCCCCCCCCCCCCCAATGCGTGCGCTCCCTCCCCCACCTCCCACCGCGCCGCCAATATTGACCCCACCAGACCACCCCTCCCCTCCCCTTTTCCGCACAAGAGGACGAAGAGGACTTCTGCACGCTTCCGGAGTTCCCCGATGACTGGCCAGCATCAGCACCGCCACCACTGCCATCGGCGCCACCTCCACCACTGCCAGCACCGACTTTGCCGCCATCGTTACGCCGATCCCAACGAAGCACCAAAGCACCGGGCCGGCTGAACCTTTGATGGACTCCGGACCGTCAACATGGACTTTTCATTCCCTACCACTGTACATAATTCCACTAATTGTATACAGTTTCATGTCACCCCCGCCGGACTCATTTTTAACAGGGGGTGAATGTGGTGATCCACTATAATAGGAGATGTAAGGTAGGACCTGCACTTCAGATTCGCCGGTAGCTCCTGCCAGCTGGCTTCCCCCAGGGAGAACTGTATAAATATGCATGACCTCCAGTGCCCTGCCATTTCGCCAGCTGCAGCAGAAGGCCACACATCTGACAGTAATAAAGCCACAGTTGTACCCAACTTTAGTCTTTGTGCAATTGATCGTGCATCATCCTACAATCGCAGAACTGTACAACACAGGAACAGGCTGCTGAACTAATCATGCTTGCACCAGCCCTCAGAAAGGGGCAACAATAATCTTTCTCTCGTGCTTTTTTTCCCATCCAATATTTGCTTCATGACAAGAATTACAATTTTCTTCTCAAACTTAATTCATTTTCAGCACCCTTTCATCAACTGACGTTGGGCGATAACATCGACAGTTCAGCATCTTGCTAAGACATTAACTAAGACATTAAAAAGCTTCAATTTCTTTAATTATTAAAACTATAAACCTTGATGTCAGTGACCTTTTTTTGTAATTTACCTTTTTGTAAGTGATAGTATGGTGCATTAACGCTTCCAGTCAAGTTTGGATACCTACAAACTGTCCTGACTTGGAAATATGTCACCATTCCTTCACTGTAGTTTGATCAAAATGTCGGAACTCTTTTCCTGACAACGCTGTAGGTGTAATTGCTTCAGTTGGACTGCGGTAGTTCAAGAAGGCGGCTCACCAGCACCTTCTCAAGGACATTTGGGGATATGCACCAAATTCAGGCCCAGCTATTGAGGTTCATATCCCATGAAAGAATAAAACAAAAGACCTGCTCTGGCGACGCTGGAGATGTTTCCTCTATTGCAATTAGTCACAACTGCTGTGGAATCCAGGCACTTTCATTTTTCACAACTGCTCCGTGTTAATCTCAAGGTTCAGTTCAACTGCCATCGCATTCTAATTGCATTGAATCGCACCTGGGATTTTTGGATGACTCTCGTTGTCACTTAGCAGCTTTTTCTTTGCCTGTAATCATTTGCCAGATGATCATCACATCATCACATGTGAGAAGGAAAATCAGAAAACTGCAAGTTATCAGATTCCTGTCGAAGAATTTCAGCCATGGCTACTTCTCGACTTCATTAGAGCTGACAGTGGTTTTGAGTGGAGCTGTACACAATACTTTCAGGCTTTATCAGGAAGGGATAATTGCCCAAACAACATTATGGATGCAGCTTATTGTTTAATCACCTTTTTCATTAATATATTCATGCTTCATTTGTGCCTCAAAACGTGTGTAATAAGCCCATTTGCATAATTCAATGTGACAATTTTCTGAATCTACACCATTTACATAATGATAGTCGCTAACCACAGAATCACAATCGCAATCACAGAAGGACAATAGATGATTAACATTGACAGATGGGATTCCTTTCTGCAGCCCTCATTTCTGACTATGTTATAAGTGATAACCGTACAACACATTGGTCCACGCAACAAAGATATTGACCCTAGAGCTGAAAAATCAAAGCCTTTAAATCTCTGTCCGAGCATATTCTTTATAAACCACCCTGCCCTGTCTCCCTGAATGCTCAGTCCTTCTTCTGTGGTGTGAGCTCTTCTGCCTTTTGATAGAAAACCAATAAAACAGTTGAATGGAAAAGGCACAATTAGATTTCCTCTGTTGTTTGCTGTGCAGGTTACCACACCGTACATATATCCCAATGAGGCAGGTGGAGGTAGGGAAAAGACAACGGGTGGAATTTGGAGCGCACGTTCGCCGTCAGAGGGAATGGCGATGTGGGCCCAAAGCCCCATGAGAATCGGGAAACGAGATTCTCGCTGCCGAGATCTTGTTTCTCGATTTTCGACACCTGTTGCCGATGATGTAACGAGGTTCATACCCAGAAAGAGTGGGAACTTCATTTTAATACGTTTTAATACACTTATTGAGCTCCAACCCCGCCACATGGTACCCCGTCATTGAATATTTGTACCACCCATCAGAGGGAAGTAAGACTGTTGTGTGCTCTGTTTCACAGAGACATGGCTCACCCCTGCCTCACAGGACTGTGCCATACAACCTGAAGGCTTCTCAATTCACCGGGCGGACCGCACGGCATCATCAGGCAAAGCAAAGGGTGGAGGGGTTTGCCTCCTCATCAACTCCTCCTGGTGCTTGGATGTGGCGACTGGCGACCTCCTGCTCCCCAGACCAGGAATACCTGACCATGAAGTGCCGCCCATATTATCTTCCACGTGAGTTCACTTCAGCCATTTTCACAGCGGTCTACATCCCACCCCAGGCAGTAGTGAGGAAGGCGCTGGACGAACTACACACAGTAATAAACAACTACGAAACAGAGCACCCGGAGGCCTTGTTCATCATGGCCGGAGACTTCAACAAGGCCAACATCAAGAGTATACTGCCAAAATTCCACCAGCACATCTCCTGTTCCCACCAGGGGCGACAACACTCTTGACCACTGCTACTCAAAAATCAAGGGCGCCTACCGTTCCATCCCCCGACCGCACTTTGGGAAATCAGACCATAAGACGGTGCTCCTTCTCCCGGCATACAAGCAGAAACTCAAGTGGGAGAATCCAGCTAATAAGGTTGTGCAGTGCTGGTCCGAGGAGACAGAAGAGCTCTTACGTGACTGCTTAGAGACAGTTGACTGGTCCATATTTAAGAACTCAGCGACCAACTTAAATGAGTATGCCACCACCATCACAGATTTCATCAGCAAATGTGTGGACGACTGCGTGCCATAGAAAGCAGTACGTGCGTTCCCCAACCGGAAACCATGGCTCAATCGTTAGATTGACTCCCAACTGAAGGACAGATCTGAGGCGTTCAAGGAAGACGACCCTGACCAAGACAAGAAATCCAGGTACGACCTCCGCAGAGCCATCCGGAATGCCAAGAGAGGATATCAAACCAAGCTAGAGTCACAGACAGACTCTCGGCGGTTGTGGCAAGGACTAAACAACATAACGGGCTACAAAGCGAAGCCGAACAGTATCTCTGGCAGCAGCGCACCCCTCCCCGATGAACTCAATGCATTCTATGCTCGGTTTGAGCAGGTAACCAACAATCCGCTGGCGAGTGCCCCAGCAGCCCATAATTCACCCATACCCACCATCACAGCTTCTGAAGTCAGATTGGCCTTCCTGAAAGTGAACCCTCAGAAGGTGACGGGCCCAGATGGGATCCCTGGTCGTGCACTCAGAGCCTGCGCGGACCAGCTGGCAGAGGTATTCACGGACATCTTTAACCTGTCCCTACTCCACTCCGAGGTCCCCACCTGCTTCAAGAAGACCACCATCATACCGGTACCAAAGAAGAACCAGGCAATGTGCCTCAATGACTACTGACCAGTGGCCCTGACTTCAGTCGTAATGAAGTGCTTCGAGAGGTTGATCATGAAGCGCATCACCTCCATACTCCCAGAACGCCTTGATCCACTGCAATTCGCATACCGCTGCAACCGGTCCACATCAGACACCATTTCCCTGGCCCTACACTCATCCCTAGATGAGCATCTCGAAAACAAGGACTCCTACATTAGACTCCTATTTATTGACTACAGCTCCGCCTTCAACACCATAATCCCAGCCAAGCTCATATCAAAGCTCCAAAACCTAGGACTTGGCTCCCCACTCCGCAACTGGATCCTCGATTTTCTGACCAACAGACCACAACCAGTAAGAATGAACAACAACACCTCCTCCACAATAGTCCTCAATACCGGCGCCCCGCAAGGCTGCGTACTTAGCCCTCTACTCTACTCCCTGTACACACATGACTGCGTGGCAAAACTTGGTTCCAACTCCATCTACAAGTTTGCTGACGATACAACCATAGTGGGCCGGATCTCGAATAACGATGAGTCCGAATACAGAAGGAGGATAGAGAACCTAGTGGAGTGGTGTAGCGACAACAATCTCTCTCTCAATGCCAGCAAAACTAAAGAGCTGGTAATTGACTTCAGGAAGCAAAGTACTGTACACACCCCTATCAGCATCAACGGGGCTGAGGTGGAGATGGTTAGCAGTTTCAAATTCCTAGGGGTGCACATCTCAAAAAATCTGTCCTGGTCCACCCACGTCGACGCTACCACCAAGAAAGCACAACAGCGCCTATACTTCCTCAGGAAACTAAGGAAATTCGGCATGTCCACATTGACTCTTACCAACTTTTACAGATGCACCATAGAAAGCATCCTATCGGGCTGCATCACAGCCTGATATGGCAACTGCTCGGCCCAGGACCGCAAGAAACTTCAGAGAGTCGTGAACACTGCCCAGTCCATCACGCGAACCCGCTTCCCATCCATTGACTCCATCTACACCTCCCACTGCCTGGGGAAAGCGGGCAGTATAATCAAAGATCCATCTCACCCGGCTTACTCACTCTTCCAATTTCTTCCATCGGGCATGAGATACAGAAGTCTAAGAACACACATGAACAGACTCAAAAACAGCTTCTTCCCCACTGTTACCAGACTCCTAAATGACCCTCTTATGGACTGACTTCATTAACACTACACCCTGTATGCTTCATTCGATGCCAGTGCTTATGTAGTTACATTGTATATGTTGTGTTGC
Organism: Scyliorhinus torazame; assembly: GCF_047496885.1. NCBI lineage: Eukaryota > Metazoa > Chordata > Chondrichthyes > Carcharhiniformes > Scyliorhinidae > Scyliorhinus > Scyliorhinus torazame. Next base: position 283,913,223 of record NC_092711.1, on the reverse strand, counting down.
CCTATTATGTATTCTCTTTTATTCCCTTTTCTTCTCATGTATTTAGTGATCTGTTGAGCTGCTCGCAGAAAAATACTTTTCATTGTACCTCGGTACACGTGACAATAAACAAATCCAATCCAATCCAATCCATCAGCGAGTATTACAACAGGTTCTGAAAATAGAGAATCAGCTGAGGGAATGCTATCTGGGGTGCCAAGGTAAGTATATCCCCCGGCGGCAGAGGGACATGCCCCTGGAAGTTCGCTGGTACTACTCTGGCACTACTCAGGCAAGCTGGCAGTGCCAACCTGTGCCAGGGGACAGTGCCAGGTGATGGTCCTGGGCCAGTTCCTCTAGGGAGCCTCAAAGAACAAAGAACAAAGAAAAATACAGCACATGAACAGGCCCTTCGGCCCTTCAAGCCTGCACCGACCATCCTGCCTGTCTAAAATAAAATCTTCTACACTTCCGGGGTCCGTATCCCTCCATTCCCATTCTATTCATGTATTTGTCAAGATGCCCCTTAAACGTCACTCTAGTCCCTGCTTCCACCACCTCCTCCGGCAGCGAGTTCCAGGCACCCACTACCCTCTGTGTAAAAAACGTGCCTCATACATCTCCTCTAAACCTTGCCCCTCGCACCTTAAACCTATGCCCCCTAGTAATTGACCCCTCTACCCTGGGAAAAAGTCTCTGACTATCCACCCTGTCTATGCCCCTCAGACCAGTTACATTTTCCTCCAAACCATTTATATATACTACGAACAGCAAAGGTCCCAGCACTGATCCCTGTGGAACACCACTAGTACAATCAGAATCCAATCAGAAAAGCACCCTTCCATTGCTACTCTGTGCCTTCTAGGAAGGGGTGGGGGATCCCGTTGTCTGTTGGGGGGAGCCCCCAATGATTGTGCCATAGTGGGGGGTGGGGAGATCCCCGATGTCTGTGCTGTGATGGGGATGGGAGCCCCCGATGCTTATGGGGGGTCCTCCATTTCTGTGATGTGGAGGGGAGCTGCTGGAGGACATGTATTTTCTGTGCAGCTGGCCTCGGTGGCTCCACCAGGCCCTGTCACATCACAGTGGCGGCGTATCCCACGCCTATGATTGTTTTTTCCACTGTGCACTAAAATCTGGACCACAAATCCGGCTATGCAGCTGGAGAGCTACATGCTTGTTTTCAGCCAGAGCCTGACACCCTGAAAGAATATCCAAAAATTCCATCCAAAGAATTAGAGAAAGATATTGTCTCTGTGCATTGTGTATAGAGAAATCATGAACCTGTCTTTGGGATCTAAAATGGGGAGAAAAAAGTTGAACATATTTTATCAGCAAAGAGGAGACTTAAATTCAATTTCAATATAACATTCAAACTCACAAAGATGTTTCCTAAAATTAATCCAGACAAATCTTCCATGCAAAGTTTTCTAAAACAGACGGAAATGTCAGTCATTGAGCCACAGCTGTTTCAGGTGGAGGGTAAGTTGAATAAGTCAGGGGGTCATTGAATAAATATTAGAAATAAACTTAACACATGGGCTGTGAAATTGGAATCTCTAAGGCAGTGATGGGCAACCTGTGGCCCAGGGGCCACATACGACCCAACAGGGTTCTGAGTGCAGCCCACCAACATTTTGTTGACTGTTAACATACGCAGGGTTGCCACACTCCGCTGATTTCCATCCATGTATTTGCTTCCAACCGGTATGACTGGTGGTATCATGACCGGTACAGGCTTGGAGGGTGGGAGGGCCTGTTCCTGTGCTCTATTGTTCTTTGAAGTGATACACACGCCAACCAAGGGCGAGTGAAGTGTGTGCTGATTGCACACAACATTGACTGTGGGAGCTGGGTGCTCCCTCTGTGAGCAATTAAGTGCAAATATTTATATTATTCTTACCATTTGAGGTTCTTTTCATATATGAATGATTAATCATTTTCTGTAACTTGTAATGAAATATTCGATGTGTACCAAATATGTTCAATCCTATTCATACTTAGTGCGCATTCCCAATTACAAACTTGCGGCCCACTGAGATGAAGGAGGGCCATTTATGTGGTCCACTCACAAGCCTAGGCTGCCATCACTGGTGTGGGGGCTCACACAAAATTCGAACCACCATTAGATTTTAGTTTGTGCAACAGACGTCTATATTTCTCTGACTGATGAGCTTTTTACAGAGAACCTGGTTATCAATTAATATATTTGTATATGCTAATATTGTTAAATTAGCATAAATGTTAATTTAGCATAACAAATATACCTTCCAGGAGTCACGAAGGGAATATTGAATCAAAAATGTAAGTACGATTCTGTTTTCTAATAGATGTTTGAAATGAGGTCAAGTTTGCATAAGTTATTTGTTGACTTATTCATTTGAATAATATTCTCCCAGTTTTGTAAAGACGCTAGTCACAGTTTTACTTATTAATGAAACATAACAAAGTTGATAGTGTTGCTGATGTCAGTGCCAGCTCTTCTCCTGTTCCTGTTACATAGAGATAGGAATGTTCTGTTTGATCTGCAGAACACAGTGTACCAATGCCTTTCAAATAAAGACAGCATTGCATCTTTGCTGATGAGTTTGTGGAATGGTTCCTTACCTTGTGCAAAAGATTATCATAACTCTCAACTCAACTTATAGGCACCTCTTCATGAGAGAATATATCCAAAAATGCAACCTCCATGGCAAGAAATTCCACTTAAATGATTTAAAATGTCCAGAATGTTTTGCTCCTCTCTCTCCTGAGACAGAAGAGTCTAGAAATTCAATGATGCCTCCTCTTTCTTACAGAGATCAAAACATACGACATGGTGGACTACAAACAGGTACACATTCGAGCATATTGGTAGAAGTATCAAAAGATGCATTTAGGGCCCACATGTGAAATGGAAATGAGAACACTGGGAACATAGATACATAGATACATAGAAGATAAGAGCATGAGGAGGCCTTTTGGCCCTTCGAGCCTGCTCTGCCATTTATCATGATCATGGCTGATCATCCAACTCAATAACCTATTCCTGCTTTTCCCCATAGTCTTTGATCCCATTTACCCCAAGTGCTATATCTTGCCGCCTCTTGAATATATTCAATGTTTTAGCATCAACTACTTCCTGTAGTAATGAATTCCACAGGTTCACCATTCTTTGGTGAAGAAATGTCTCCTCATCTCTGTCTGAAATGGTTTACCCTGAATCCTCAGACTGTGACCCCCGGTTCTGGACACACGCATCATTGGGAACATCTTCCCTGCATCTACCCTGCCTAGTCCTGTTAGAATTTTATAAGTCTCTATGAGATCCCCCCTCATTCTTCTGAACTCCAGCTAGAACAATCCTAAACTAGCCAATCTCTCCTCATATGACAGTCCCGCCATCCCTGGAATCAGTCTGGTAAACCTTCGCTGCACCCCCTCGAGAGCAAGAACATCCTTCCTCAGAAATGGAGACCAAAACTGCACACAATATTCTAGGTGTGGCTTCACCAAGGCCCTGTATAATTGCAGCAACACATCCCTGCTTCTGTACTCGAAACCTCTCACAATGAAGGCCAACATACTATTAGCCTTCTTTACCGCCGGCTGCACCTGCATGATTACCTTCAGTGACTGGTGCACAAGGACACCCAGGTCCCACTGCACACTCCCCTCTCCCAATTTACAACCATTCAGGTAGTAATCTCCCTTCCCATCTTTGCTTCCAAAGTGAATAACCTCACACTTATCCAAATTATACTGCATCTGCCATTGATTTGCCCACTCGCTCAACCTGTCCAGATCATGCTGTAGGATCTCTGCATCCTCATCACAGTTCACCTCCCCACTCAGCTTGGTATCATCTGTAAACTTTGAGATGTTACATTTGGTTCCCTCATCCAAATCATTAATATATATTGTGAATAGCTGGGGTCCCAGCACCGATCCCTGTGGCACCCCTCTAGTTACTGCCTGCCAATTTGAAAAGGACCCATGAATTCCTTTTCTTTGCTTCCTCTCTGCCAGCCAGTTTTCTATCCACCTGAATAAACTTCCCTCAATACCATCTTGCACAATAATCTCTTATGCTGGACTTTGTCAAATGCCTTCTGAAAGTCCAAATATACCACATCGACGGGTTCCCCCTGGTCAACACTGTTGTCTCTGATTCAGATTGTTGTGGGTGAGGAAGGAACACGAGATGTCCCATCTGCTCTTCCCAATGGATGCAAAAGTTCCCGTGGCACTATTTCATAGAAGTGCAGGGAAATTCTTCCTGAAGAAGTGATGGAGGAACATGGGGCTGGATCTCTGCTCCCCGAAGCCGAAATCACGTTCGGCGACGGGCGGAGAATCCGTTTTGGTGCCGAAATCGGGAGCGGTGCCGGTTTTTAGATTCTCCCCCCCCCCCCAACAAATTGGCACACTTGTGGAGTACGCCGCGCCGAGTATCCACTGCCTCAGGCCACTGCTAGCCGAATCCCGACGGCGTGGCTTACATGTGCTCACACCGTCCGGGATCCTTGCGTGGCGGCTGCGGACTCAGTCCGGGTCTGCCACAGTCAGGGGAGGGCCGATCAGTGGGAAGGGGGTGGGGGCTTCATTCAGGGCTGGGGGCAATGTGTACGGGCAGTCCGGGGCGCGCGAACGGCTGATGCGGGGCACTACTTTGACGGTCCAGGTGCAGAGTCCGCCATTGAGCGCAGCGCAGCCTCTGACCCGGAAGTGCTGGAGGCCTTATCAGCAGCTATAACTGCGAGCTCTACAACGGCTCCCAGCTAGCCCCCAGCAAAATGGGAATCTGTGGCCTTTTGACGCCAGTTTCCCCAGCGTAAAAGACCCCAGTGTTCACGACGGCGTGGGGACATAGTTCCAAAAATGGAGAATCCAGCCCATGAAGTCTAATTGTGGGATTTGATATAGGAGAGGTGGGGGACAAAAGTCACCACCCCTTCTCCCTCCAAAAGAACTTTCCCACAACTTGGCTGTGTCAGCTCAGGTGTGAACACCATAGTGAGTCCCGGCGCCTCTGGGGGTGCGATCCAGCAATTTTTAGTCATTTTGAAAAAAAAATCCCCACGTGAAAAATGCTGCACCTGAGGCATGACGCGTCTGATTTGCCCACCCCAGGGCGTTATCTGATCTGTTCTGCCAGCTGGATTTAAACAGCTCCACAGCACTTGCTCACATGTCAAACCAGGAGCAACCAAGAAGCCTGCTCCCCACTTCATGTAGTACCCCCTCACCCGTCTGCTTGATGCTGTTGATGCGACCTTCAATTCACACGGGACAGAGAGTTGAAGTGAACAGTGGTTTTAATCAACTCGAACTGTGGCTGCCTGATACTGCTCTGTACTGAGTGCCGCCTACAGGCTGCAGATCTATATACCTCCCCCGAGGGGGCGGAGCCATAGACAGAGTCCACAAGGGCACCAACATAATACAATGTAATGTAATACAATGGTGGGCCATAGGTGGAGCCCACAAGGGCATCAACATAATACAATGCAATGTAATGTAATACAATGGTGAATGGTAGCCGTAATACATTCACCACAGCTGTGGAGCAGTTAGAACAATCTAACCTCATCCAGGCATAGTACCCTATAGCAAGGTCACAAACCCTGCCTGGAAGACGGTCGCAGCACTGGTCAGTGCCAGGACCCTCCAGAAGAAGACAGGAGCGCATTGCCTCAAGAAGATGAATGATGCACTCCATTCTACCAGGCTCAGTGCTCCCTCTATCCTCCCTGCACTCCCCTTGCTGTCACCCCTCGGAATGTAACTTCAACCCCACAAGCTGCCAACTCACAGGGCCTTAGCACCCAACTGCCCACAAGCTACTACACCTCTTGGCACTCCTCTTAAGAACTCCTCCTTGCTCACGTGCGGTGCCCACACATGGCCGGTTTCCTCAATCGCTGATCTTCTGGGTTTGCAGTAACCTCATCCCCATTTATGTTCCTACAGGACAAGTTTGCTCACAACTGCCACGTGTGATGAACAGTGGGATGCCAGGGCTGAACAGTCTGACCCCATTTGAGAAGAACTCACAATCGAGGAGCAGGAGAGGGCCTGTGCTGAGAGTGAGGTGGACCGGCGAGAGAAAATTGAGAGCCACTAGAAGTTCATCCAAATGACCAAACTCACCGAATCAGCCTAGCCCATCTGCCAGTAGGGTCCCATCCACCAGTAGGGTCCTATTGCGAAGGACAGCGAAGATCTGTCGTGGCTATCACCCACACCATCCACTAGCACAGAGACACACACCTTGGTGGGAAATCAGGCAGGCTTCTGGGTCACTCTCTGGTGAGCATTACCCTTTTTCTGATTCACATCAGGTGGGGGCAGGAACGTGAAAGGGATCAGGCAGACAAGGGTCTGCTGGATCCCAGGACTCAGTTATGCCAACCAGGTGCCATCCCTCTGGACACGGCTATCCCTCAGCTGCTTGAGATGCAAAGGCAGAGCCGGGAATACCTGACCTGGGTGTCAGCGACACTCCTGTGGCTGCAATGCCAAATGGAAGAGTTCCAAACACTTCTGTTCATAAAATCCCTACAATGCAGAAGGAGACCATTTGGCCCATTGAGTCTGAACTGACCGTCTGAAAGAGCATACAACCTGGGACCACGCCCCGCCCTAGCCCCGTAACCCTACCTAACCTGCAAATCTTTCGACACGAGGACCAATTTGGCATGGCTAATCCACCTAAACTGCATATCTTTGGACTGTAGGGGGAATGTGGAGCACATGGAGGAAACCCACACAGATACGGGGTGAACGTGCAACTCAGCACAGACAGTCACCCAAGGCTGGAAGTGAATCCAGGACCCTGGTGTTATGAAGCAGCAGTGCTAACCACTATGCCACCATGCTTCTGTTGCAGGGAATGGTGCCAGCGATGCATGGCACCCAGGTCAACATTGCAAGGGCAGTGTTTGCTGTGGGCTTCAACTTCATGGTGCAGATCATGGCGAGCCTCCAGGACTGGCAGTGCCAAATTCCATTGAGGCCTATGGACCTCACTCCAGCTATCCCTTTTACCCATGGACTAACCATGGAGCTTGCATGCAACCCAGCACTGGTTTGCTTCACATGCATGGTGAGCCCCTCCATCCGCCACACGGTTAATATTAGCAGCAACGGGCTGAGGCCCTTTAGCATTAATTGTCCACCGAAGGGCTTCAATTAGCAGTGTGGAAAGAAGGCCGCCTACATGTACTCCCACCATAGACTTAATCGGGATGGAGGCCACAAGGCAGTGGAATCCTCTCCTGCCTGATCAAAGACCCACCCACGACCAAACCAATCACAATGGGAGGGTATTAAATTCCATCCATCCTCTGCGTGGTTCCATCCCTGAACATGGTGCCACATTAGACATAGAAAACCCATTCATCTCACACTACTAAAGAGATTATCGATCGAAAAAGAGCCATATTGTAGTAAAATGTATCATATTATAGAATGCACCTGAACACCTCTTTACTTTCATGCAAATGGAACACAATTTATCCTCACGAATTAACAACTACGCGATAAAATAATCAGTTAGCTATTTCATATTCCTATACTTTAACCTTATTGTGACAGTTAGTGCAAAGATTCGTTCAACTTCTCATCAGGCAAACTTCATGCAGATTTAAATCATGCAAGTAAAATATTCAGGGTTCATTGTTCTTAATATTTTTCTGGAACAAAATTGTAGCCCAGACTTTTTAATTCATTGTATTTTTAAGAGCATACGCATGGGTATAGGGTTTGAATTAACTTGTTTGATCTTTGGCATTGCATGTTTTCATTTCCTTCTTTGATGAACAGAAAAATAAATTGAGTTCTTCTCTCCTTTGTCTTCTTTCTAATAAACAGAACTGAGAATGGGACCTCCTCTCAATGTAAATTGCTACAACATTGTTTTTATTAGGCCTTGAGACTCGAATGAGGCGGAACAGGTATTCAACTCACAGAGCAAATGTTCCTGTCAATGTCTGTGTTGCATCTCTGTTAGAATGTTATTTATCTGTATTCATTAGCTCAATGGGCTAGACAGCTGGTTTGTAAAGCAGAACAAAACCAGCAGTGCGGATTCAATTCCCGTACCAGCTTACCCGAACAGGTGCCGGAATGTGGCGACTAGGGGCTTTTCACAGTAACTTTATGTGACAATAAAAGATTATTATTAATGACACTAGGATGAGGAGAAGTAATCCACCCCCTCTTTGATTTGATGCCAGTCAACATTCCCAGCTCTTACTTAAAAGTCCTTCGATTTTGAAAGGTCTTAATTCAACAGTTTCTTCTCCATGTGCATTTAGTCTTACCCAGTGTATCCCAGAGCTCCATGCTTTTCTATATGTTGTCACTCAGCAACATGACATGGACACCACTCAGCACTCCCTCACTATTTACAGCCTGAATTCAATTACTATTGCCATCCTCTCCAGTTGCCTGACATTAAAAATAAAAGTCGTCACAGTCCCAAATGACCATAGACTGCTTTCCCCTTTGAGGGGGAGAGCTGACTGGTGGTGATTTAACCTGAGGATCAACACACCTCAGGCAAGGGGCAAAGTTGAGAAGGGGATGTCCAGAATCAGGGGTCACAGTCTGAGGAATTGGGGTAGATGATTTTGGTCAGAGATGAGGAGAAATGTCTTCACCCAGAATGTGGTGATCCTGTGGAATTCATTACTACGGGAAGTAGGTGAGGCCAAAATATTGTGGGCGGGATCCTCTGTCCTGCCACACCCGTGTTCTGGTGTGCTGCATCCCCGCCGGCAGCAGGATTCTCTGTCCTGGCAGCCGGTGAATGGGGTTTCCCATTGTGGGCACCCCCATGGCATCGGGAAATCCGTGGGTGTGTGCGCGCTGCCGGCAAAATGGAGGATCCCGCCGACGGAAAATCCAGCCGTGTGTGTTTTCAAGAAGCAGTTAGATATACCACTTGGGGTGAAGGGGATCAAAGGATGTGGGGGGAAAGCGGGATTAGGCTATTGAGTTGGATGATCAGCCATGATCATGAATAATGGCGGAGCAGGCTCGAAGGGCAGGGAAGTGTAACTGGGTGACTTGCTCTTGAAGAGAGCTTGCATGGACATGCCGGGCACGATGGCCTCCTTCTGTGAATGCAGCGGCGGACTATCCAAAAGCCCATTGACATGCAATCGAACCGGAAGCTTTCAGCAGCGGGAAGAGCCGGAAAATCCCACCTTATGATTCTATGTTACCTCTGATATTATTCTCAGCTGTGTTCTCTCCAACCCTCTGTGCGGTTAAAATAATTAAAACTGCCAGGCCGAATGGCCCGTATTTTGGCCTTGAGTCATTGAGCTAATACATCACAGATTCCAAATATGTAGAATTGTGGCATTTTCTTCGAAGTTGATTCTTAGCCAGTTTTGTAGATATTACTCCCATCTTCAGATTAGGTCATGCAAGCCACCGAACAAAGGTAAGTAAACAGAAAACATGGAGGGAAAGGGAAGGGACCAAGCAGAAGCATGTCCTCAATTTAATTTGTGTGTGTTTGTGTTATCTTGTAGTTGATATTATAGTACTAAATCTGCCTCGGGCATTTTAAGTGCTCTATCCCTGTAACAAGAGAGTTTGATTTGAATTTTGTTGCACAAGAGGGCCCAGGGAATTTGAAATTTCTTGTAGCTTGCCAACAATCACTTCCTTTACAAATCGATGTCTCACATCCATCTGGGAGTAGAAATGTTATTTTTTTCCTCAGGTAGATATTGATAGTTACTGGTATTATTAGAGACCAAGGGTTAATGTTTTAATGGCAATTTTGAATTAGGCCTAATTGCTGTGGCAATAAACCTGGAGTAACACAGGAAACCTTGAGGAAGCCGTATGTAATTAATGATTTCCTCCAACAGAGACTCACAACGCATGATTCATTCAAAATTACTGAAGCTTTCCCTAACCGGGCCCAGGGGTAGATCTAGCCAAGAAGGTAAATAACTTATCAGAAGGTGAAGGATGAGGACCATGAGTGTTTCTCTAGTCCTGTATTAAAGGAACCCATAACCACTCACTCCCATTGCAGACATGTCTCCTCGTCCCATCGCCTCTATACCTGTCCCTGACCTCAGAGACTGCTATTCCTGATCTCCCACCCCAAACTACCAGCGTTCCCCATCAATCCTTTGCCTCACGGTCCCTAGATCCTGTGAAGCACTCCCAATTCCAAGATCCCTGGCTTTCCCAGCTCCCTCTAGCATTTCAGGTCAACTAGGCATCGTCCATAATTGCTAGCCTTGCCAGTAATGCCATATTCATGAGTAAAATATAATATGAGAGAGAAGAATATTGACCCTGTGTGAGGAAGAAGTAATTAGGTTAAGAGGATACTTCTGTGGAATATAAAGACCGGAATAGACTAGTCGGATTGAATGGCTGGTTGTGCTATAGATTCAGTGCAATTTTAAGTAAAGGTGAAACCTTTGCTACCACAGTGTGTCTTTAACCCATCCTGCAGCTGCTTTGCTTTTTCTAATTTTTCACAAACAGTTTTTAAAACCCATTTGGTTCCTACTAACTGTGCTAAGCAGCTCACTACGGCATTGCCTTCTCATATTTGGCTGCTAGCTTTCCTTGAGCCTTCATTAAATCGTCAGCATTTGAACAAAATTCTGCCCATAAGGGCCACCCTTTCTTCTTTCTATACTTCTTATTTTCTCTTCCCAAATAGGACAATTCTCTACCTCTGAGCTATTTTCTGTCATTTTCAAGGACAAGGGGGGTAGGGAGTCAATTGCACTGCGGTACATCTTTGGGATATGTTCTGGTCCTAATCCCTCTGAGTTTAAATGCATCTTGCGGAGTTTATCCTATCCTCATTAGTCACACAGGCAATTAGTACACAATTTCCCCCCAAAAACCCAGTTATTTGTCCAGTATGGAGTTCACACCTGTAATTTTTTTAATTTTTTGATTTTTAAATACTCTTTCAATGGAGACCTCCTAATCCCTTCGATTTACTTGAAATCCAGCCCGTCACGTGGGGCATCTGCCGTCTTAATTCGGGCTCAGGCTAAATCTCCAGGACTATTAGGGTTTATGGGAATCGATATCGGAGCAACAAAGTCACTTCTTGTCGGTATCCCACCAGAGTCAGCAATTGTTGCTACCACAGTGTGTCTTTAACCTGTATGCTGTGGGCAAATGACTGTGAGCCGGCTTTGTTTAATCAAATAGCATTTATTCACATTCACACAATGTTACAGTCAATTAATCACACCATCCAACACGTGGGGTGGGATTCTCTGATCCTGAGACGAAGTGTTGACGCCATTGTAAAAGCCGGAGCGTTTTACAACGGCGTCAACAGGCCCCCAGGAGCAGCAAAAATGAGCCCTACAGGGGGCCAGCACGGCACTGGGGCTACTCACGCAGCTCCAGCTGCCGATGCAGGTGTCAAATGGGCACCGTGGGTCTGCGCATGCGCAGTGCGGCCGGCATGAATGCGCGCATGTGCGCTACCTTCCTTCTCGGCGCCGGCCTCAACGCAACAAGGCGGAGAGCTACAGGGGCCGGCGCGGTGTAGAAGAAGCCCCCATCAGGAGAAGCCGGCCCACCAATCGGTAGGCCCCGATCATGGGACAGGCCACGGTGGAGGGCCCCCCCCCCACCAGGCCGTCCCCCGCAGGATGGACGGCGAGGTCCTGTCGGGTAAGACCACATGTGAACGCCGCCATCGGGACTCGGGCTATCTCGGAGGCCACTCGGCCCATCCCACGCGGAGAATCGCGTAGAGCTGCCCCCGACCGGTCACCGGAGAATCGGCGGACCGGCATCGGGGCGTCGTCGCATGAATCGCGACCGGCCCGGCGATTATCCGACCTGGCCCCGGGGTCAGAGAATCCCGTCCATGTTATTTTACAGAATACTAAAGTTCATACAAGACCTTAACTTAACTTTAGAGTGACTAGCGAGCACCCAGACAGATAATGGCCTTTTTCTGTATTCAACTTCGGTAGTCCTCGATGATCAGTCCTTGGTCTGGACTGATGCTCTGGCTCTGGTCTTCCTTCTGTTCGGTGGCATGATGCTCCTCTTCGTGGTGGCCAGTGAAGATCACCGTTGTTGTATTGCTGTTGCGCGCTGCTGCAGGGAGAGATTCTAAGGTGATGCAGCACGTTTTAACCTGCTTGGATTTTGTGCCCTTTTGGGCGGTCTCAGGATCATTGCCAATCAAGGGAGCGATCAAGTCCAATCAGGGCTGCCACATCATGGCACTTAGTGGCCATGCCTGCAAATGTTACGGGCATGTAGGCTTTCTAAGTAAGGTGTTTAGGTGCCGCAGTGTCTGGTAATCAAGTGTGATTGACAGGATAGTTCTATTGTTCCTGGGATGGCCTTTTTCATGTGTATTGCAATGTCTAGACTACAGCTTGTTCATATACTTGGCTAAATTTCCCAACATCCTATGCAGGACACCATCTTAGGTGGCCGTTCAGCCACATATCCCTCCTATTGATCCTGAACGTGACGCATGGTGGAACATAGACTCAGGACCAATATCTCTGAGGCATTCCTCAATCACTCAGCAGTCAGCTAAGGCATTTACATAAAAATCCTATAACATATTTACAAATATTCTAATATTAACTTTAAAATTACAAACACAAAACATTTTACTATTGCTCATAGAAATATTACAGGTACAACAGTAAACATTCACGGGTTGGAGATATAGGAGTATTAATGGTACATTAGTGTAAATATCAATCTTGATGGGTTCCTTGATCTACAGAATCAGAAGGGACTGTGCTTCCAGCATGTATCCTACATTTTGCCGCTGCGTAATCTTTGCTTTCCATCGGTGGAATTGGACTGTGAGGATGATGATATATATTAGGGTATAAAAAGTCCATGTTTCTTGGGATGTCCGGTGCGTTGATCCTGATGGTGAATGCGATAAGGTAGATTCCAGGTTGCATATTTTTTGTCCGTCATTGTCTTGAGGAGATGAAGCATAATTTCTCTTGTTATCTTGTCCAATATTTTATTTATCTACATTTAAATGTGTAATGTTCTTTGATTGGGCTGATGTTGAATCTTGATATTGTAGTGTGAAATAAGAACATTAGACTTTGTTTTATAGACAAAGTTATTTATTACTAACACTACACTAACGAATAACTAAAATATCTAAGATTAGTACAGTTGAAAATAATGGTCTAACACTCACTTACACTAAGATACTACAGAGCTACTCTAATATGTGACTGCTACAATCTCCTTACTAACACCTTCTCCTGGATCGCATGGTGTGCCCTGGTCATGTGTCTGCATACTCACGCCACCTAGTGGCCGGATGTTGGAACTACAACAGTTATACATATATTATTATTTGCATACAGATGACAATACAGATAACAATCTACTTATCATCACAAAATGTATTTAAACTATGCGTGACTCCCCCCCCCTTTATTTTAAAGTACAGGAGCGTTGGAATAGTCCGACTCTACCTTATTTTAGCTGGCCGGCAATTCAGGGCAGCCTGTTTTATTGAGCAACAATCACACTTGACCTGGGGTTTACCAGTGGTTGCTTGTCTCTGCTCGTTACTGGCTTAATGGAGCGCTTTTATTGCTGCCTGCAGATTGGTGCACTTGGTTTCTAACCGTGTCACCATGTGCTTGGATTCATCGCTGGCCAAGACAGCACATTGGGTGTCTTGGTCGGCTTCTCACTTGGGTCTGAAAACTACCCAGGTGTACCGGTGTACTAAACTAGCCTGATTTGCCAATGTTAATTCACCAACTTCTCTATCCTTGTCAGCTTTTGCTTTCTCCATTCTCTCCTGCGGTTGGTCTTTTAGTCTCTTTGTCTCCTCCCCTTTCCTTCCTTTAACTTCCTAACCTCTTTCTCCCTATCTTCTTTTTGCTTCTTTGTTTATTTCTCCTTTTTCTCCTCCAGTTTTTTAATGTTTTCCTCCTTTTCTTTTAACTTTTTAATCTTCTCTTCCTTCTCCTTCTTTAGTTTTATAATTTGTTCCTCCCTCTCCTCCTGCAACTGCTTTGCTTTTTCGAACGCTTCCCGAACAGTTTTTAAAACCTGTTTGGTTCCTCCTAACTGTGCTAAGCAGCTCACTATGGCCATCGCCTTCTCATATTTGGCTGCTCACTTTCCCTGAAACTTTGTTAAATCGTCCCTGTACTTCTGTCCCAAGACTTCATGACCTGTCTGGGTATTTGAACAAAATTCTGCCCATAGGGGCCACCCTTTCTTTTTCACAGTGCCAGGGTCCCAGGTTCAATTCCCGACTTGGGTCACTGACTGTGCGGAGTCTGCACATTCTCCCTGTGTCTGCGTGGGTTTCTTCCGGGTGCTCCGGTTTCCTCCCACAAGTCCCGAAAGACGTTCTGCTAGGTGAATTGGACATTCTGAATTCTCCCTCCGTGTAACCGGAATGTGGCGGTTAGGGGCTTTTCACAGTAACTTCATTGCAGTGTTTACGTAAGTCTACTAGTGACAATAAAGATTATTATTATTATTATTTCTTCCCATATGGGACAATTCTCCACTTCTGAGTTCTTTCCTGCCATTTTCAAGGACAAGGGGTAGGGAGTCGATTGGATTGTGGGTATGGCTTTGGGCTATATTCTGGCCTAATCCCTCCGAGTTTAAACGCCAAATTGCAGAGTTTACCCTATCCTCCTCGTTAGTCACACATGCAATTAGTACACAATTTCCCGAGAAGAGTTATTTGTCCAGTATGGAGTACACATCTGTGGGCTATGATTTTTAAATAATATTGCAATGGAGACCTTCTACTCCCTTCAATTTACTTGAAATCCTGCCAGTCACGTGGGGATCTGCCGTCTTAATTCAGGCTCAGGCTAAATCTTTGGCACAGCACGGTAGCACTGTTGCTTCACAGCACCAAGGTCCCGGGTTCCATTCCCAGCTTGGGTCTGCGCATTCGCCCTGTGTCTGCGTGGGCTTCCTCGGGGTGCTCCGGTTTCCTCCCACAAGTCCCGAAAGTCATGCTGTTAGGTGAATTGGACATTCTGTGTTCCCCTCTGTGTACCTGAGCAGACGCCGGGTGTGGCGACTGGGGTATTTTCACAGTGGCTTCATTGCAGTGTTAATGTAAGCTTGTGACAATAACGTTTATTAAATCTCCAGGAATATTACGATTTGTGGAAATCGATATTGGAGCAACAAAGTCACTTCTTGTCGATATCCCACCAGAGTTGCCAATTGTTGCTACCACAGTGTGTCTTTAATCTGTAGGCGGTGGACAAATGGCTGTGAGCTGGCTTTGTTTAATCAAATAGTATTCATTCACACTCATACAATGTTATAGTCAATCAATCACTACATCGAACACAAATTATTTTACAGAATACGAAATTTCATACGAGGCACTAACTTAACTTTAGAGTGACTGGCAAGTAACCAGACAGTCACTAGAAATTTAAACATGTTTTTAAAAGTTATCGATCTTTATGAGGATTGTAACAATTGTCATTATTGTACAGAATAAAGCTGCCCTGTTAAAATAAATGTTGGCGAATGAATAACTGAATGCTGTAACGTTTTCTCAAAATATGTGCCTATAAATTATATTCTGCTGCATCTATGACATGATAATACTAGAGTTATGGAGTAAGCCACCTGTCAAGTTTTGTTTAAGCATGGTGCCAACTGATATTTATCACTTCATTGCTTTAATTGGATAAATAGCATGGTCACTGAATTGAAGTTATAGCTCATGAAGTAGTCCTCGATGATCGGCCCATGGTCTGGTCTGGTGCTCTGGCTCTGGTCTTCCTTCCGTTCGGTGGTGTGATGCTCCTTTTCATGGTGGCCAGTGAAGATCACCGTTGTTTTGTTGCTGTTGCGGCTGCTGCAGAGACAGATTCTAAGGTGGTGCAGCACGTTTTAACCTGCTTGAATTTCATGCCATTTTGGGCGATCTCAGGATCATTGCCAATCAATTGTTCAGGGGTCGATCACCCTGATCGAACAAGTCCAATTAGGGGCTGCCACATCGATTTCGGGGCGGGCACTCAGTGGCCATGTCTGCAAGTGTTGGGGGCATGTCGGCTTTCTAAATAAGATATTTAGGTGCCGCTGTGTCTGGTAAAAAAGTGTGATTGACAGGATAGTTCTACTGTTCCTGGGAGAGCCTGGAAATGGCCTTTTCCCTATGTATTGCAATGTCTAGGCTGCAGCTTGCTCATCAATGTTTATTTAAAGTGCAGCCTATTTGTTCTGTACTTGGCTAAATTTCCCAGCATCCTAAGCAGGATGCCATCTTAGGTGGCCGTTCGGCCACATATAGCCCAAAGAGATTTGTTCTCTGGTGAAGTGTCACATCTTAACTTGCTATCTTGCATAAACAGCCAAATTAAGTTTTGTAGCTCAGCATTTAAGGAAGCGAATTGC
The DNA here is from genome assembly GCF_047496885.1 of Scyliorhinus torazame. NCBI lineage: Eukaryota > Metazoa > Chordata > Chondrichthyes > Carcharhiniformes > Scyliorhinidae > Scyliorhinus > Scyliorhinus torazame. The sequence continues at coordinate 283,896,843 of NC_092711.1, read as the reverse complement.
ATAAGATACCATACGCCAATCTGGTGGTCCATTTTGCTGCCACTTCATGAGCTATAACTTTAATTCAGTGACCTTCCTAGTATATCCAATTAAAGCAATGAAGTGATAAATATCAGTTGGCACCATGCTTAAATAAAACTTGACAGGTGGCATACTCCATAACTCCAGTATTATCATGTCACAGATGCAGCAGGATATAATTTATAGGCACATATTTTGAGAAAACTTTACAGCATCCAGTTATTCATTCGCCAACATTTATTTCAACAGGGAAACTTTACTCTGCACAATAATGACAATTGTTACAATCCTCATAAAGATCGATAACTTTTAAAAACATGTTTAAATTTCTAGTGACTGTCTGGTTACTTGCTCGTCACTCTAAAGTTAAGTTAATGCCTTGTATGAATTTTCGTATTCTGTAAAATAATTTGTGTTCGATGTAGTGATTGATTGACTATAACATTGTATGAGTGTGAATAAATACTATTTGATTAAACAAAGCCAGCTCACAGCCATTTGTCCACCGCATACAGATTAAAGACACACTATGGTAACAACAATTGGCAACTCTGGTGGGATATCGACAAGAAGTGACTTTGAGGCACATATTTTGAGAAAACGTTACAGCATTCAGTTATTCATTCGCCAACATTTATTTTAACAGGGAAACTTTATTCTGTACAATAATGACATTTGTTACAATCCTCATAAAGATCGATAACGTTTAAAAACATGTTTACATTTCCAGTGACTCACCGGAAAGATCACAAGATTTCAAGTTTTATGACTTTAACTGTACCAAACAAAATAAAGCAAAATTGCAAACTCCAGTTCTGTGATCTTGAAGGGATTAGGACCACCATGATCTGGATGTTGCTGGTGTTGTTTTTTCAGTTTGTCATAGGTGATACATTTTATTTTACTTTCTAATCATGTCCTTGCTACAATAGTAGGTGACTGGCATCTTGGATCGAGGAGACTGATAGACGATTTAACGCAGATGTTTTTTGGGCTACTCCAAGGTGGTGAAACAGGCCCCAGCTGGAATGAGTGAAACTGAGCCCTGCTGTTGTTTCCCCCCATCTGGTGTGACATGCAGCATTGAGAAATTTGGAGGGGAGGTCTGTATATCAGGGTCAGCAGATGATTCAATTTCAATTAGGATGCACTCTTTGTATCAAGGGGTGGAATGCAGGTGGGTTAATAGCCATGAGGGATGGCTGTGCAAGAAGCTTTATGAATGGCACCACAAAAGTAATTAAATGGTTCTTCTATATAATATAATAGTCACAAGTAGGCTTCAATGAAGCCCCTAGTCACCACATTCCAACGTCTGTTCGGGGAGGCCGGTACGGGAATTGAACCCACACTGCTGGCATTATTCTGCACTACAAGCCAGCTATTTAGCCCACTGTGCCAAACCAGCCCCTACAGGAATATAATGAATAGATATAGTTACAATGATGCAGTCCACAGTCTCACTACATTTAGGCCAATTGGCTTCATGGAAGCCCATTATATCACCTCAGCAACCCCTGTTGAAGGAAGCAGCAGCAAAGGTCAGAATCACGTTAGGAGGGGTGAAATCCCTGCCCTATTCTTCCACTCCAGGTCTGACCGTTACAGAGCTTTTTGTGAATTTAGAGAGGATGTGAGTGCCAAATCTGTAGGAGTCCTACTATTTACACTTTTAGACTAAAGAATTAGTCATATAGGTTTTTTTAGGTTAAACAAAGAACAAGATTAATTTATTGTCACTATTTCCTGAATTTAAAAAAACTAGGTAAATCACAATCCCTATTCATATTTCACACACAGGTGTCTGAGCCCACACACAGATTGCAAAATAAGAGGATTCACTTCAAAAATGTTCCAGTTCGTGAAAAATATAAAACAATGGAGTAGACAGCTAGCTGGTTGGTCCTTGGCTGGTCTTGACAGGGTGATTCCACGTTATGGTCATTTTGCTCAGTTGTCTGCCAGGGGGTAGCTGTGAGGAACAGATTTCCATGTTTTATTCCCTAGAGGTCTCAGTTTTACAACAGATATCTCTTGTCAGGATGGCTGCATTGGAAATCCGGGCACAAGAGATAGAGAGAGACCGAAAGGGCATACCTGCAGCAGCCTATTTCAGGACAACATTGCCTTTTGATATCACTTCCACTGCTTTGTAAGCAGTCCCTTGAAGAACTCTACTTGTTGTATATTCCAGAGAAATTCTATCAGCCCATGCCGGCTGCCGTTATTGTTTCAGGAAAGGTAATTGCATTTTCACCTCAAAAACATTTGGAGCTTCATTTTACCAGATTTTTTCAGCGTGTCAGGCTCTGACAGAAACCTGGCATATAGCTCTCCAGCTGTACAGCCATGTTTTAGTACAGATTTTCAGCCACTCTGAAAAAAGAAATCCAGGAGGCGGGTTTATGCTGTCACTGTAGCTGGGCAAGGCCTGATAGAGCTGGCAAGGCAGGATCCACAGAGCACATAAAAATTATCCCACAGCCCCTCCCCATAGGCTCAGGAGAACACCCTCCCCCAACAAACATCTGGGGCACTCCTTCCCACCCCCCACCACCACCGCTATCAGCATCGGGGGCTCACCCCGCCTCCCCCATCACGGTATTTAGGGCCCCCCCCATTTTTCCAAACCTGTTGTAAACCTTGCCAACGTGACGTCACGTGGCAAGGTTTGAATATTCAGTGAGGGGGGATCATGTGATGGGGGCTCGGTAATGAGATTTAAATGAATGTTAACCTATTACAATTAGGTTCTTTGTGGGTGCGAGCCTCATTACGTCATGGGTGAGGGACGTGGAAAATCAGGAAACACGATCTCGCTGCCAAGAATCTCATTTCCTGATTCTTGCAGGATTTTGCCCCCGCGTCACCGTTCTCACTAACGGCCGATGGAGGCACAAAATCGTCCCGCAAAAGTCTCAGGATAGTGTTGTCTTGTGAGAATACCTTTAAGAAATGGGCGTTTAAGAAATGTGCCTTTAAGAAATGGGTGTTTATCAGTGATGTCAGAGTGTGGTTGGAGCTGAGCTGTCTGTAGGCTTTTACTTTCGTTTTAGGCTGTTTGCTGCAGGGTGTGTTTTAGTTTTGTTTTCAGTGTTGGAGCTGAAGCCAGACAGAGCAGGTGTATTGTTGATTTCTCTGCCATGAAAAGACTATCTCTTGATCATTTGGTGAATTCAGAATTATAAATGTTCTCAGTAGTGAATGTAAACCTAATGTGCTTCTGTTAAAAGGTGTTTCTTTTGTCTGGATGTTGTTTGGGAAGTTATTAAGGATTACTTAGTGTTGTATTCTTTGGGGGTTGTATTTGAATTGATGATTGCTAAGATGTTCACTGTATGTTTTAAAAAGGTTAACTTGAGGTCATAAAATAAACATTGTTTTGCTTTAAAAAAAACGTTTCCATTTCTTCCAACCTCACAACCTCACTAAGGTAAGAACAGAACTCCCCACACAAGATTTTCAGAGGGCTTTAAACATCTGAACCCTGCCTGCAGCTGGTGGCTTGACTTGCTTTCCTTGCAGTTCAGTCTGGCTGTGCAGAGAGAAAGAAGTTTTCAACCTCAGATCTTTAGAAAGAATTCATTAAATGAGAGAGAGAGGGTCAGACTGCCTTCTTCTAGGTTTCTGAACCAAAACGAAAGTAAAATGAAAACTGGTCTGACTGAGGAACATTCCAGAGATTGCAGCACCCACCACGACCTGTCCCTGAAAAGAACCCGGTCCTTGGAGACTATTAATTGGCCACCAGCCAAGCCAATCATTCCGGGTCATCACTGATGCCAGAAGCTCCTGCTGGAGCTTCCTGTTTTAAATTAAAGATAAGGTGCGTGTCCTTAAAGCCATGAATCATCCAAGGACCAAAATTGTAATAGTGAAAAATAACATAAATTAAAAGGAGAAAAAGGGAACAGCAAGGGTTAAACAGAAGGATCCTTACACTATTCCATGCTGCCTTCGCTGTTTTATCTGCAAATTGTCCTCGGTTATAGCTTCCCCAGGTTGACAACTCATTTTTAGATGTGACTGGTGCTGTTCCTGGCATACCCTCCTGCCCTCTTCATTGAAATAGGGTTGACTCCCCTGGCTTGGTGGTGATGTCAGTGTGGGGAATATGCCAGACCAAGAGCTTAGGGATTGCGGTTGCGTACAATTTTGCTGCTGTTGATGGCCCACTGCGCGTCATGGTTGCTCAGTTTTGAGTTGCCAGATCTGTTCAAATCTATCCCATTCAGCACAATGGTAGTGCCACACAACACGATGGAGGGTCTTCTGAATGTACAAACAGGGCTTTGTCTGCACAAGGACTGTGTGGCGGTCACTCCGAGAAATACTGTCATGAACAGATGCATCTGCAACTGGTAGATTGGTGAGGATGAGGCCCAGAGTACATTCTGTGTCCTAACCATTCTTGGTGTTTCCTTTAAGTGATGTTCGATATAGAGGAACTCTGATTCATCAGCTAAGTGGACATCGTATGGTGTCAAACAGGAGGAGGTTTCCCTAATGTTTAACCTAATGGCATGAGATGAGTCGATTTTGAGAATTCTCAAGGCAACTGCCTCCCAACTGTAGACCACTGTGCCACGACCCCTGGTGGGTTTGTCCTGCCAATGAGACAGGACATACCTAGGGATGGTGATGGTGGTATCTGGGACATTGTAATGTATGAGTTCAGAAAAATGAGAGGGGATCTCATGAAAACCTATAAAATTCTAACAGAACTAGACAAGGGTAGATGCAGGAAGGGTGTTCGCGAAGTTGGGGCTGCCCAGAACCAACGGTCATAGTCTAAGGATACAGGACTGAGACGAGGAGAAAATTCTTCACTCCCGAGAATGGTAAGCCTGTGGAATTTGCAGTTGAGTCCAAAATATTTTATGTTTTCAAGAAGGAGTTAGATATAGCTCTTGGGGTAAAGGAGTTCAAAGAATATGGGGGGTAGGCACGATCAAGCTATTGAGTCAGGCTATTGAGTCATCCATGATCATAACGAATGACGGAACAGGCTCGAAGAGCCGATTGCCCTACTCATGTTCCAATGTTCTATGTTTCTCTGTAATCTCTCCTCAAACAACAACCAGAAACTGAATTGCCCAATCTATATGCAGATTAAAGTCACCCATAATTACAGATGTTCTTTTTTTGCTTGCATTTTTAATTTTCAGTTTAATACCATTCCCAGCATCAGTGCTGCAGTGCTGCAGTGCTTCATACAACCCCCACTAACATTTTTTGCCCTTTAGTGTTTCTTAATTCTACCCATTCAGATTTCACATCGTCGGTGCTGATAGCTTTCCAAACTATTGCGTTAATATCCTCTTTAATCAGAAATGCAATTCCAAAGAGCTGCATGTGGCATAATGGTTAGCACTGGGACTGCGGCGCTGAGGACACGGGTTCAAATCCCAGCCCTGGGTCACTGTCCGTATGGAGTTTGCACGTTCTCCCTATGTCTGTGTGGGTTTCACCCCCACAACCCAAAGGTGTGCAGGTTAGGTGGATTGGCCACGCTAAATTGCCCCTTAATAGGAGAAAATGTAATTTTAATACTAATACCCTTGGGTGTTAATTTCCCATCCCTGGTCAACCTGCAGCCATGTCTCCATAAACCCGGCTATGTCATATCCATTTGCATCTATTTGCATGATTAATTCATCCACTTTATTGCAAATGTTCCGCACATTAAAGCACAAAGCCTTAAGATTTGTCTTTTTAACATTACTTATCCTGTTCCCACTATTTTTCACTGAGGCCCTGCTTGATTCTGGACCTTTATTTCTCTGCCTGTCACTTTTCTTATTCCGTCTTTTGTTCTTGTCCTTTATTCCCGCTCCTCTGACTCTTTGCATAGGTTCCCATTCCCCTGCCATTTTAGTTTAAACTTTCCCCAACCATTCCAACAAATAATTCACTGAGGACATCAGTCCCAGTCCTGCCCAGTTGTAACCCATCCTGTTTGTAATGTTCCCACCTCCCGCAGAACCAGTCTCAATGACTAAATGGGTCAAGTGATATGGGGAAAGCACGGGAATATGGCATTGTGATGGAAGATTAGCCATGACCATACTGAATGGCAGAACTGCCTCGTAGTGGGCAGAATAGCCAACTCCTGTTCATATTTACAATGTTTCTAACTTCATAAATGTTGCATTTGTAACAGAATAGGCAAAGTGTTTATCAAATTATTCCTGATGCTGCTGACGAGAATTATAGTGCAGAAGGAAGCCATTAAGCCCATCGAGCCTGGACCCACCCTTCGAAAGACCACCCTACCTAGGCCCAATACTCCATCCAAATCCTGCAATCCCGCCCTAAGGGGCAATTTAACATGGCCAATCCACCTAACCTGCACATCTTTGGACTGTGGGAGAAAACTGGAGCACCCAGTGGAAACCCACGCAGACACGGGGAGAAAGTGCAAACTCCAGACAGTCACCCGAGGTCGGAATCGAACCCGGGTCCCTGCTGCTGCAAGGCAGCAGTGCTAACCACTGTGCTACTGTGACACCCCCAAATTAGTAGACTACTTAAGCAAGCAACCAGTGCCATCTTTGCATTAATCATGGACCTGCTTCCTTCATATATAAACTTGCAGTTTCCAGTATTCAAATGGACTGAAGGAAGGGGAAGAATTAAAGGATTACAAAGTTTATCAATTGGGTCATAGCTCAGTTAGTGAATGTGATTTGAGCTTCTTTTGAGGCTTTTATTCATCCTATGTGCAATATGAAGTTTGACAGCTGCAGTAATGCAGAATAGAAAAGCTTTTGCTCAGAAAATCCTGCATCAAATCATGAGAGTTTGAGCAGCATTTCCAGACAATTGCCCTTCTGTTAAGCCAAAGAAATAAACTTGAGTTTCATATGAACAGTCAAACACCCTTATTCACCATCATCAAAATCTGCCAAAATTGCCACTGAGGTTTTCTTATCACCAAAGATTTGCACCTGAATGAGCTAAACAAGATCATTTCTATAATAAGCTGTAGCTCTACTATGGATATTGTATTATGAGGTGTAGTGTACACCAGCAACCTTTCTGATAATGATTTATATGCATGTAATTTGTTAAATCTGTATTTTCTGCCTCACCCAAAGGTCATGACTTACGATAGAGTTTTTAAAAATTCATTCAGCGGTTGTGTGCATCACTGGCCAGGCCATCATTCATTGCCCATCCCTAATTGCCCTTGAGATGGTAGTGGTCAATTAGTTCTGTTAGCACTGCACTAGCCCATCCAAATGACCATTCTTTCTGAGTGAGTCCCATAGTGACTGTCAACATGATATCTGACCATGCCAAACACCTTACAAAGAATCTCTATTCTAAATATTAGCTGGCCTTCTGTCCTTTCAGAAGCTGTTGCATTGGTTCCATATTTCCAGGATTTTCGACTTTATTTAAATGCAATGAAATAGCATCTGTCAACATTGGGAAAAGAGGGCAGTAGAGCTGAGCTGCTAATTGGCTGTTGCGGGGGAAATTTGCATACATCTGTTGTGGTCACCCTAACTTGAAGGTGGTTTGTGGAGGAGCTGTTGTCAAGTGACACTTAAACCCAAAACAATTCTTCAGTGTTTCCCTCCCTACCCCCTCCTCTAACCAAATAAAACCAACCGCTGTAAAGATCAAGAGGAAGGCTCGAGGGCAGGTAGAAGTAGAAAGAAGTTGAACCGTGACGTCACAGCCTACAGGTAAGGGATTGGCTGGTGACTGGTAAGTAGTTTTTCTTTTCTTTTCCCTCAGGTGTTATCGTGCTGGGCACAGAGGTTGCTGACCGCGCGGCAGCCCCCTGGGCAGCATGGAACCCACCCACTGCCGACCCCGAGACTTCCGCCATCCCCCCACAGGCCTGCGCTGCAAGGCGGCTTGGCAACCTCGAGGGCCCCGCTGCTACTTTTGCGGGCAGGCACCCCCGCCAGCGCTGCCCGGCCCGCGCATCCACCTGCAATGGATGCGGCAAAAAGGGCCATTTCATGGGGGTATGCCAGGCCTGGGCGGTTGCTGCGGTTTCAGGCGGCGAATGCGGACAGCAACCACTAACTTCTCCATGGGCCCCGTGCGGTCAGTGGTCGACGTCATCTTCATATTCCAGGGCCACGTGCGGATCCCGGGTGCCGCCATCTTGTTCCGCGGACGCCAAATTGGAGGGACGGTGCCGCCATTTTGTCCACCCCCAACCACGTGCGACCAATGGGAGACACCATCTTGGATGAACCCCAAGGACCCCAGCTCGGCTAACCATGCACTGCCCGAAGAGAACACTCAACTGCTGCGATTAGCCTCAGTGACTCTGGATCAGTCTCGGCCTCGAACACTCTCAACTGCTACGACGACCGTATTCAGCAACAGGCACGAGACGTCCTGCCTAATCGACTCTGGGAGCACGGAGAACTTCAGACACCCTGACACGGTAAGGCGCTGCTCTCTCCTCATCCACCACATTCATCAAAAATCTCCCTGGCTTCCGGTTCACACTCAGTGGAGATAAAGGGGTTTTGTGTAGCAAACCTCACAGTCCAGGGAAATTTCCGTCTCGACGTCCTTCCCCACCTCTGCGCTGCTACACTCCTGGGTTTAGACTTCCAGTGTAACCTTCAAAGTGTGACCTTCCAATTCGGCGTCCCTATACCCCCCCTTACTGTCTGCGGCCTCGCGACCCTTAAGGTCGACCCACCTTCCCTGTTTGCGAACATCACCCCGGAATGCAAACCCATCGCCACCAGGAGCAAACGCTACAGTGCCCAGGACTGGTTCTTTATTAGGTCAGAGGCCCAAATGCTACTGAGGGAAGGGGTCATTGAAGCCAGTAACAGCCCCTGGAGAGCTCAAGAAGTGGTGGTAAAGACTGGGGAGAAGCATAGGATGGTCATCGACTACAGTCAGACCATCAACAGATTTACGCAGCTGGGTGCATACCCTCTCCCCCGCATATCCGACCTGGTAAACAGGATTGCGCATTATAAGGTCTTCTACACGGTGGACCTCAAGTCCGCCTGCCACCAGCTCCCCATCCACACTAGTGACCGCAAATACACTCCCTTCAAAGCAGATGGGCGGCTCTATCACTTCTTAAGGATTCCCTTCGGTGTCACCAACGGGGTCTCGGTCTTCCAGCGCGAGATGGACCGAATGGTTGACCGGTACGGTTTACGGGCAACATTCCCGTATCTCGATAATGTCACCATCTGCGGCCATGACCAGCAGGACCACGACACCAACCTCCGAAAATTTCTCCAGACCGCTAAAATCCTTAACCTTACATACAACAAGGATATATGCGTGTTTAGCACCGACGGTCTAGCCATCCTCGGCTACGTCGTGCGAAACTGAGTTATAGGCCCCGACCCTGAACGCATACGCCCCCTTATGGAGTTCCCCCTCCCTCACTGCTCCAAGGCCCTGAAGCGCTGCCTCGGGTTTTTTAGCTACTACGCCCAGTGGGTCACCAACTACGCAGACAAGGCCCGTCCCCTGAACCAATCCTCAGTTTTTCTCCTGTCGATAGAGGCCTCCCGATCCTTCAGCCGCATCAAAGCAGACATTGCAACGGCCACAATGCATGCCATCGACGAGTCCCTCACCTTCCAAGTCAAGAGCGATGCGTCCGATGTAGCTCTGGTGGCCACCCTCAACCAAGCGGGCAGTCCCGTGGCCTTCTTCTCTCGTACCCTCCGTGCTTCCGAAATTCGCCACTCCTCAGTCGAAAAGGAGGCCCTGGCCATAGTAGAAGCTGTGCGACATTGGAGGCATTACCTGGCCGGCAGGGGATTCACTCTCCTCACTGACCAATGGTCGGTTGCTTTCATGTTTGATAATGCACAGCGGGGCAAGAAAAAAAACGACAAGATCTTGCGGTGGAGGATCGAACTCTCCATCTACACCTACGAGAACTTGTATCATCCCGGGAAGCTAAGCGAGCCTCCTGATGCCCTGTCCCGCGGCACATGTGCCACCGCACAAGTGGACCGCCTCCGAGCCGTCCACGAGGATCTCTGCCACCCGGGGGTCACTCGCTTTTTCCATTTTGTCAAGACCCGCAACCTGCCCTATTGCATCGAGGAGATCAGGACAGTCACCAGGGACTGCCAAATCGGCGCGGAGTGCAAACCACACTTCTCCCGACCAGAGAAAGCGCACCTGATAAAGGCTTCCCTTCCCTTTGAACGCCTCAGCATGGACTTCAAAGGCCCCCTCCCCTCCACCGACCGCAACACGTACTTCCTGAACGTGATTGACGATTACTCCCGGTTCCCATTCGCCATCCCCTGCCCCGACATGACCGCAACCACCATCATCAAGGCCCTCCATAGCATCTTTGCACTGTTTGGGTTCCCCGCTTACATACACAGTGATAGGGGGACCTCCTTTATGAGCGACGAACCTCGTCAATTCCTGCTCAGTAAGGGCATCGCCTCGAACAGGGCGACCAGTTACAAACCCTGGGGTAAGGGACAGGTAGAGAGGGAGAACGGAACAGTCTGGAAGACCGTCCTACTGGCCCTACGGTCCAGGAACCTCCCAGTCTCCCGCTGGCAAGAAGTCCTCCTGGATGCTCTCCACTCCATCCGGTCATTTCTTTGTGCGACCACCAATCAGACACCTCACGAACGTCTTCTTGTCTTCCCAGGAAGTCTTCCTCTGGGACCTCGCTCTCGACCTGGCTGGCAGCACCCGGACCCATCCTGCTCCGAAAACACGTGCGGGCGCACAAGTCGGACCCGTTGGTCGAGAGGGTCCACCTGCTCCATGCTAACCCCCAGTATGCCTACATGGCGTACCCCGACGGCCGACAAGATACGGTCTCCCTACGGGACCTGGCGCCCGCCGGCACTCCACGCACATTCCAGCCGCCAGCCCCACCCTCCCCTCCACCGCAGCACCTTACAGGATGATCGGTCCTTCTGCTGGCCCCGTCTATGCCCCCCCACCCACCGACGCCCCCCGCAGGCACTCCCTTCCCTGGTCAACCGTTTTCCCCACCTGCGCCGTCTAGGGGTGCCGAAGCTGCCATGGAGATCGAAGCCACGCTCCCGGAGTCACAGATGCGCGAGCCTCCACCGGAGTCACCACCGAAGCTCCGACGATCGCAGAGGACGACCAGGGCCCCCATTCGACTGATTGCTTCATTTTAATTGTAATATGTAAATATAGACCATCAAATGTACATAGCTATCAGAATTGTAAATAGTTAATAAACACAGTACGGAGGTATTACGGTACCTCCATAACTAATTATACCATGTTGCCATGTTTTGTAGTTTCAGGCCATCACCCCCGCCGGACTCTTTATTAACAGGGGGTGAATGTGGTATTATAGGTATTAAGGTACCTGACAGGCTAAAGCACTATTGGTGGAAATTGTATGCTTTCTATTGGTAGAATGTATGATAGCTCCGCCCTGATAGGCGGGGTATAAGAACCCGTGCCGCCCCAGCAGCCTTCATTCTGTACCTGAGCTGCTGGGGGAAACATCTAGCTTATTAAAGCCTTCAGTTGGACTACAACCTCGCTTTAGTGGTCATTGATCGTGCATCACGAGGGCCAAAGGGCCTGTACTGCGCTGTAATGTTGTATATTCTATAAAGGCTCAGGTACATAACTGTGATATATCGAAGGTTGATATTCTCTCACCATATTAGTCACAAAAATAAACACATTTAACAACGAACAAAGAACAAAGAAATGTACAGCACAGGAACAGGCCCTTCGGCCCTCCAAGCCCGTGCCGACCATGCTGCCCGACTAAACTTGCCAGAATTCTCCAGTCATTAGGATTCTCTTTTCCCGCCAGCAGCGCACCTCCTGCCCATGGATTTCCTGGCGGAATTGGGTGGTTTCAATGTGAAATCCCATTGACAAGTGGCGGGAAGAGAGAATTCCGCCATCAGCGAATGGTGCGCCGCTGGGCTGGGAGACTGGAGAATCCAGCCCATGTCCTACAAGGGTTCCATAGATGCAGGAGCAGTAGCCAAACACTGTGCTCTGTTCAGGACATGAACTTTATCGAATAGCGATAGCTTGATCAGATAGAATACCTTTAATGTAATGAAACATTCCTGGATGCTTCACAGGAGTGTTACGAACCAAAATCTGGCACCGAGTCACATAAGGCGACATTACGGAAGACAGTCAAAACCTTGGTCGAAGAATGAAATGAAATGAAATGACAATCGCTTATTGTCACAAGTAGGCTTCAAATGAAGTTACTGTGAAAAGCCCCTAGTCGCCACATTCCGGCACCTGTTTGGAAGAGGCAGGTTTTAAGGAGCATCTTAAGGGAGGGAGGAGAGCAATGTGGAGAGGTGGTGAGGTTTACAATAATAATGTACATTTACATAGCACCTTTAACATAATAAAACACGTGCATCGCAGGAACAATATAAAGTAAATTAGGATACTGAGCCGCAGTTAAAAGCTTGGTCAAGGAGGTAAATTTTCATAGAATCATAGAATTTACAGTGCAGAGGAAGGCCATTGGGCCCATCGAGTCTGCACTGGCTCTTGGAAAGAGCACCCTACCCAAGGTCAACACCTCCACCCTATCCCCATAACCCAGTCACCCCACCCAACACCCAACACGAAGGGCAATTTTGGACACTAAGAGCAATTTATCATGGCCAATCCACCTAACCTGTACATCTTTGGACTGTGGGAGGAAACCGGAGCACCCGGAGGAAACCCACGCACACACGGGGAGGATGTGCAGACTCCGCACAGACAGTGACCCAAGCCGGAATCGAACCTGGGACCCTGGAGCTGTGAAGCAATTGTGCCAGCCACAATGCTTCCGTGCTGCCCTAAAAAATAGGAAAGAAAGGAAGACAGGTTTAGGAAGGGAATTCCAGAACTTAGGGCCTGGGCAACTGAAGGCACGGCCACCAATGGTGGAGCGATGAAACTCAGGGATGCACACCAGGTCAGAATTAGAGGAGCACAAACATCTCAGAGGGTTGTGCAGATGCAGGAAATTACAGAGATAAGGAGCGGCTAAAACAGGAAGAGATTTGAAAACAAGATTGAGATGTTTTGTTGGCTCCTGATGTTAATCAGTGAGCACAGCGGTGATGGGTGAACAGGACTTGGTGTGATTTAGGACACAGCTAGCAAACGTTTGGATAACCTCAAGTTTGTGAAGGGTTGGATGTGGGGCATCCGCCAAGTCAGAAGTACATCGGAACGGTCAAATCTAAAGGGAACAAATGCATAAATGAGTTTTTCAGCAGCAAATGAGCTGAGTGAGAGACAAAAGTTGGGTAATGTTACAGGGCTGGAAATAGGTGGCCTCAGTAGTGGCACAAATGTGTGTTCAGGAGTTCACCTCAAGGTAAAACATGACACCAAGGTTAGGAATAATCCGATTTAATTTCAGACAGGTGCCATGGAGAGAGATGGAACGTGTAGCTTAGGAAAGGAACATGGGACTGAAGACAATGGCGCCCGTCTTCCCAATATTTAATTGGTGAAAATTTCTGTTCATCCAGTACTGGACGTCAGAAAAATGTTTGATAGTTCAGCAATGGTGGACAAGTCAAAAGAGGATGTGGTGAGGTAGAGTTGGGAGTTGTCACCATTTATTTTTAAGGTTATTCATTCTTGAAGTGTGGGTATCACTGGCAAGACCAGCATTGATGTGGAAATGCCGGCGTTGGACTGGGGTGAGCACAGTAAGAAGTCTTACAACACCAGGTTAAAATCCAACAGGTTTGTTTCGATGTCACTAGCTTTCGGAGCGCTGCTCCTTCCTCAGGTGAATGAAGAGGTATGTTCCAGAAACATATATATAGACAGATTCAAAGATGCCAGACAATGCTTGGAATGTGAGCATTAGCAGGTGATTAAATCTTTACAGATCCAGAGATGGGGTAACCCCAGGTTAAAGAGGTGTGAATTGTGTCAAGCCAGGACAGTTGGTAGGATTTCGCAGGCCAGATGGTGGGGGATGAATGTAATGCGACATGAATCCCAGGTCCCGGTTGAGGCCACACCCATGTGTGCAGAACTTGGCTATAAGCTTCTGCTCGGCGATTCTGCGTTGTCGCGCGTCCTGAAGGCCGCCTTGGAGAACGCTTACCCGGAGATCAGAGGCTGAATGCCCTTGACTGCTGAAGTGTTCCCCGACTGGAAGGGAACATTCCTGCCTGGTGATTGTAGCGCGATGTCCGTTCATTCGTTGTTGCAGCGTCTGCATGGTCTCGCCAATGTACCACGCTTCGGGACACCCTTTCCTGCAGCGTATGAGGTAGACAACTATATATATGTTTCTGGAACATACCTCTTCATTCACCTGAGGAAGGAGCAGCGCTCCGAAAGCTAGTGACATCGAAACAAACCTGTTGGACTTTAACCTGGTGTTGTAAGACTTCTTACCAAGACCAGCATTGATTACCTAATTGCCCTTGGATTGATTGACTTCCTAGGCCATTTCAGAAGGCAATTAAGAGAGAACCATAATGCTTTAGGTTTTGGGCCTGCAGTCACCTGTTAACCAGGCCCAGTTAAGGAAATTAGTAAACGAGATGTGTGATTTTTTCAGTTTCATTATTTTTTTAAATTTATTTTTTTATAAATTTCGAGTACCCAATTCATTTTTTCCAATTAAGGGCCAATTTAGCGTGGCCAATCCCTGCATATCTTTGGATTGTGGGGGTAAAACCCATGCAAACACGGGGAGAATGTGCAGACTCCACACGGACTTAGTTTCATTATTATTATTAATGATCCAGGTCTAATAATTAACTGAATGTAAATACCCCCAGCAGCCCTCACGGCCATGATTTTTCCAATGGCAGAGTTTCCCAGCTGACAACTCAAAGAATCGTTGGAAAACACATCCCTGGCAATACTGGCTGACACGCAGCCATTTAACACTGTAAGGAATGTTAATTGGCTGGAGATTGGACTTTGCCCCTCACTCAGGAGGAAGTTCTGCCTTAGAGAGCTGTCGACCAATCTAATTGGCTGGCAGCTCTCTAGTCCCAGCAGTACCAGAGGCTGCAGTGGACACAATTGGGACTGCAAGCAATTCCAGACCCTCAGTCCAGGCTCAGGGCAGGAAGGGAAGGTGAGACTTTGGTGGTGGGGGTGTGGAAGGGGAGGAGGTGTTGTTGGAGGTGACGGAAGTGGAAAGGTGGAGAGAGGAGGAAGTCACCCTTGTGCGGGGTGGGTGGGGTTGATCATGTGACGTTGGAAGGAGGCCATTAATGAAAGCGCTCCCTCATCCCACACCAGGCCTAAGTAGGTTAATGTTCTGGGCTTGCGCCTCACTGCAGAACTCCTCCCGCCAACCTGTAATCTGAAATGGCCCTTGAATGGTCATTAATTGCCCACTTAAGAGCCTCAATTTGGGCAAGGACAGGTAGACATACCTATGCCTTGCCCATACCACGAGAAAATTGCAGAGAGGTCAGGCGGATGGGAGGGCAGTAGGAAGGCCATCCATGGAATTTAATGGGCCTTTCCTCACCTACAAAGCCATCGATGGGGGAAATATAAAATTCTGGCCCATGTCCCCAGAGCATCAGCCTCTGAGTACTTTCTCTTTTTTATTCATTTTTCCAATTAAGGGGCAATTTAGCATAGCCAATCCACCTGCCCTGCACATTTTTGTGTTGTGGGGTTAAAACCCATGCAGACATGGAGAGAATGTGCAAACTCCACATGGACAGTGACTCGGGGCCAGGATCGAACCCAGGCCCTTGGTGCTGCGAGACAGCAGTGCTAACCATCCCGCCACCTTACTGCCCTTTAAGTGCTTTCTCAACACGCTACAGGTCCTTACATGATTTAACTAATGCTGTGCTATCTGGTGACGTCGTTGAGGGGCTAGCATATCAATGAGAAGCAGGAAGCTGCCAAGGATAGATCATTGTGGTCACCAATAGTAACCGCTTGAAGCAGGAAGAGAGGCCATTGCCAGTAATGCTCTGACTACAGTTAGATAAGAAAGAAAATATGTTAGAGCATTCCCACACTGCTGGATGACAGTGGAGAGGTGTTGGAGACAGATGGTGCAATGATTTAAAGTCTGTAAAAATGGTCGAGAAAGACAAGGAAGGATAATTTGCCTTTGTCACAGTCACATTGAATTTCGTTTTTGACTTTGAGTTATTTTGGTACTGTGGTGGAGCAGAAACCTGATTGGAGGGATACATGCATGGTGTTAATGTCTCAGCAAGTGAAGGAATGGACACCAATGGTGGAGTGATTAAAATTAGGGAGATACTGGTTTTGGAGGGGCGGTAGAGTTTAAAATCAAGGCCATTATTCCAATTTATAGACTTCCTGAACAATCCACAAACACATTCAAATACACTGGATCACAATTTCAGAATATAATCTAAGGTGAGCAAATTATTTGTGGTAAATTTAATTTGCAATCCTGTTTTTAAAATTTTTTCCTGATTGGCAATCATTGAAAACAATTGGGACAAAATGATGGTGAAGCCTGTGCTGGGGGACTGATAATATCCTGGCCAACAAAGATTAATGTGGAAGCTTAATGAGAGTTAATGTTTTCATGTAGAGTTTGTTATTCGCACAATGTGTAACATAAGCAATAAAAATCTGTGCAGCACAACCTCACAGTAGAATTCTGTCTCATCATATCCTTTGTCCAAATAGCCTCTTGTGAATGATTGTCGTGTGTGGTAGTGGAGTATTTGGGATAATACTCCATAAAGTATGTAGCATAACTAAATTTGTTCTTCAGGCTTTAATGGCATTATACATTATAGGTTTTTAAACTCAATCAATCTCCCCTCCAGACCCCCATCATGATGTTATTAGACTTTAATGAAAGACATTTTAATTTATGCTCTCTGAGATCAGCAGGCTTGTCAGCTTTTGCCTTACTTGGGGATCAAGAATAATCAGAACTGCACCAGGGAGCTTGTTAGGCAGATTATAGTCGGAGATCAATGGAACCGGAGGGGAGAGGCCTCTAAAATTAGCCTTTGAGAGTGACATGCTGGGTTGCCAGCCTATTCTTGACTCCATCCCATTTGGAAGGTGATTGGTTGAGGGGTTATGTGACAGCTGTGTGTCCCAAATGGGAAGTACTCAATTAAGGCCTTTGGGTTTGTTCAGGGCACTGACTGGGGAGGCAGAGGACTTTTGTAGTTGACAGTAGAACCTGTGCTGGCCAATTCCCAGCTAATAAATGGGGACAACTTCCCCCAGCACTGGAAAAGTGAGGGAGGGGGTGACTAGAGCTCCAAGTAATTTTTTTAAGCCCCTTCCTTAGTCACGTGTGCTAACTGAGCACTGCTGTGTGATCACTGTAGGAATTTCATATATATTGTATTATATGTATTTGGTCAGTAAAAGTTAAAAGTCTGGGTTAGTGTGTGACTGCTGCAGCCATGTTTCTAAAAATCCTGGTTGGAAAGGCACCTAGACTCTTTGGAGATGGAGGTGCAATTAAAGCATCATAAAAGTAAGATCATATTTCACTCTAGCCATCAATATAGTTTGCTAAACTTTGGACTGATGTACTTTTGTTTATATTAAGAGGGTTCCCTGGGAGTAGATAATTAGAGACATTGTGATTAGTTTTTTTAAGGTGATGTAGTTAATGGGTGGAGCCAGGGGCTGACGCAGTCAGGTGTTGAGTTTCAGTGTTTTTTCAGTTTAGTTTTAGATTGGGTTGTGAACAAACAAGAAGCTGTGCTCTCAATTCAGTTAAAGATCTGTCTGTGGGCAGGCTAGCAGTTTCTGGAGAAAAGTCAGTTAATGATTTGACTGTGGACAGACCAACAACTTTTCTCAAAGCAGTTTAGTGAAAAAGATTTTGCCTGTGAATCAAACAGTAATTTCTAGAAATTCTGGCAGGTTAACCAGCAATTTGACTCGGGCAGGAATCTGCAGCTTGTTTCTGAAGGACCTCTCGTTCTCAAAAGTGGTTAATCCAGGACATCTCTTTTCAGCAAGTATTCCTGAGTCTGCCAACTGTATTGAAAAGTGGATTGTGACCTGAGATGGGTTTTATTTGAGAAGAGATAAAGATAGCAGTTAGGATGCTTCATTGCATTGTTAAGCATTATTTAACAGGTAATTGAAAGTTATAGCGCGGATTCTCCATCAGCGGGATCCTCTGCTTCGCCAGCAGTGCACTCACTCCCACGGATTTGCCAACAGTGTGGTATGCTCACAATGGGAAACTCCCATTGGCCTGCTGCCGGGACGGAGGATCCCACTGCCGATGGGGGCATGCCACACCAGAAAATGGGTGCAGTGGGACGGAGAATCCCGCCCATTATCTTTATCATGTTAAAGTTAGTAATACCGTGTTCGCAATAATGTTTGTTTTAATATATCATATCCCCTTTTGTGTGTGAAATCACTTCTGGAAGAAGTGGTTTAAAAATTAAATAAATATTTCCGACTGGTATCCAGAAACTGTTGGGTCTGATCTGGTCTGGTCTCACAATAGCTGTGGCCGCTTGTGGAGGGGTATCCCCTTCCAAAGTCTACCATCTGTAGACTGTATAAATTTTATCTTTATTAAAACATCGTCAGAGAGCACCTCCACCTTAAGGCACCCTCACTCTCTCTTATCTATTTGCACCTCCCATTTCTGACAGACCGGCTTTTAAAAAATATTAGTTCATGGGATTTGGGTGTAGCTGGCTTGACCATAATTTATTGCACATCCCGAATTGCCCTTGAGAAGGTGGTGGCGAGCTGCCTTTCTGAACTGGTGCAGACCATGTGGTGTAGGTACATCCACATTGCTGTTAGGAAGTGAATTCTAGAATCTTGTCCAAATGACAGTGAAGCAACGGTGATATATTTCCAGGTCAGTTTCTGGTCAATGTTAACTCCCAGAATGTTGACAGATGGTTGATCTCCCAGGGTGCTCCTGTTAGCCCTTCTGTCTCGGATGCCTACCCAACATCCTTAATTAGATTGCAAGCATATGCCCTGACTGCTGATTGTCTAACCATTCAAAAATCATATTGCATTTGAGGCACCAACGCAATACAGTATCAGGACTCAGAATTGGTCCCAGCATGGGAGACCTGACCCCAAAACAAAACCATGCCCTTATACAGTAATCAATATACTTAAGGAGTAAGGTGGGTTCTGAACCCCAGGTTCATTACATTTTTAATAACTGCACCTCCAAATGATACTAAAGGCGGCATTTCCAAATTCACTTTGGAGATGAATATCTCTGAGTGCAGTAAGATTTTTAAAAGCTGCACAGAAAGACTGATTGTAAGTGGCATCAAAGTAACTCTCTTGCCTAACTACACAAAAATGAATGGGTCAAAAGAGTTGTAATTATTTACATAATTAATGGGTTGGAGACCAGAACCGAGACCACTCTAACTTCTGACATCGAGCTGCAGTACACAGATGATGCCTGCATTTGCACACACTCAGAGGACGAACTACAAACCACCCTCGACGTATGCACCGAAGCGTATGAGACAATGGGCCTCCGCCTAAACATCCAGGAAACAAAGGTTCTCTACCAACATGCTCCTGCCACACAACACTGTCGTCTCCCCCCCCCCCCCTCCCCCTCCCATCAAGATCTACAGGGAACTCCTGGACAATGTGGACCATTTCCTATAACTCAGGAACCTTCTCTCAGTGCCAGCAGACATTTACGATGAAATCCAACATCGACTCCGATGCGCCAGTGCATCCTTTGGATGCCTGAGGAATGGAGTGTTCGGAGATCAAGACCTAAAATCTAGCACCAAGTCATGGTTTACAGAGCAGCTGTGGCCCCTGCCCTACTGTATTCACCAGAAACATGGACAATATACAACAGACACCTCAAATCCCTGGAGAGATGTCACTAATGTTGCCTTCACAAAAGCCTGCAAATCTACTGGCATGATAGGCATTCCAACATGAGTGTCCTGTCCCAGGCCAATATCCCCAATTTTGAGGCGTTGGGGCATTGGTCATGCTTGAGCAGCTGTGATGGGTGGCCATATTGTCCGCATGCCCTATGCAAGACTCCTTGAAGAAGTTCTCTACTCTGGGCTCCACAATGGTAACCGATCACTATGTGGGCAGAGGATACGCGACAAGGCCATTCTTAAAATGTCCCTAAATAAGTGCAACATCCCCACCGACACTTGCCCTAGAATGCACAAACTGGAGAGAAATCATCTGCAAAGGTGGCAAACACCTCGAACGTCACTGAGTGCAGCATGGGGAAGCCAAGTGTAAGCAGCAGAAAGAGTGCGCATAATTCAGAGTGTCCCACCCACCCGCCTCATCGATCACCACCTGCGGCAGAGTCTGTGGCTCCAGGGTTGGTCTATTCAGCCGCCACAGAACCCGCCCCCCATGAGTGGAAGCAAGTCATCCTCAACCCTCGGGGACTGCCAAAGAAGAAGTAGTAACGGCTGTGCTTCTTTGCCCAAAGTCCATCCACTCAGTTGACATTCTTTCTTTTACATTTGAGGGAAGCTCAAATTTCTGAGGACAAAGATGCCATGATAACGTATAACAAATTTAGCATTCAAGTCTAGAGGTCTATGGAGCTGGCCACATATTCTTTGAGTACTTATTGATTGGAATTTGTTGCAGCAAATTAAGAGGGTTTAGTGTAGGAGCACGCACCGCTCTCTGAATGCCACCTATTGCATCTTGCACTGTGGCAAAAAAAGAGATTGATAACACTGGGGGAGCATAACAAATTAGGCTGGATTCTTCGGCCCACCAGACACGTGTTTCCCAGCCATCTGCCATTTTCTGGCGGTGGGATTCTATCTTCCCGCCGCTTGTCAAGGGATTTCCCATTGGAACCACCTCACGCCACCACAAAACCCATTGGCAGGGTTACGCTGCTGGCGTGAAAATTGAATTGCAATGGCCGGAGAAATTCAGCTAATGTTTCTTGGCTGCTCTGTCAAATTGGATAAATTCCCAAGTTCTCCTAAAAATGGAGCCAGTGACTTAATAAATAGCTGCCTACACAATAACCTGGGTCATGTTATAGAGGACCTCTGTGACAGTTTAATAAGAGCTAGTGGGACGGAGATTGATGGTGATGATAAGTTATGCAGCAATGAGTTGAATTGTCAATGCCATTTATCTCAGCAATGGGTCTTCAGGCAAAAGTTGGTACAGCTCTTCATGAACTGCATTCCTCTCACACAGAGATCCTCATTAGATATCTTCCTAAAGTCTGCATGAGGCAGTAAATATTATACAAGAGATAACAGCTTCCAAAAGAACTTACCCGTATGCCCAAGTAAGTATAACTCCTCAAAACTGAGGAACCACCATATAATTACACAGCTCCAATAACCTTCAGTCATTAAGCAGTTTAATACACTTGCTGACCCTGTAATGGTAAGGCTCCATTCAAAGTTTGATGGTCATAATTTTAATAAACTTGTTATTTTAGGAGGTTACAGTTTAAGAAATATTCTGTCCTATTTAACAAAGGCTAAAAACTAACATTATTATAGTTTAAATGCAAATTATATTGGCATGCTTCATGTCTTTCTGGTAGTGCATTCCAGGTAATGCAATGTGGAAGACAAAAATATCCTCATCTATCCCCTCTCCTCCCAGTTCTTTGCCAATTATTCTAAATCTGGGTTGTTGTCTGGTTACTGACGCTACTCCCAGTGGAAACAGTTTCTCTCTTGTAGATTATAATCCTGTAATTTTACATTTAATTTAGCTAGCATTGGGCAGCACGGTGACACAGTGGTTAGCACTGCTGCCTCACAGCGCCGAGATCCCAGGTTCGATCCCGGCTCTGGGTCACTGTCTGTGTGGCGTTTGCACATTTTCCCCGTGTTTGCGTGGGTTTAGCACCCACAACCCCAAGATGTGAAGGGTAAGTGGATTGGTCATGCTAAATTGCCCCTTAATTGGAAAGAATTTGAATTGGGTACTCTAAATTTATTAAACAAAAATTTAGTGAGCATTTTGTTCCCCGAATATTGTGCCTAACAATTTGAGGAAATTGTCTTGGTTAATGGCTTCTGTGTTACCATTAGAAGACAGTATTGAAACTGCCTGAAGGAGAGAAACCGATTGGATTGTTGTTGGGATGGAGGGATGGGAGTGAGAATGGGGGTAGAGTTGAAGATATATTGCAGTCAATATGACTATGGAGGACATTAAAGGTGACAATAAGGATATTGTTCGTCATTGCCGACCAGGCCTGACTGGATAACAAGTAGGATCTGAACTTGGACATCAGGTCCAAGCATCAGTATTGAACCATCTACCATTTATAATTTATATTGATATCTTATGGATTGAGAAACAAAGGAAAAGCTGGTCAAATGTGTCTGTCCTGCTGGGAAAGGCAATCACACTCTGAAATGGTTTTAATTATCACAGAAGAAATTGAGTTGGCTCGCATGGTAATTACAAAACATTGGCAAAATTGTTTGGTCCCGCTTTACTGCTTTGTTGTGTTTATTTTAGCTAAATGAAGGCAGATTGTACCTCATCAACAATGCAATGTTATTGAAATGCAAGACGAGAACTGAGACCCGACAATACGTGTGCAGAGTTGATGAGTTGAGGCTGTCGATTAAAAATTAACCAATTTGTTGACATTAATAATTCAAGCTCAGGTTGATAGGAATGCAGGGAATGCAGTCTGAGAAAAAGAGATTATGCACCGGGAGAGGTCTCCAATAACCCTGAGATGTCAATTAGAAGTGTGGCTGAGTTCCTTTCTATTGTGATTACCCAGATGATAGTGTAACAATGTGGGAAGCATTTTTGGAATCTCACTCTATGCTGATTTAGCTGATTTCAGCCATTGCCGTCTGTAATGATATTCCGATTTGCTTCAGTGAATCTGGAGAAAATTAGCCAAGGTTCAGATATTGGTTGATATTCAGTCAGGCCTGGCTGCAGGCAATGGTAACAATATCCTTAGTGTCACCTTTAACATAGAATTTACAGTGCAGAAGGAGGACATTCGGCCCATCGAGTCTGCACCGGCCCTTACAGAGAGCACCCTCCTGAAGCCCACGTATCTACCCTGTCCCCGTAACCCAGTAACCCCCACTTAACATTTTTTGGACACTAAGGGCAATTTATCATGGCCAATCCACCCAACCCGCACATCTTTGGACTGTGGGAGGAAACTGGAGCACCCGGAGGAAACCCATGCAGACACGGGGAGAACGTGCAGACTCCACACAGACAGTGAGCCAGCAGGGAATCAAACCTGGGACCCTGGAGCTGTGAAGCAACTATGCTAACCACTATACTACCATGCTGCCATAATGTCCTCAATTGTCACAATGACTGTTAATACTCATAGGGAGAAACATTTTAACAAAGTACCGAAGGGTCTTAGTCTTAGATTGCCCCTACAAGGCACAGGTCAGGAATACAGTGCTCTCAACCTGGGTGCAGATGTAACAATATTCAAAAAGCTCAATAATAGCCAAAAGGAAAGCTGTTCACTTGATCCTCACCCCATCCATCGGCTGTAACATCTCAACCCTTTACCACAAGTGTGTTAGGGTTGCAATGTGTCCTTTCGATAGAACAAGTTACAAAGGCTTCTTTAGTGCCTTCTAAACCTGTGACCTCAGCTAACTAGAAGGCCAAGAGCCGTAGATATGTGGAAATATCATCACCTCCAGTTTCCCCTCCAAGTCACTTACCATCCTGGCTTTGAAGTTTATCACCATTCCTTCATCATTCTGAGCCAAAATTCTGGAACTTCCTGACAAACCGAATTGTGGCAATACCGTCATCATGTTCAAGAAGGCTGACCACAACTTTCACATGGGCAACTTGTGATGAGCAATAAACACTGGCCTTGTCAGCGACACTCATATTCTGAGAACAAATGTTAAAAAAAAATGATTCAGTAGCTTAAGAGAAGGGGAAGTAAAAGGGGCGAAAATTGGACAACAATGATAACGATTAAGACAACATTAAGATAGAAGTACTGGTATTAAAACGATTGAAAGCAATTTGTCTCCATAAGGAGAGAAAACAAAGGCCGATTGAAGGAGCGTTAGGCTTCTCATGTTTTATGTTGAAAAACTGATATAAATGCTCCAGAATCTTCCAAGAACCTTTGATTATGTTAACAGAAAACTGGAAATTCCACATAGCATGCAGGTACACTAAATAATTAGGATCTGTGTGCCTTTTTTGCAAGACTATAAAAGAAAGGAGGTGGGATTCTCCGATGCCGATATCATAATCGGTGATTGGCGAGAATCCACTCCGATGCACAAATCGGGGCCGGTGCTGGTTTAACCCTGGTCAGCGATGCTCCGCCCCTCCAAAATAGCATCATTGCTTCGTGTGTTGCATGCCGTTGGCACATTGCCGCGATGCTCCACCCCCGATGGGCCGAGTTTCCGACCATGCGGGACACGTGTGGTCTCAGCAGTCGGAAACCTGGCATGGCGGCCGCGGACTGTGTCCAGCACCACAATACTCGGCTGGGATCCATGTCACTGGCTTATGTCGCTGGCTGGGGGGGGGGGGCTTCCGCAAGGGCTGGGGGGACTGGTAAGTGATGGCCAGGGTGTGACTAGGGGATTTGCGGATGGCGGTCAGGTCCGTGCATGGCCGGTGCCATGTTGTACGGTGCGACCGCTGCAGATCGCCGCTGTGCGCATGCGCGGCCAGGGTTCCAGCCATTGGATCTGGCCGTTTATGGCACGGGAGCTGTGAGTTTCACCCGGCGCCGCTGCTAGCCCATCTCCAGTTCTGGAATCGGTGAGGGCTCGGCACCGAATTTTGCGTTGTAAAATACCCGCAATTTCTCCGTTTGAGCAGCCACTTAGCTGCTGAAATGGAGAATCCAGCCCAGGGAGTTTTGCTACAACTTTATAAGGCATTAGGGCGGCATGTGGTGCAGTGGATAGCACTGGGACTGTGGCGCTGAGGACCTGGGTTCGAATCCCGGCCCTGGGTCACTGTCCATGTGGAGTTTGCACATTCTCCCCATGTCTGCGTGGGTTTCACCCCCACAAACCTAAAGATGTGCAGGTTAGGTGGATTGGCCATGTTAAATTGGCCCTTAATTGGAAAAAAAATAATTGGGTACTCTAAATTTTTTAAAAAACTTTATAAGGCATTGGTGAGACTGCATCGAAAGTACTGTGTAGTTTTGGACGCCTTACTTCAGGACGGATATACTTGCATTGAAAGCAGTTCAGAAGAGGTTAACAAAGCTGATTCCTTGATGAGGGGCTTGTCTTATGAGGAATTGCTGTGCAAGTTAGGCCTATATGCATTGGGTCAACCGTTATATGACTAACACTTTTGAGGGATTGAAATCCATGCTGGGAACTGTCAAGAACGACACTGTCTCGCCGGTTGCTGACCATGGTTCTGACGTCAGCTGGAAACTGCTTCCCCAGGCTCTCTATTTCTGACCGTTTAAATGCAGAAAGAGGTTCACTGGACTCTTCCTGCCAACCCCGCTCCAAGACTAGCACAAGGTATATGAAAAAACTAAGGATTTTGAGGCCAAATGTTGAGGGTCGACATTTACATGGGATTGATTGTTACTTGAGTATACATGGCAAGATTCTAACGAGGCTTGACAAGGTAGATGCTGAGAGATTATTCCTTCTCATGGGGAATATGGAACTACAGAATAAAGGATGAAAATAAAGGGTTTCCTATGTCCCACTTAAGACAGGGATGAGGAAGAATCTCTTCTCTCAGGTTGTTAGCGTTTGGAATTCCCTTCCTCAACGAGCAGTTGAGGCTATCTAATTAAATATATCCAAGTTACACAGATTTTTGATTGACATGGGAATCAAGGGTTATGGAGAGAAGGCATGAAAGTGGTGTTAAGGCCATAATCAGATCTGCCAGGATCTCATTGAATGGCAGAGCAGGCTCGAGGGGCAGAATGGCCTACTGATGCCCCTAATTCTTATGTTCCTGGCTTCTTATGTTCTGTCTTCTTATTTTCAAAACATAGAACAGGCTTGCGATTACTATTTAGATGAAATATCTCAGACAAAGATCCATGCCTCTGAGTCCTGCAGCATTATTATTAATAACAAAGGAGAAGATCGAGGTCAATAGACCTTTAGAGACTACAGCTCTCTAAGATAAGAAGCTCTCATTTTACTTCTCTGTGCATACTTCCTGTTTCAGAATTTATTATTCTCTTTTGTCACAGTCACTTCTCAATAATATTCTGGTCCATAAAATAAGCCACATTAACATATCATATCAAAGGCCGCAGGAAATTTATTCCCCATAAGGTCACTGGGAGCATTGTTAGGAATTAAAATTGATCCCTGTGCTTCATCAGCATTGAATAGATGGGCAGCCAATGCTAATCGTGCTGTTTATTGATATTTCACCCTATTTCATAGAATTTACAGCGCTGAAGGAGGTAATTCGGCCCATCGAGTCTGCACCAGCCCTTGGAATTCAGATCATGATGGACTGAAATTTTAAATGGCCCCGAAGGCAGGACTGAAGGTGAATGGACCCCAAATCACTGACCAGCAGGCCTGGTCCCACCTCCAGGCTACTATGGAACATTCTGCTTGGACGGGGCAATGTTTACCAGCGAGCAACACGTAACCAATAGTCACTGTGTAGGGCTATTTCAGGTCACTCCACTGATGCCAGCTGGAACTTTCCCCTGTTGCAGCTGAAACAAAGCCCAAGAATGGAGGCGGCAGACCTGAGGATAAGAGCTTCTGAAATGATCTCTAACCCCATTCCCCACCACCACACACAGTCACGATCACAAGTTGACCATAGTTGTGGCTCCTGGCCAGCATGTAGAAATAGCCCTCTGACTGCTGTAGTCAGCTTTACATTCACCTATTAAAAAAGTTTTCAGAGGGCAAGTGCATTTTTAGTGTACTCACTCTCTCTCTATGGCAGCTCCCATGATGGAGGATCTATGAGCCTCTTCATGGATCGCCTTAATTGGATGATGAGTGTGCTCTCTAGCCTCTGACTGGCCATCTCATAAAGTAACATTCGATACCAGACGCTGAAACGATGCTTGGAAATACGTCCAAAGTCAGTGTCCCGGCCCCAGAACTAAAATCCAGCCTGAAATGCCCACACTGCTAATTAAAGAGAGGCTGCAGCTCTTAAAGGGAATTTATTAGGAAAGCTTAAAAGTTCACAAATAACATGCATGCACAAAATAATTTACCAAATAGGTCCAAAATCAGGGTAAGGATTTTTGTTATCTTTTAGTTGGCAGTGTGTTTAATTCAGGCTGATGTATGGGACACCGAAGGGTTATTTGCACCAAAATGGCAATTAATGTGCTTCTGATGAATTTTGGGAACATGCATCTACTCTACAAATTTTGATGTTGTGGACCAATTTTACACCTAAAAAAGCAGGTGGACTGAGCTCTTATTTCATGACTGGGATTGTATTTACCTTCCTAAACCTTTTTGTTTGTCCACTCCACTGACTAGATCAAGGTCCACCCTAAAACTCATAAGCTTGACCAAGCTTTTGCAAACCCCCCACTATCCCCTCTTTTGATTTGGCAATTATTTCTATATTTAGGCCTCTTTTTCATTCTTAAAGTTGTCATTATCTGATTGGTCTCTCAATGATTCAGTTGTCAATCATATTATCTACTGTGGAACTAAGCCAAAAAACTTCAAAAGGCTTCATCTTAAAGCTTTGATATGTGACTGTACCTTCAGGTAGGTAGTCAGAAAGATGCTACAATTGATGTCAGTGGTAGGGAAAATATCAACATGGGTTCCTTCCTTTGACTGCTGCATCTTCTGGAAAATGCATTGCTCTAGATATTGGGTGCAATTCAATGGAGAAGTTTCTAAGTGTGGTAGCGAGCGGGAACTGCCGCGAGCTACCCAACATTTGACCCGGCGAGGCCACCACAGGTATCAAACATTAATTGGTCCACTTAATAATAATAATCGCTTGTCACAATCAGACTTCAATGAAGTTATTGTGAAAAGCCCCTCGTCGCCACATTCCGGTGCGTGTTTGGGGAGGCCGGTACAGGAATTGAACCCGCGCTGCTGGCATTGTTCTGCATTGCAAGCCAGCTATTTCGCTCACTGCGCTAAACCAGCCCCAACCACTTAATGAGGTCCTATGGGCTTCACACCACAAACAATGGTCCCAACGGCTGATTCGCCGTGTCCGTGCCCGCCAGCTCCCCACCAACAAGGGGGAGCAGCACTTAAACCAATCCCGCAGAACAAACCTCACACAGCGCGCAGCCAAGCCACTGAGGAGATCAGTCCCACGATTCGGGGATGCCGACCTGGCCAGATTGTTGGACGTGGTCAAGTGCAGACAGGATGCCCTACCCCCCCAAGGGGCTCAGAGAGTCAGCCACAGGGCAGCCAGTGTTGCCTGGGAGGAATTGGCCACCAGCTTGGGGAAGATCACCAGCAGGGCAGGCACCAAGTGCAGTAAGAAGATCAACGACTTCCATTGGGATGCATGGGTGAGCACCGGCCCCCTGGTGAGCATCACACAGTTGCTGATGAACATCAGGTGGAGGCAGGAACGGCCAAGTGTGACAGCAGTCAGAGGCCTGCTGGATTCCAGGACTCAGCTGGGTGCCAGTCAGATGCTGAGCCTCCAGACCGGAGCTGATGCAGATGATAGGGTGTGACCGGTATATTCAGAGGGGGATGTGAGTGACACTCCAGCAGGCCCATAGCCGATTAGAGGAATCCCAGAGGCTATGCTGACAATGCATGTTACCAATGCCAATACTGCTAGGGTGGCGACCGTAGTGGAAAGTCTGGTGCATGCTGGCATCAGCAGCAGGCGTGGTGGCGACCAAGGCATGGCTCAGTCAGTGATGGCAATGGCAGAGCACCTTGACAGCATGTCCGGCTCGCTGGGGGACATGTTCCAGTCCCAGCTTGACCTTTCTGAGGTGCTGCAGAGCATGTTGCAGTCTCGGGTGGCATTGCTGAGGCACTCCAGACATGTCCCAGTCACAGGTGGGCATTGCTCTGGAGTGGGTGGGGGGCAGGGGGTGAGATGATGGACGAAGCCACATCCTATGTGAAGCGGGTGAGGATGAGGGCCTCCCTGGTCCTCTGGGCTTGGCGGACCCTCGCTGTTGCTGCCTGTCCTCCATCCTCTTGCTGGTCCTACGTGTCCTCCCCAGGATTGTCCTCCAGTCAATCATGGTCCGGCGCCTCCTTGTCTTCCTGCTCGGAGATGGCCCCATGTTCCCCCCCTCCACCTTCAGCACGTTGCCCCACTGCTGTGTCTGGTTGTAGAGGGCACTGTAGACCACAACAAAGCGGGTGACCCTCTAGGGTGCAGTGCACCCTAGATCAATTGAGACATTGGAACTGCACCTTGAGGAGATCGATGTACAATGACAGCCTGGGAGGCCACATGGGCCTTGTTGTATCAGGTCTCTGCATCGGTCACCGGCCTCCATACTGGCACCATTAGCTAGGTCCTCAGTGGGAATTCCTTATCACCCAAGAGGCAACTGACCATCATGGGGTGGTCCTCAATGAGGCTGTGGATGTCTGACTGCCCCAGGACTGTCCCTGGAAAGCGCACACACATGTGCATGAACTTCATTTGTTGGTTGCACATGAGCTAGATGTTTAGGGAGTGGAATCCTTTCCTGTTGATGTAGGGCAATCCCTGATGGCCTGGTGCTCGCAAGGTGACATGCTTGCCATCTATTTCCTCCCTGGACATGGGACATCCCATCGATGGGACATAATCTTGCTGCCCAGCCACCTTGTTGGGCCTGGTCCATGTCAAAGTTTATACAGTTAAAGCTGCCCGGGCAAATAGGGCATCCATGACTTCACGGATGCACTTGTGGGCTGTAGATTGTGAAATGCCGCACAAGTCCCCGCTCGAGCCCTGGAATGATCCTGAGGCAGAAAAGCTCAGGGCTGTGGTGACCTTGAAGCCTCCTCCATGTGGTGCCAAGTCTTGTTGAAGTGGAGCCCCCTGTGGCACATGCTGTCCGTCATTTGTCCGAAAGACCAGAGACGCCTGTACACCTTGGGCCGTCGCCAGCCTCCCCCTCTGGCTCTCTCCCTTGGCCTAATGGGCAGACGGGCCCTCATGGTGTGGGGCTGGGCCCTGCATGTGGGCCGCCACCTCGAGCCTCTGTTGATGCTGCTGCCACTGCCTTCTCCGGTGTGTGGTCACCTGGCGTGCCAGCAGCACCACGGGGGCAGGCTCCGCGGAGTCCAAGATATTATCCACCTTGGGTAATATCTGTAAGGAATTGGAGAGGGTAAGAGACTGACAACCAATGGTGTCTTCCACCCCAGTACCCTACATTCCCCCTTTGGTCTCCCTTCCCCCATCTCCCCCCCCCCCCCCCCCCCCCCCACCCCACGCCCCCTGTGATCCAACACGTCCTGCCCACGCACCCTGAGCCGCAAGGAGGCCCCTGCTCACCAGACCCTACCCCATATACCCGCACGTAATGTTGCCTGGATCAGGTGTTGGTGGCCTCGCCGATGCACACACCCACCCTTTGGTCGTGGAAATGTCCCGGTGCCGGCGCCAGCTCCTGGGTGTTCGGCTGTTAGCTGCTGCATCCATGGTGTTGCTTCCTGCGCGGTTCAGGCACAGTGTTCAGGCACCAAGGCCTGATTGGGATGCTAGGCAATAAGTCCCACATGCTACGTGGCACGCCCACCCACGGAAATGCACTTGGGATGTGTGAATGTGTAAAGTGCTCACAACCACAATTGTCAATTTCCTCTGAGCATTAACATTCAGCCACGCGGCCTAAAGCTCCCATGGTCAGTGGGCGTTATGGGTGGTCGATGGGACAGTCAGGCAAAGTTGGGTTTTCCCCCGTTATTTTTGCACACGATCCAGGGGGTGGTATGGCGGGCCCGCCGATGCTGAGACTCCAACACCCCCTCCCCAACCCAGGGGCGAATCGCTCACAGATGGTGGCCCACCAACCCTCCCCCAACTGATGCCGTCCCCCAAGGCACCCCCCCCCCCACCCCACCCCCCCCACCCCCTGTCCCCGTTCCCGTCCCCAAGCACTGGGACTTCCCAGAGCCCCTGGGCTCATTGCCTGGGAAAGAAGATGGCTACTCACCTCCTTGGATCCCCACAGCAACCATTCCGCCAGCTTCACATTGTTAAAAAGATGTACTAATCGGCGCTTGCATGACCTCTTGCTGGGGAAACTGTTCCATCAAATGAGTCCATTAGATAAGGGGTTGTTCCTGTTAATTGTATGAAGATTGTCCTTATTGGTTTCTCTGCGCGCCTCGATGGGATCCTGATTTTGCCAACGGGAGTGAGCTGGTTAGATCGCAAACCGATTGGCGCCCAGCAGGGTTCCCGATTTTGACCTCTCCCGCAATCTAACGGCTTTGCCGCATTCTCGCTCCAGCGCAATGCGGCCGTAAAATCGCACCCATTGGGCCAGGACAGCCTGCCAACATTTGCTGCTTAAACTCACACTTGAAGATTGGACAAATATTGTTATCTATGGATACAGAACCCAGCACATTTCATCATCTTCAATATAGGAAAGAATAAAACTGGAAATAAACTGTTTTACAATGCCACTATTTAAAGTTGCAAAATAAGGCCAGATGTATGCTGGGCCTCACAGATTATTATTCGTCATTAAAATGTATTTCATGTTTCAAACATTAAAATAATAATCAAATCTGTAAGTGTATTTTACTTAGTGCCTCTAGCTGGATTTCACACTCCTGCAGCATGGAGTACTTACCAATGCAACTCAAAGGCAACTTTAGACATGATAAGTACACACTGCTCTTTTTGAAAATAAGTTAAAAATCTCAAGGCATTTTCCATCTGTAAAAATTGAAGAACATATGGGCCGGAATTCTCCATCACCGGGATTCACTTTTCCCGCAGGCAGAGCAAGCCCGCCCATGGGTTTCTCAGCAGCGATAGAATCCCGCCACCGGCAAACGGCACGCTGCCAGTAAACATGCCGCTGGGGGACCAGAGAACCCAGACCATGATATCTGAACATTTGCGAGTGCGTCATTGATTATGGAGAAAAAGAACAATATCATCCGGGACCGGACTTTCTGCTCAATTGCGTGGTTTATTTGGCACAATTTCCCCACCATTGGTATTCCTGTTGCAAATGGTCACGAATTTTAAATGCAAATTGCATTCAACGCAAATCGGGATTTTGCAATCTATTGTGCTGGTTTGAAATTAAACATTTCACGAGGAGCTGACCCTGCCTCAGAACCGATCACATCTCCAGGGTGAGTTAATCACAATTGGGAGTTTCTACTAATTGCAATTGTTTATGAGTCATTGAGGAGACGAGGAATACAACTGGATCTTTTCATTGCAAGGTCACTAGGAGGAACATTTAGAAAAGTTCTGAATACTTAAAAAAAAATTACAAAGACAGTGACTACTATACCACAACTTAACTAGAATTTGTTTTGGAATTTTAAAAAAACGTTATTTTCAGTAACTTGAAATCGAGTTTCTCACAGGTGATGGGGTTGACACCATGGCGATTTTTATTTTTTGTGAAAAATTAATTTTCAGTTGTTCTTACCTTCAACTACGAAAGGAATATTTTTAAAACAAAATTTTGTCTTAAAAAAAATTGTTTTGAAATGCTTCCTATTGGGCTGGTTCATGGAAGATGTTCCATTACCAAGCCAATAAATTTGAACAGGAATTTTGAGGATGGGGAATGCGTGGGTGAGGAACAGTGACATATTGCAAAACAGCTCCAATTTTGCGTGCAACTTGCGCTGCAATCACTGCTTACTCCCAAAGAGTAAACTCTACTCCATGGGCTGGATTCTCCGTCCCCGCCGCGCCTGATTTCTGATTCAGCACGCCGGCTGGTCAATGGGGTTTCCCATTGTGGGGCAGCCCCACGCCGTCGGGAAACCCCGGGCTGCCGGCAAAATGGAGCATCCCGCTGGCGGAGAATCCCGTCCCCTATCTTTACAAAAGAGTTCTGAAGATGAACAAGGATGATTATGATCCTATATGTTCTGAAAGAAGTTTGTCAAACCTAGATTAGTTTCCGCTAGAAAAAGGTCAATGGAGAGAACATGGTCCAGGCATTAAAACACAGAGCTTTCATAATGTGAACAACATGGCCCAGATTTCATGGAGATTCAGGAAAACCCAAACTATGCACTTTGGTGCCAGTCGGCGGACATCGCGCTGTTGGGGGAGAATTTCGCCCATGGTTTTAAAAATTGAGAAACAGGCGCCATGGCTGCTGAGGGAGAGACAGGGGGTACGAATAGTATCCAACATCGTTATAGTGTGCTGACAGTTGTGCCACTGGCCGGGGGGGGGGGGGGGGGGGGGGGGGTGATACTTTTCAGAAGTAATTAATGCTGAGGTGTATATCTGTTTTAAGAGGAGGCGGACAAACAAGGGTGGGATTTCCCAGCCCGCGGGATCTTCTTGTCCCGCCGAAGACAACCCCTCTGAGTTATAAAGGGAGCAGAAGACTATAGTGAGCCATAAAATGATATTTTATCAATACTCTTGAGTCATCATGATTTCACTCCTGTTTCAATCCTTTGGAGGCGAGGGGAGGCTGCCATCATCAGTGGTGTGCAACATTTCTGATTGAATAATTCTCAATTCACATTCGAGAGCTTTAACTGAACTACTTCAGAGGCAACTTAGAATTTTAATGAGTTTTGGATGCAGTACTTCCAGATATTTGCTTCATGAACTTATGGGTTGAAATCGTGCTGAATGGTATTAGTAGCAGATGTTAAAATCTTTGTAAAGAGTTCTTCTATCTGCCACATTAAAAAAGTTGCTAACATTTGTTGAAGTAATTAAGAAATCTCATACAGACATATTAATGCATCCGTTACAAATATAACAGTGTAATCTCAGCTCATTGTAAGACAAAATTATTAATAGCAATAGGTTCAGGGAGTCTATTAAAAAGAAGGCGCTGCTCCAATTGCCTGGTCTTATTCCACGCTTTCATAATGTTCCTTAGTAAACTAGAGAAAAGCATAATTATTCAAAACCAAAGACTGACTAATTAAAAGCTTTTGTTACTGAACTTCAATTCACTTAAACCTTGAAAATGATATTGAAGGATGTTCCCTTTATAACTTGGATCTGGAAGTACAGTAGTTATGTTCCAGGACTAGTAATCCAGAGCACTGAAGTAATGATCCAGAGATCTAACGACTCTTCCCCATCACCATCCCTGTGTACTTTCTAGAAAGGCAGATCCACTAGAGCTGGTGACACATGGTATAGATTTAGCAGGGAGTGGCTCTGGAAGTCTTCAACATTGAATCCCAACTCAATGAAATCTCATGACATCAGGTCAAACATGGAGAAGGAAACCTCCTGCTGATTTCCACTATTTCCCTCCCTCAGAATCAGTACTTCTCCATGTTGAAGACCACTTGGAAGAAGAATTGAAGGACACAAAATGTATTTGGGTTGAGGACATCAATGTCCTTCATAAACAGTGGCTTGGTAACCCAATGCTGACTGAGCTGGCCACATTCTGAAGAATGTAACCGCCAGACTTGGCTTCTGGTAGATGGTGAAAGAACCAAGACAAATTAAAGTCCTACTTGAACTTGTTCTCACTAATCTACTGCCCTAAAAGTGTTGGCAAGAGTAAACATTGAACAATTCATGCGGAGGTAAAATCCAATCCTCACACTGAGCATACTCTACATTATGTTGTGTAACACTGCCACGTGCTAAATGGAATCGATTCAGAAGAGATTGAGCAGTTCAAAACTCAGCATCTATGAGGCACTGTGGGCAGCAGTATTTTCCACAACCTCGTGTCTCAGTATTCTACTGTTTGGGGTTCTGTAAACCCGGACCCATAAGTGTTTGATGGAGTTCAACCGACCCACAACTTTTATTAGATTGTGGTGTGGGAAGCACACGGCGTACTCTCCAGGTGTGATACAGCAATTATGGACAAATGGTTTTTAAAACAAAACAAGGTTTATTCTATGAACTCTATTTAACCTTTAAAAAACAAACATTGAATATCTTAACACCCATTACTTCAAAGATAACCCCAAAAGACTACAGCACTCAATAATCCTTCAAACTGTTCCTTTAACCATCCAAAAGACGTCAATCTTCAAAAACAGACATGAGGTTACATTCAATATATTTATAGTCTTTGGATTTGCAGACATCAACAGACCAGCTCGGTTTCTTCCTGCAGCTCTCAGCAAAACACACAGACACTCCCAGCTGCCTTCTCAAACTGAAAGCAAAAGTAGAAGTGAGCTCAGCTCCCCCCCACCCTCTGACATCACTTCAGTAATATGATCAGCTCCATTTCTTAAAGGTATATTGCTTAAACATCCATTTCTTAAAGGTACTCTCACATGCCACTACCATTAACATCAAGCCAGAAGATCAACACTGGTTCAATGCAGAGTGAAGCAGAGTATTGTGCTTCATGCCTTGGTGATATGCAGAGATGACACACCAGATTGTATGTGTGCAGGGAGAGTTTTATTTATTGCTTTCAAATTACTGCGCTCTCATAATACAGAAGCGTGCCTCAGTTTAGTTTCTTTTTTTAAGTGACCACACCCAGGAGTAACTTATCATACACAGTGAACAGTAAACACACAGACATAAACAGCAAACAATTGAAGACTATAGACGGGATTTCCCTGTAGCACCACACCGAGAGCAGAAATTCCCGCCCAAGATCAACAGATGGTTCGTTTCACCTGCGACAATCCCTGCAGCGACTGGGAATGGAAAATTTACCCCTACATCTTTGCCCCCTTGTAAAACTAAAGATCTTACTTTAAATTAACACATAATAAACAAACATATGTACAACGAGTCATTTCTTAAAGTTCTGCTTGTCTGTTTTCTATAAGTTCAGAAATGGTCTTTGACACATGAAGGTCTCTGACAAAAATGCTGAGATCTACAAACCTATAATCATGGTTCTATGTGACCAAGTTGGTTGAATAACCAGTGAGGTACGAGAGTTTGAAGTTCTACTGGTGAAGATGATCTGACCACCTCTGGATGTGTAGAGGTCAGTGACCAATCCTGATATGACGATGTAGTCAGTACTTGGTGATTCGTGCAGAGAGTGAACTTTGCACTATAGAAATATATGTGCCAATGTTCACAAGCACAGACATAGGCTAGTGCATCCTGCTCTCCACTAGTGTATTTGAGTTCCGTTCCCAACAACTGGCATGACATATAAGTTGGTTGTTCGCTTCCTTCAATGTACTGTGAGACCACAGTCACAATCACATTTCTTGATACATCTGACATACGTTTCCGCATGTGGGCTGAAATGCATCAAAGACTGGCGGGTATGTTTTATCTTCAACATGTCAAACATTGTTTGCTGTGATTGTCCATTGTGCATCCTTGTGCAGTACTTTCCAAAGCGATACAGCATGGTAGCACAGTGGGTAGCACTGTTGCTTCACAGCTCCAGGGTCCCAGGTTCGACTCCCAGCTTGGGTCACTGTCTGTGCGGAGTTTGAATGTTCCCCCGTGTCTCCGGTTTTCTCCCACAACGTGCTGTCAGGTAATTTGGACATTCTGAATTTTCCCTCTGTGTACCCAAACAGGTGCCGGAATGTGGCGACTAGGGGCTTTTCACAGTAACTTCATTGCAGTGTTAATGTAAGCCTACTTGTGACAATAAAAATTATTATTATTAGGTTCTACAGTCTCTGTGCACACAGATCGCAGATCCCTTCACAGAAGCCATTTCAATTCACTCCATGAGCGGGATTCTCCCCAACCCAGCGGGACGGGGGGCCCCGGCGGGACGGAGTGGCGTGAACCTCTCTCGCGTCGGGCCGCTCCAAAGGTGCAGAATCCTCCGCACCTTCAGGGGCTAGGCCCGCCCCGGAGTGGTTTGCGCCCCACCCGCCGACGGGAAAGGGGCTTGGCACCACGCCAACCGGCGCCGAAGGGCCTCCGCCGGCCGGCGTGAGTTGGCGCATGTTTCCGCGCCGGGAATGGCAGACCGGTACAGCCTCTGGTGCGGAAGGATAGAGTGCCCCCACGGCACAGGCCCGCCCGCGGATCGGTGGGCCCGATCGTGGGCCAGGCCACCGTGGGGGCACCCCCCGGGGCCAGATCCCCCCGCACCCCCCAAGAACCTCAGAGGCCGCCCGCGCCACCAGGTCCCGCCAGTAAGGGACCTACTCCAATTTACGCCGGCGGGACCGGCAAAAGACAGGCGGGACTTCGGCCCATCGTGGGCCGGAGAATTCGGGCAGCCCTGGGGCCCATTGAGTCACGCCTGGCCGATTTTTGGGGGCCCGGAGAATTTGGAGGACGGCGTGGGGCGGGATTCACGCCGATCCCCGGCGATTCTCCGACCCAGCGAGGGTCGGAGAATCCCGCCCAAATTCTTTCGAGAAATAACTGAGAACACTGATTATAGTAAAGGCTAGGGGTCCCAACAGCATCCTGACTATAATGGTGAAGACGTGCTCCAGAGATACCTATGTCCCAAAATAACTAGCTGTTCCAGTACAACTACACAACCGGCATCTATCTCCCGCCAGCTTACTATCATTGAAATAATGAAAGGTTTATCAGCAGTGCTATTAAGTGGGACTCACCCATCAATGAGCTACTCACTGGTCCACAGTTTGAGTTATGTCAGAACTACTTGAGTCTGGACCTTTTAGCTTTTGTCCAAACACTGACAAACAAGCTGAATTCTGGAGGTTCAGTAATTGAATCAGAAATTTATGGCTCAAAAGTGATTCATTTAATTTTACTTGTGCTGAACTGAAATAGAACTATCCAGTTTAATCTGATTTTCCAGCCTTTTATCCTTAACCTTGAAGTTTACAGCATCTCAAGTGCATATTCAAGTCCTGTAAAATGTAGTGAGGGTTTCTACCTCCCCCATCATTTCAGACAATATGATTTCGACACTCACCATCCACTGGGTAAAATACATACTCTTCTACTCTTGTCTAAATTTTAGCAATTACTTTATCAATTTGTCAATTACTTTTAAATTCATGCCCCCAATGACCTCTCTACTAAGGGCGAAATGTTCCTTCTATATCACTTTGCCTCGGATCCTCTTAATTATATACACTTCAATGTGTCCTCCCAAAGCTAATAACTCCAGACTATCTTTCATCATGCCTAATCATTTCCAGCCCTGACAACATCTTTGTGATTCTCCACTGTATCCTCTGATACAATCATATCCTTCCGTGATGACCAGGACTGTATTCCATGACATCTTTGTCAAATCTCTCCTGAGCTTCCACCTGTCCCTGATCTGCCATTTTGCTCCACCTGGTCCGCAACCCCCTCCACTATTTTTAACAGTAGCAACCCATCACTTTTCTTTCACTCTTTAGCTTGGAATAAGAGTCTCACGGATTCAAAATCACTCTGTTTATCTCTCCATTGATGATGCCAGACCTGTGTTTTTCCAGCATTTTCTATTTTTAATTTCAGATTTGCAGCATCCACCCTATTTTGCTTTTAGTCCAACACAACCTCCCCCCGGTTCTTTATATTCTTCAAGCATCCCCCTTGTCTACCTGTAATACTATCTTCAGGTATCTTTGGATGTGCATTCCAAGATCCCTTTCTTCCTCTACACTCCTCAGTACCAAACATTTATTGTGTCATTTTTTTTCCTCATTTACCCTTCCCAAATGCTTTACATGAAACTTTTCCAGATTGAATCTGTTTGCCACTTTGCAGCTAAACTTACCGATCCATTGATATCTTCCTGCTTGGATCAGCCTGTCTCCTAATTATAAACTGCACACGCAACTTTTGTATCATCTGCAAATTTCTTAACCATTAATTCTAAATTAAGTCTAAATCATCAATTAATGGCACAAAAAGGAAAGGACCTAGTAATGAGTTCTGCAGAACCCCACTTGAAATACCCATTGATCATTAGCCTTTGCTTTCTGCCATGGCATCCATTTTGGATCCAATTTGTTGCGTTCCCTTGGATCTGACCATGTCTGCCATGTCAGATTTTGCCAAAAGCTTTGCTAAAATTTTTGTAGATTAAACCAAACATGCTACATGACCACTGACCCTCCATGTTACCTTCTTAGAAAGTTCAATCAAACGAGTCAGATGGAAACTTTCTTGAACAAATCAATGCTGACGATCCTTGATCAAATATTGCCTCTCTAATGATAATTTATACTGTTCCTTCGAAAAGTTTTGAACAATTTTCCTGCCATTGATGTTATGTTTACTGCAATTACTTGATTTATCATTTTCTCCATTTTGAAACAACAATACTATATTAGTAGCCCTTCAACCCTCCAGCACCATGCCTACAGCCAGAAAGAATTGGAAAATGATGGTCAGTATCCCTGTTATTTCCTCCCTTGCTTCTCTTAACAACGTGGGAAACCATTGAATCTGAACCTGGTAATTTATCTCTCTGCCTAGTGACTGTCCTTGACATCAAGGCAGAAATACTATCGAAGAATCCTGGTAAATTGGAATTCAAATGGAATCAAGGAAAAACTCACCACAGGTTGAGATGTACCTAGTCCAAAGGAAGATGGTTATGTGTTTTAACCCTGCATGGGACTCATCCAGCTGGGGATGATTGTTCCCTAGTGCTGATTGGATTGTGAGTTAACCAGCAAAATTATAACAGGTCAGCTGCTATAGCAGCTGACAGAAAGGAGTGAGGACCCTGAGATGTGCAACTGGGTCCTGTGTAAATACTGCTGTTATGCTGAATAAATGTCTTTCTTAGGAACTCGGGGCAGCACGGTAGCCTTGTGGATAGCACAATTGCTTCACAGCTCCAGGGTCCCAGGTTCGATTCTGGCTTGGGTCACTGTCTGTGCGGAGTCTGCACATCCTCCCCGTGTGTGCGTGGGTTTCCTCCGGGTGCTCCGGTTTCCTCCCACAGTCCAAAGATGTGCGGGTTAGGTGGATTGGCCATGATAAATTGCCCTTAGTGTCCAAAATTGCCCTTATTGTTGGGTGGGGTTACTGGGTTATGGGGATAGGGTGGCGGTGTTGACCTTGGGTAGGGTGCTCTTTCCAAGAGCCGGTGCAGACTTGATGGGCTGAATGGCCTCCTTCTGCTCTGTAAATTCTATGATAAACTCCTTGGACTCCCCTTTGCCGTTTACTTCATTATGGTTGTTGGAAGTTAATCATCTCAGGTCCAATGTATCACCGCAGGAGTTCCTTAGGTGCATTGGCATAATGGTAATGTCACTGGTCCTTTAATCCAGAGACCCAGAATAATGCTCTGGAGACCTGGGTTCGAATTACACCATTGGAGATGGTGAAATTTGAAATGAATAATAATCTGGAATTAAAAGCCTAATAATGACCATGAAACCATTGTTCAGTGTCCTTAAAACCCCCCATCTGGTTTACTAATGTCCTTGATGGAAGGAAAGCTG
Organism: Scyliorhinus torazame; assembly: GCF_047496885.1. Classification (NCBI taxonomy): domain Eukaryota; kingdom Metazoa; phylum Chordata; class Chondrichthyes; order Carcharhiniformes; family Scyliorhinidae; genus Scyliorhinus; species Scyliorhinus torazame. The sequence goes on along the minus strand of NC_092711.1, from coordinate 283,856,479 downwards.
CCATCCTTACCTGGTCTGGCCTACATGGCACGCTGGATGCTGTGGTTGACTCCTAAATGTCCTCTGAAGTAGCCGAGCAAGCCACTGAGTTCAAGGGCAATTAGGGATGGGCATAAAATGCTGCCTCAACCAGCCATGTCCACATCCCATGTAGGAATAAAAAAAATGTCCGATGCGTAATTGTCTGTAGCTATTTCATCATTCACCTTTCCTTCTTCATCATAAGGAAAGAAGTGGAGATGTTTGCTGATGATCGAACATTGAGTTCAATTTACAATTGCTCAGCTAATGAAGCAGATTGTGCTTGCATGCAGCAAGACCTGGAAAATATTCACTGTGACAAATAACTCCTGTTCTATGCAAGTGCCAGACAATGGTCTTCTTCAACAAGAAGAAACCTAGCCATCTCTTCTTGACCTTCAATGGTCCTGTTATCATTGAATCGCCCACCATCAACATCCTGGGGTCACCACTGGCCAGCAACACAGCTGGAACAGCCATATCAATACTGTGGCTACAGGAGCAGGTGAGAATCTAGGAATCCTGCAGTTGCTGTTTACACAAGGGGCAGGATTCTCCTTTCGTGGGACTAAGTCCCCACGCCGGCAGGAAAACCGGCAAGAACCAGTCCGGCGTCACCAGGCCCTGAAAGAGTGGAATTCTCGGGGCGCGGAGAGTTGCCGGGGGGGACCGCTGCCAACGGCCCCCGACCGCCATGGCGTGAACCCCGCCCCCGCCCGCAACCCGGCGAGGGGTCAGAGAATCCTGCTGAAAGCCTTTCTGCAAGAAACATTTGTGGAGCATTATGTAATATATTCCACTGGTGTGAAAGAGTGCAGCTCCACCAACACTAAAGAAGGTGCTCATCATCCAGGGCAAGGCTACCCACTCACATCCACCACCATAAACACCGGCTCCCTGCACCACCGATGCAGCATGCCTGCAGTGTGCGTCGTCTCTACCACCGACGTGTGACAGCACCTCCCACAGCTGTGTTCTTTACACCGAGAAGGACAAGTGCAGCTGGTGCATAGGAATACTGTCAGCTGTTCCTTCATCGTCAATGGGCCAAAACCTTGAAATTTCCTATCAGCACTGGTGGGTGTAAATTCACCACATAGATTGTGGTGGTACACAAAGGCAGCCAACCACTTTCTCATGGGCAATTTGGGATGGACAATGAATGCAAGTTTGCTAGTGATGCACACATCCCATGAATGACTAAAATAAATGTTCACTGTGAAATTCTACTGCAGAAAGTCATAAGAGTTGGATACAATGGGCGTCATTCTCCGACCCCCCGCCGGGTCGGAGAATGGCCGTTGGCCGCCGTGAATCCCGCCCCCGCCCCCGCCGAAGTCTCCGGTACCGGAGATTGGGCGGGGGCGGGAATCGGGCCGCGCCGGTTGGCGGGACCCCCCGCTGGATTCTCCGGCCCGGACGGGCCGTAGTCCCGCCCAGGAATTGCCTGTCCCGCCGACGTAAATCAAACCTGGTATTTACCGGCGGGACCAGGCGGCGCGGGCGGGCTCCGGGGTCCTGGGGGGGGGCACGGGGCGATCTGACCCCGGGGGGTGCCCCCACGGTGGCCTGGCCCGCAATCGGGGCCCACCGATCCGCAGGCGGGCCTGTGCCGTGGGGGCACTCTTTCCCTTCCGCCTCCACTACGGCCTCCACCATGGTGGAGGCGGAAGAGACTCTCCCCACTGCGCATGCGCGGGAAACTGACAGCGGCCGCTGACGCTCCCGCGCATGCGCCGCATTTCCGCGCCAGCTGGCGGGGCAACAAACGCCATTTCCGCCAGCTGGCGGAGCGGAAATCCCTCCGGCGTCGGCCTAGCCCCTCAATGTTGGGGTTAGGCCGCCAAAGATGCACCTTTGGGCCAGCGCGATGCCCGTCTGATTGGCGCCGTCTTTGGCGCCAGTCGGCGGACATCCCACCGTTGGGGGAGAATTTCGCCCATTATGTTTCAAAATGTTTCTCTCAACTTTGGGACAAATTTAAAGTGATCTTTGGAAATGTATCGTGTAATAACAAATTCATTAAATAAGAGCTTGTATTTAATAGTGCCTTTCACATCTTTATGGCGTTGCAAATTGTCTCCCTGCCAATTAATTAGTTCACTAGTGTAGTCACAATGTGGTTATTTTTTATGTCGCAATGTCCCACAACAGCAAGTGAGATTGTTTTGCAAGGTGTTTGTTCAATTTAGCAGTCAACGTTTTAGAAAGGCAACAACAATCTGAAAACAAATCCAACAGGTGCCACTTACCGATTTGGAAAATAATTCTCTGTTTGGGAGAATAAGGGCAGAGTTCTCCGCCGCCCACCGCTGGTAGCGGACTTCCCGATTGGAAGAGAATCCAGCGTTGGCCAAAAAATTGGATTGGTTCTGGTCTCCCACTGGTGGTGGCATCGGAATTCGGGTGGTGGCTAGCGCGCGGATGCAAATGGGTGAACCATTAAGTGTCCAAGCTGTTAATGACTTTATATCCGTGCAAATGATGGTTTTGCATGGATCCGACGGCACGGGGCAAAAACCTCAGATATCACCGCCAGCGAGGGACTGGAGAATCGGCGCAGGGCGCAAAACTGTTTTTTTCCAATTTTGCGTGATACCCCGCCCAATCAAGATTCTTCCCGCCAGCATCGCAAAGCAGAGAATCCAGCCCTTGCCATAAATGATATTTGTTCAATGATTCATCCTCTTTGTCAATACCATTCATTTATTTTAGTAACAGCTTTCTCCTCAGGGAGAGGTTCAATGTTCAAGTATTAATTGTAAACTTTATGTGTCTTTTGGAACTGAATTATTCAGCGTCTGCTTTGTGAATCTGGGTCTTTTTTTGTATCTTCCAATTTGTAATTTATATGTTTCTGAAAGGATTGTTCTCTTGGGTTGGCCATATTGATTTTTTTTAGTAAAAGCTTTACAAATGCATGTACTGAAATCAACTCTGATACCTTCTAATCAAACTTGGACATGATTCTTTTGATAAAACATATTACATTTTAGAAGATGGATAATGATTGAATTTAATAAAATTAAAACACGATGCATTGAACACAACTTACTTGGTCCAAATAATGATGTGCAAGCATACTATAAAATCGACTCTTTTTAAGAGTAGCAAGCCAATTATTGACATATTTTGGCCTACACCTTCAAGGAGAGTCCATAGCTGGTGCATTTGTTCTAATGGTTGAACGTTTGTGGTCAGTTGACTGGGCAGTTGGTTTGTGATGCGGAGCGATGCCAACAGCGCGGGTTCAATTCCTGTACCGGCTGAGGTTATTCATGAAGGCCCCGCCTTCTCAAACTTGCCCCTTGCCTGAGGTGTGGTGATCCTCGGGCTAGATCACCAACCATCAGCTGTCGTCCGAGCAGGGGAAAGCAGTCTATGGTCATCTGGGACTATGGCAACTTTACTTGCACTTTATGGATATTGTTAAATCTGGAATATGTAATATATGAAGTTACAATGGAAGAATGTAGGCTTCTCCCCTTCATCAACTCTGTCATGATATCTCAATCTCCGTTCCAGCACCTGAAGCAGGTGCCAAGTTAAGCGAGCTAAAGAAAATTACACAAAGCTTTTATTCGATTAAGGGCTAGGTTTAAAAACATGAACAGGCAGTTATTCAAAAACAATTGAAACAGATCAAAGGATCCACAGTTGAAGACTGAAATGTTAGGTGATGAGTATTGAAACTGTTGAGAGAACAGGTGGCCAGACAGAACAATGGAATAGCCAAGCGTTGGTAAAATTGTGCAAAAACCATGAGGGGCAAATGGGGTGAACAGCATTTGATTTTAGCCCAGAACCATCTTCCCACTCCAGAGAGTACATAGAATCTTACATAGAAAGTAGAAGCAGGAGGAGGCTATTCGGCTCCTCAAGCCTGCTCTGCAATTCATTATGGTCATGGCTAATCATTAAGTTCAATACCCTGATCTCGCCTTTCCCCCATATACTTTGATTCCTTTAGCCCCAAGAGCTATATCTAATTCCTCCTTGAAATTCCACAATGTTTTGGCCTCAACTACTTTCTGTGGTAGTGAATTCCCAAATTCACCACTCTCTGGGTCAAGAAATTTCTCCTCACCTCAGTCCTAAAAGGTTTACCGCTTATCCTCAAACAATGACTCTTAGTTCTGGACTCCCCCACCGTAAGGAACATTCTTTCTGAATCTACCCGGTCTAATCCCGTTAGAATTTTATAAGTTTTTATGAAATCCCCTCGCACTCTTCGAAACTCCAATGAATATAATCTTAACCGGTTTAGTGTCTCCTCATATGACAGTCCCGCCATCCCAGGAATCAGTCTGGTAAACCTTGGCTGCACTCCTTCCGTCCTCAGATAGGAACACCAAAACTGCGCAATATACTTTAGATGTGGCCTCACCAATGCCCTATGCAATTGCAGTACAAGTTATAATATATACGCAACCAAAATCAGTATCCACTTGTTTGTTTTGGGGGGAAGCAAATCTGCACAAATTACTTAGAAGGCGTATTCAAGAATTGCCAATGTTGGGCACGATCTATCGGTCACTTTGCACCCCCAATGGGAGTGTGACATGGCCGGTAGATCCCAGGTGAAGCCTCCTGCAGGCTTCCCAAAAGCCACGCCGCCTCGCGGGATCTACCCAAGTCCGGTGAGACATCGGGATCAGTACCCGCCTACAATGGGAGCAAGCCACGCTCGTGTAAATAGGCATTGTACCTATGTAAGGCCGACCTACCCAGAATCTACCGGCCTCCCGGGATCTACCGCTCCAGGAAGGCCACAGCCTAGTACTTGTCACACAAACATGGACCAGTCGGAATGGCACCCTGGGGTGGGGGGGGGGGGGTCTCCCGGGCTTTCAGAAGCCCCTGGTGGCCAGGGATAGTGCAGGGTGGGCCCCTGGCTCTCCCCTGGAATGCGGGCACCTTGACGCTGCCAGGCTGGCACCTTGGAACTGCCATCCTGACACTGCCAAGGTGCCTGGGTGGCACTACCAAGCTGGTCGGGGCATTGTTTGGGTGCGTGGATGGCAGTGCAAGGGTGCCCAGGTGTCAAGGGTTCCCAGGTGTCAAGGTGGCAATGCCCATGAAATGAGGACGGAGGGGGTGTTTGAAGGGTGGGGGGATGCAGGGCAGGTAAGAAGGGGCCTCTGGGAGGTTGAGAGGGTGACAGGTGGGAGTCCTGGAAGGGGGTGTCGGGGCCTGAAAGAGGGAACCCCCCAGGGACCCCATAGCGGGTGCTTTCACTTAGGGGGTTGTGGGGTAATGCCCATGTGTGTGTGAGGGTGACTTTGCCAGTTTGTGGGGGTTGCGAAGGACCCACAAGCTCACTTAGAAATCGGGGCACCATTTCAAAATGGTAGGGGCAGCCGTGTTGAACCAACTGCTCCTCCATCCCAAGATGACCCCCAGGGCCCTTTGGGCATTGACCGGCAAGAGTGGCACTGAGTCACAATCCGGACTCATCCTATGGACTGACGAAGGTGGCCACCAGCTTCCCTGATCCCCCCCCCCCCCCCTCCCTCGCACCCGGAACAGGGCAGCACGGCTGTGCATGTGCCGCCGACAAGTGCGCCGGGGCCCTCCGGCCCCAGAGGATTCCAGGCAGAGGCATCCCATATCCAATGGCCTCCCATGATCCAGCTGCCTCCCCAGCAAGTGGTCAAACTGGAGCCGATTAGGACTCCTTTTGAAAAGCGTGAACATGGCGGAAGGGCTGCTGCGGGGACCCTAGGATATGAGCAGCCATCTTCGCTCACAGCCAATGAGCCTGGGGGCACTGGGCTCAGAGGGGGGTGGAGGGGCATCCAGAGGTGTAGCCCCAGTTGGCGGTGGGCCACCATGGGGGTCTGGGGATATTGGCCGGGGGGTCCGGATTGTCACTCAGTGCCCCTCTTGCCTGACAATGCCCATAAGGCCCTGGGAGTCACCCAATCACCCATAACTCCCATTGGCCGCGGAGGCCTCAGGCAATGCGGCTGAAGGCTATTGCTAATAGGGAATGGCAATCGAGTTAAGTGAGCATTTCACACATCCCCGTGGGTGGGTGTGCCATGTAATATGTGTGGATAATTGCCTAGCATCCCATTCACACCTTGTTGTCTGTACACTGTCCTTGAACACTGCAGGAGGCAGCACCACAGATGCAGCACCCAACCTCCGAGCACCCAAGGGATGGGCCCCAACCCTGGCACATGCCCACGGCCATGGTTTGGTGATGTTTTGTTCGGGTGTCAGAGGTGCAGGGTATGCAGCCCGGTGGGCAGCACCCAAGTCCCCCCCCCCCCCCGCTGCAACTGGGTGTGCGTGGGCTGGGTGTGTTGGGGGGGGATGGGACTCTGGGGGAGGGACAGGACCCCATGTCTGGGGGTGAGGGAGCATGGGATTGGTGGTTGGCCTGCATTGCAGAACCAGAGGCTTCATACTGGTTGTGGTGAAGGTATTTTAATGTTTCTCGCACAAGTGTACACCAGTGCCCCACTCTCCCAACGGTGCCACCCCACTATCCCCCCCCTCTCTCCCTCCCCCCCCTTGCACACTCCCCTCCTTATCCCCTACCTACCCCCATACCCCAGTGCTCTCTCAGTGATTCTCTACGTGCTGGCCTTCCTTGCCCTACCGCGATGTCTAGGTGTATCCCCAGCATGCACATCAGAGGTGGAGGCAGCTCGCTGCTTACCATGTCCAGGGGCCTTCGATGGCCTTGGCGGGCGTCCTCTTGGGGCCAGCTATCCCTGGCGCACCTGTCGGTGGCACAGGCACATGGCGGGGGGAAACAACTCGGATGGGCTGACGCTGTCGGCTGGAGGTCCTGCGGGAGAATGGACATGTGGTCAGTGGGAGGGATAGGTCAGTCTGTATATCATTAACAACTCATGTTTGACAGTTCTTGCAGCATTGGAGGCCAGTTCTGGTCTCACTGCCAGAGCTGACGGCTGCTGCCACTTCATCCCAGGCAGCATGGCTGCTCTGTTCCGGGTGCTGACTGTGAGATGCAGTTTCGTCAGAGGGGTGGAACTCCGGGGAACTGGTGGCTACTGTCGCCAGTATAGGACAGGTCCGGGTTTCCACCCTGTGTCCCCTTCTCCCGGTCGGTGCCCACAGAGCCCCGGGGTTCACCTCAGAATGGAGGGGCAGCTGGATTGAAACCCTGCTGTCCCTGTGTCATGTGGCTCTGCCAGTCCTGGTGGCTCGGAAATGTCTGCTCCATGGTGTTGACGCACTCGGCAATGCTCCTCAGTGACTGGGACAGGCTCCGCAGTGCCTTGGCCAGGTCCCGCAGTGCCTCACCAAGGTCAGGCTGGTAGTGGGGTCATGGCCCCCAGCGAGTCGAACAATCTGCCGAGGTCCTCGGCCATCGCTATCATCGACTGTCACACCTTGGACAACTTCACGAATAAAGATGACGTCGTACACCAGGCTCTCCACTACGGCTGCCACCCTGGCAGTGTTGGCCTCGGCGCCACACATTGCTGGCGACATCTTCTGCGCCCGTCGCCTCTGGGGCTCCTCCCATCGTCTATGGACCTGCTGGAGTGTTGCTGATATCACCCTCTGAATGTCCCCGCTGAACCTGGATCAGCTCCGGGTAAACCTGTTCCAGAGGCTCAGCATCTGACTGGGACCCAACTGGGTGGTGGGATCCAGCAGCCCTCCGACTGCTGTCTTGCCTGGGTGTTACTGCCTTACCTGATGTGCATCAACAGCTGTGTGGTGCTCACCAGAATGTTCCGCACCGAGGTGTGTGTCTCTGCGCTGGAGGAGGGTGGGGATGAGTGCTGTGATACCTCGATGGTGGCGTCCTCAGAGCTCTCCTCTGAGGTGTTCTCATGGCCGGGGGAAACAACCCAGATGGGTTGACGCTGTCGGCTGGAGATCCTGCGGGAGAATGGACATGTGGTCAGTGGGAGGGATAGGTCAGTCTGTATAGCATTGACAGCTCACGTTTGACAGTTCTTGCAGAATTGGAGGCCAGTTCTCCTGGTCACACTGCCTGAGCTGACGGCTGCTGCCACTTCATCCCAGGCAGCATGGCTGCCCTGTGGCTTACTCTCTGGGACCCTCGGGGGAACGGAACATCCCAACTGGTCTCGACCACAGCCAGGAGCCTCCCCAGATCCACTTCTCCAAATCTTGGGGCCAGTTGTCTCGTTGCCATGGTTGCAAGCTGAGTCAGGTTGGCAGTGCAAGAATTGTTTAACTGCTACTCGACCTTGTAAACGAGGGGCTGACAAGCCTTCATTTACGGCGTTAAGCCTGTGGGACCTCATTAACTGGACCAATTAACGTGTATTTTGTTGCCAGCCTCACTGTGCTAAGCGCTGGGAAGCCCACCGCAGTTGCCACTCGCTGCTACTAAAAAATCTTTCTGGGGAATCGAGCCCTTAGAAATTTTTCCATTATATCGGGCCCATTATTTTGAATTCCACTCCCCATAACATAAGAATATAAGGGCCATCTGGCCCTTCGAGCCTGCTCCGCCATTCAATGAGATCATGGCTGATCTTTTGTGGACTCCACTTTCCCACCCAATCACCATAACCCTTTATTCCTTTATTCTTCAAAAAACAATCTGTCTTTATCTTGAAATTTTGTTGCAACTTTCCGCGATGTGGGTAATTATTGCCACCAATGAGCTGTAGGCAACAAAGCAAAAAATCAGGGCCGGGATTCTCTGGGGGGGTGGGGGGGCGAGAGTCACGCCATGCCGCTCCGACGCCGGGCCGCTGATTCTCTGGCGACCGGAGAATCGCCGCCAATCGCGCCTGCGGGGTCGCCGCCACGCCGGTCGGGGACACCACTCCGGAACCGTACTCGCCCCCGAGGAAGGGGTGAATGCCTGGGCCTGGAGGCCCGATGACGCCGGAGTCGCTCGCGCCGCTTTTGACGCCGCCATCTGAACTTGGCCGTCGGATCGGAGAATCGCGGCCCAGTTACCACCTATGGAGTTTATTGTACATGAGGAACCTCAGAGATACAACAGGACAGTGGAAAGAAGAGAGGTGGAGAGGGAAAATGGTAGAGTTGGACAAGGTAAGCAAAACCAGGATTAGAAGAGAAACAAAATGTGTGGGGCGGAGGGGGGGTGGGGGGGGGTGGGTGGAAGAGAGAACAAATGAGAATGAGCAGGAAGGTCTCGAAGGAACGAAAGCATGGGCGTCAATGGCAAAGGCACCTTTTGCACCATGTATAAAGTGCTTTCAGGTAGGCCCAACTATTTAATTAACAGTTTGCACCTCATTGAAATGCAATTACCTGACTACTTAATCCCTGTTTGAAGTGCCTGGTTAGATCTTCTGCTGATCAGCTGCAGCAACATTATATGACTCGAAAGAGAAGAGCAATTAGCTCTCAGTATGACAGTTGACCTTCTCTGCAAGATGGATGAGCTGCTGAAGATGAGCCAGTGTGACCTCATGCAGCACCTTGGTCTTCCAAACTCTATTGTTGCAAATTGCAGAGATGAAGTGTTGCCTTCAAATGAAATATTTTAATCTCCTGTCTATCAAAATAACAGCTTTTTCCTAATCTCTCACTAGTTTTACTCAGGTGGCATGCTCAGGTGAGAGGATTAGGCTGCCTCGCTGCCGCATAAGTGATGCAGTCAACAGTGGCCTAATCTCAAGACTTGGCTAATATGAGAACCCATTACTTCCATTGAATCTTCTGGCGTACGGAGATCAGACGCCGCACATGCACTTGGGACTGTGCGGAAGTCCCGAAGCACAAACTTGCACGCTGAAAGCGAACTGAGTTCAAACTTCTGTTCCTGTGTTTTTTCAAGTATTTTGCATAAGCGCTGAATGTGAAATCACGGAGCAGCGCTAACATGGTCTGCGTGCCCCGATGTGAGGTAAGATTTTACGCTTGCTTCTTTTCACTTTTAGAATAATCTTTATTGTCACAAGTAGGCTTACATTAACACTGCAATGAAGTTACTGTGAAAAGCCCCTAGTCGCCACATTCCGGCGCCTGTTCGGGTACACAGAGGGAGAATTCAGAATGTCCAAATTACCTAACAGCATGTCATTCGGGACTTTTGGGAGGAAACCGGAGCACCTGGAAGAAACCCACGCAGACACGGGGAGAACATGCAGACTCCACACAGACAGTGTCGCAAGCCAGGAATCGAACCTGGAACCATGGAGCTGTGAAGCAGCAGTGCTAACCACTGTGCTACCGGGCCACCCGTTCTTGCCCATCTGGAATAAGTGACCAAGGGCAGGATGCGTAGGAGAGTGTCTTTTCAGTGGGTTAATCTTTCACATTTGTAAATGTATTTAAATTGCACATAAAATGAAAGAGAGATACATATTTTTTAAATTTTGGTTGACTGTTAGTTCCATTAAAAAGTGCTTTAATGTATGAAGTGCGTTTGGAGTCACAGAAAGTGAAAGAAAGATTTTTCAAACTTTGTTTTGGCATGAGGATGTTAATTCTGTTAAAGAAACTATAATGGATAGAGGGGGTTTGGGGTGTATGTATCTAACGAGTATGATTGTCTACCTAAGAAACTCTGTGTTTCTGGTCATGGGCTCTGTGGGTCCTGGCGTGGCTAATGGAGTCCAATCTTAGAGCCGGATCTTTGACCTCACACTTCACTCGTTGTGAAAAAAAACTCACTGCTTTAAAACTCATCTGTGCAATACGCCTTGTGGCTCAGGCAGAAGAAACTGCACCTGTCAATTCCTGAAAAGAGAAAAACAGTCAGTTGGTTTGAAACCCCCTCCGATCTTTGATCTGCAGGCCTTTCATTTAGTTCTCTGTGAAATTGCTTTTGCTAAGCTTTGATTGACAGCTTCCACACGCACACAGCGGTCTGCATTGTTTCATTCATCTCCTTTCATGCTTGAGTGACTTTGAAGTAGTCAGCTGTGAAACTAACCACAATATTTATAAACATCAAGGCAGTTAAGAGCTTTCTGTTAGCCGACACCGATCACGCTTTCTGCCCAACGCTGGATTCTCTGCCGCATCGGAAACCATAGCAGGCGGCGGAGAATCCAGCCCAACATCTCAAATAAATCAAGGGTGACAGCAAAATGTAGCACTCTTAAGACTTAAGTGAATGCTATCTCTTCTTTAATCACCCTTTCTTGTAGTAAGAGTGGGTTCTGCTGTGGATAATTCTGGTATTGAGTAATAAACATATAACCATTTTTTAAACTTGTGAGAAAAGCTGCCCTTTGTCTGTTACAGCACAGAAGGGTCTCTCTAAAACACATCTGATTCAATGTGCAAAAAGGGAAAAATGTTCAACCAATTCTCATCTGTCCATAACTCAGCCCTTTTGCTAAAGTAACAGCTCGGAGAGGCATGAGACTCAGTTTAACAAGGAACACAACATTCAGTTTTACTAAATGGAAATTGGAAGTGCAGAAACTGTAGGTAAACAGATTTAGGATTATCATTATGAAACAAGTTGAACTAATACTTTAGAGTGTCCCTTGGATGGAGATCCTGTGGGAGAATGGACATGGGGTCATTGGGAGTGAAGTGGCATGAAAAACACACGTGTGACATATCATTTGGGTGGGGGCAGGTGAATACTCACCTCCGTGGCGCAGGCCAAGCTCGATGTCGGTGACCGACCATCACCTCCAGGACCCGTTGCTTGTAGGGGGTGGGGACTCTGATGTCCATCAGCCCTCTCCCATCTGTTATGGGACAACTTCTCCTGCGGGGACAGAGAGGGCATTGTGAACTGCATGCTTCATGCATCGCATGGGGGAGCGGACTATGGCTTGGACAGACATGTGCACGTCGATTGGCGGCTGCGGACTCAGTCCACGGCCGTCCTGGTGGGGGACGGGGGGATTGTTCAGCGGGGGGTCCGCCTCATGGATGGCCAGGGGAGCGATCAGGCATCGGGCGCGCGCAATCTCGGTGGGGGGGGGCCTACATTTTTGGTGCCGCTCCGCGGTCCGAGTCTGCCATGTCCCACGGGGTGGGTGAATCAGGCCGCCGCCGTGCACATGCGCGGACTCCCGACCGGAAGTGCGGGGCCCCATATCCGCAGACAGAGCTATGAGAACCACTCCGCGGCCTGCAAGCCCCCTGCAGATGGGAGAATTACTCAGGACTTTCTTAAGGAAGTCCAGAGTGAAACGCCAGCGATTTTATGCTGGCGTGGGGACATAGCCCCATTATTGAAGAATCGAGCCCAGGGTATCCCATCTCGACGTCACCATGTCCAACAGTCAGGTCGGCATCTCCAAATCGTGGATTTGCGCGATGGCATGGCTGCGTGCTGTCTCGGGTTTGCTCTGCTTTTAAGTGGTTTAAGTGCTACTTCCCCTTATTAGTGGGGAGCTTCCGGGTGCGGTCGCAGTGAACAGCCGGCGGGGCAGTCATTTGCAGTGTGAAGCCCGTCCGGCATAATTACCAGCCCTAATTCACGTTTGATATCAGTAGCGGTCCTGCCGGGTTGGTTGTCGGGAAGTACCCCGCATTTCCCGCGAGCTATCACACGTGGAGACTTCTCCGTTAGATTGCGCCCTGAGCCTTTGGAACAGTACACAGACTACGTGGTAATCTGTGAATTTCTGAAGAGTATCTGATTTGAGTCTTTTGATGTGTAAGCCAAATGCTTGTACGAGGAAATTTGAGTTCAGGAGCGGGATTTATCGGCTGTTCCTGTCGGTGGGAAATTCTGGCCCCACGTCGACACATGGGTTTTCTGGTGATGAGGGGTGCTGTCACCAGGAAATCCTGTTGACAACGGCGGGCCCGGTAGATCCCTCTAGTGGGCTGCCTCTGCCGCTGAAAAACTGGTGGCAGGGTGGTCGGTAAATCCCACCCAAGAAGTTTGGTTTTGAATATAAATAACTGCGTTCATTGTACGACAGGAGAGAGAGAGAATCAAACTGTATTGATTTCCTCTTACTACCTATCCATAAGCAGAAAGGCACTTTGAATCAACTTGTTTTTTAAGAATAAGCGGTGGGATAATTTTGGTTCGGCGTTCGGCCGGAGAATCCACATTTTTGTCGGAATCGGGGCGGCGCTATTGTTGCAATGCTCTGCCCTCTCAAAAACGGCGTACCCGAGTACGCCACATGCTGTATGGACGTCCTCAGGACGTCACCTGAGGCCCTCCCCCGATGCTCCGTCCCTGATGGGGCGAGTCCCCGATGGTGTGGGGCGCGTGTCCTCACAGTGTTCGGGAATCGCGCATGGCGGCTGTGGACTGTGTCCAGCGCTGCCACAGTCAGGGGGAGCCGTTGCTGGCAGGGGGGGCTTTGGCGGGGGCAAGGAGGACTGGTGGGGGGTGGTCCGGGGGTTTACAGGGTGTGGCGAGGGGGGTTACAGAGGGCAGTTTTTGGCATGTGTGGCCAGGGACCTGGCCATTCTGCGGCCATATCCGCAGGTAAAACCGGGATTGCATGGCTGCTAGCCCTACACCGGACGGAGGAAATAACACCAGAAGTGTAATGGCTGTCAGGCAGGAGCCTCTGTGCTGGAGTACTCGTTGATATCCACACATAAATCTGTCCTGTAAAATTGCATCTGAAAGACGGCAGCTTGCACAATGCAGCACTCGACTAACCCAGGTGAAAGACTCAAGTGGGTTTTAACTCACATTTCCTTAGATCCACAAGTAAGGCAACTTCTAACTGAACCAAGCTGACACATGGATTGTGGTAGTCACCACTGTTATATTATATTGTATGATGTGGAGATGCCGGCGTTGGACTGGGGTGAGCACAGTACGAAGTCTTACAACACCAGGTTAAAGTCCAACAGGTTTGTTTCAATGTCACTAGCTTTCGGAGCGCTGCTCCTTCCTCAGGTGAATGAAGAGGTCTGTTCCAGAAACACATATATAGACAAATTCAAAGATGCCAAACAATGCTAGGAATGCGAGCATTAGCAGGTGATTAAATCTTTACAGATCCAGAGATGGGGTAACCCCAGGTTAAAGAGGTGTGAATTGTCTCAAGCCAGGACAGTTGGTAGGATTTCGCAGGCCAGATGGTGGGGGATGAATGTAATGTGACATGAATCCCAGGTCCCGGTTGAGGCCGCACTCATGTGTGCGGAACTTGGCTATAAGTTTCTGCTCGGCGATTCTGCGTTGTCGCGGGTCCTGAAGGCCGCCTTGGAGAACGCTTACCCGGAGATCAGAGGCTGAATGCCCTTGACTGCTGAAGTGTTCCCCGACTGGAAGGGAACATACCTGCCTGGTGATTGTTGCGCGATGTCCGTTCATTCTTCCACAGACCCCAAGAGGCCAACAGCGAACCCAAGCAGACTACCAATGAACCCTAACAGCAGACCGAGAGATCTGCGGTGCGGCAACCGAAGAGGAAAGAGTCGAATTGGACCCCTCCGGAAGGCCGCAGCCTTAGACTCGACATGTATGCTCAAGCCGTCAGGAGTTGCATCAATGCCAGATTCATCAGTCGCATTCACAAGACAACCCCGAACGTCACCCAGCACAACGCAATGCCATCCGCGCTCTCAAGACCAACCACAGCATCGTCATCAAACCAGCAGACTGTCGTACTGAACAGAACGGACTACTGCAAAGAAGTATACCGACAACTGAACAACCAAGAACACTACAGACAGTTACCCGCAGATCCGACCAAGGAACACATCCGCCAACTTAACAGACTGATCAAGACCTTGGATCCAGATCTTCAGAGCACCCTACGTGCTCTCATCCCACGTACTCCCCGCATTGGAGATCTCTACTGCCTCCCGAAAATACATAAGGCCAACACACCAGGCCGCCCTATCGTTTCAGGCAATGGGACCCTGTGTGAGAACCTCTCTGGCTACATCGAGGGCATCTTGAAACCCATCGTACAAGGTACACCCAGCTTCTGTCGCGACACGACGGACTTCCTACAGAAACTCAGCACCCATGGACCAGTTGAACCAGGAACATTCCTCGTCACAATGGACGTCTCGGCACTCTACACCAGCATCCCCCATGACGACGGCATTGCTGCAACAGCCTCAGTACTCAACACCGACAACTGCCAATCTCCAGACGCAATTCTGCAACTCATCCGCTTCATTCTGGATCACAACGTCTTCACCTTCGACAACAAGTTCTTCATTCAGACGCACGGAACAGCCATGGGGACCAAATTCGCACCCCAATACGCCAACATCTTCATGCACAAGTTTGAACAGGACCTACTCACCGCACAGGACCTTCAACCGATGTTATACACCAGATACATCGATGACATTTTTTTCCTTTGCACCCACGGCGAAGAATCACTGAAACGACTACACAATGACATTAATAAGTTCCATCCAACCATCAGACTCACCATGGACTACTCTCCAAAATCAGTTGCATTCTTGGACACACTCGTCTCCATCAAGGACGGTCACCTCAGCACTTCGCTTTACCGCAAACCCACGGATAACCTCATGATGCTCCACTTCTCCAGCTTCCACCCTAAACACATTAAAGAAGCCATCCCCTATGGACAAGCGCTCCGTATACACAGGATCTGCTCAGACGAGGAGGAGCGTAACAGACATCTACAGACGTTGAAAGATGCCCTCGTACGAATGGGATATGGCACTCGACTCGTCGATCGACAGTTCCAACGCGCCACAGCGAAAAACCGGACCGACCTCCTCAGAAGACAAACATGGGACACAACCGACAGAATGCCCTTCGTCGTCCAGTACTTCCCCGGAGCGGAGAAACTACGTCATCTTCTTCACAGCCTTCAACACGTCATTGATGACGATGAACATCTTGCCAAGGTCATCCCCACACCCCCACTACTTGCCTTCAAACAACCGCGCAACCTCAAATGAACCATTGTTTGCAGCAAACTACCCAGTCTTCAGAACAGTGACCACGACACCACACAACCCTGTCATGGTAATCTCTGCAAGATGTGCCAGATCATCGACATGGATACCACTATTACACTTGAGAACACCACCCACCAGGTACGCGGTACATACTCGTGCGACTCGGCCAACGTTGTCTACCTCATACGCTGCAGGAAAGGATGTCCCGAAGCGTGGTACATTGGCGAGACCATGCAGACGCTGCGACAACGAATGAACGGACATCGCGCAACAATCACCAGGCAGGAATGTTCCCTTCCAGTCGGGGAACACTTCAGCAGTCAAGGGCATTCAGCCTCTGATCTCCGGGTAAGTGTTCTCCAAGGCGGCCTTCAGGACCCGCGACAACGCAGAATCGCCGAGCAGAAACTTATAGCCAAGTTCCGCACACATGAGTGCGGCCTCAACCGGGACCTGGGATTCATGTCACATTACATTCATCCCCCACCATCTGGCCTGCGAAATCCTATCAACTGTCCTGGCTTGAGACAATTCACACCTCTTTAACCTGGGGTTACCCCATCTCTGGATCTGTAAAGATTTAATCACCTGCTAATGCTCGCATTCCTAGCATTGTTTGGCATCTTTGAATTTGTCTATATATGTGTTTCTGGAACAGACCTCTTCATTCACCTGAGGAAGGAGCAGCGCTCCGAAAGCTAGTGACATTGAAACAAACCTGTTGGACTTTAACCTGGTGTTGTAAGACTTCGTACTATTATATTGTATGTACTGCACTGCTTACGAGGGTATTACGGTAAGGCCCCTGTACTACAGGTATGGGGGTAGATCCCTGTCTGCTGGCTCCACCCAGTAGGCGGAGTATAAATGTGTGTGCTCTCCGAACTGCAACCATTTCGGCAGCAGCTGTAGGAGGCCACACATCTCTGTGTAATAAAGCCTCGATTACTCTCTACTCTCGTCTCGCCGTACTTGATAGTGCTTCATGGATAAGATTCATATTGTACCTGCACCAATAAAACACCAAAAGGCAAATTTCAGTGATCCCTTTCCATCTCTATTTGTGTGGAAATGCAACTACAGTCCAGAATCCTTGCTGACCATAGTGCAGGTTTTTTTTGATAATAATGATCTTTATTATTGTCACAAGTAGGCTTACATTAACACTGCAATGAAGTTACTGTGGAAATCCCCTCATTGCTACATCTGCTCGGGTGCCCTGAGGGAGAATTCAGAATGTCCAAATTACCTAAACTGCACGTCATTCGGGACATGTGGGCGGAAACTGGAGCAGCCGGAGGAAATCCACGCAGACATGGGGAGAATGTGCAGACACCGCACAGACAGTGACCCAAGCTGGGAGTCGAACCTGGGTCCTTGCTGCTTTGAAGCAAAGTACTGACCACTGTGCTACCGTTGTCATCAGTTTGCATACACTAAGTTTACAACCACCATTTTGTTTTGTTACTCTGCACAATTTTAACAATAAAGAAGGTTGTGCTATGGAGAAGGACGAGAGTGAGACAGGTTATTTTAACATTTGCTGACGCTCTGTGAAGCCATTCTTGAATTATTTCATATCTGCCACTTTTTAATTAAAATTAATTGAGGCCGATATTTTCTTCTGATCAAGAGTGTTTTCCCTCCTGGCTCTTATGCAAATGAGCAAGATTAGCATTAATAAAATAAATAAGTTAACAGTTTTAGATGCTGAATAAGAACCATCAAGTAATAACAAAACTCACAAAGCGTGAAGATCTATTTAAACGCACATAACTGGAAAGAGGCGATACTCAAACTTGTGCAACAGTGATATCTAATAATTAAAAATTCGAGCTTATCACGAATCAAGCTTGAATTGCAATAGAAGATATATTAATCGGAATCAAACAAAACCAACTTTTAATTTTTATTTTTCCATATCAGAGAAAGATTATCAAACAGGAACAAAGATATCCTCCAGGAATATGATGTATTACATTTGGTGGATATCGATAAAACCATTCTTTAGTTTTGCATCATCCCCATTTAATTAAAAATTAACAGACTTTTATTTTATCAGGTTATTCCAAAATTTGAAAGGAAGAGAATGTATTATTTTCTGAATAATTTTCGTGCAGATCCATACATCTCGGCCGGGATTCTCCAACCCCGTGCTGGGTCGGAGAATCTCCGGGGGACTCGAAAATTGTGCCCCGACTACCCGATTCTCCCCTGCCGATTCTCGGGCGCCTGCAGGATTCCCGCCATGCCGGTCGGGGGCTGTTGAAAGCGGACTCCCCCGGCGATTCTCCGGGCCTTGACGAGCCGAGTGGCTGAGTCCCGTCACCGTGGGTTACTCAGGTCCCACACGGCGGGACCTGGAAGGTGTGTCTGCAGGGGCCGTCCTGGAGGGAGAGGGGTGGTGGGGGGATCCGACCCTGGTGGGGGGCTCCCACGGTGGCCTGGCCCGCGATCGGGGCCTACCGATCGGCGGGCGGGCTGGTTCTGTGGGGGGCCTATGTTCCTCCATGCCAGGCCCCTGTAGGGCTCTGCCATATTGCCCGGGGGCCGGCGCGGAGAAGTGAACCCCGGCTCATGCGCGGAATCATGCCGGCCGCAGCTCGCATCCGCGGAATCACGGCAGCTGTTCCACGCATGCGCGAACTCGCGCTGGCCATTCCGCGCTGGCTGGAGCTGAGGGGACCACTCAGGAGCCGACCTAGCCCCCTAGGAAGGGAGAATTCCCCATTATCGGGGACTGTTGATGCCGGAGTGGTTGGCGCCGTTTTTCACGCCGGAGTGGGGACATAGCCCCATTATTGGAGACTCCCGCCCCTCGTCTTTACTTCCTAATAATTCCAAGGGTTCGAACTTAAAAGGAATATACTAATTCTGAATCCAGTGACATGTAAGTATCAGAACAATACATATTATTCAGTTTGCTTGTATGTGTGCAATGTTGTTCAATATGCATAGTTTTAATTATGTAACTTG
Organism: Scyliorhinus torazame; assembly: GCF_047496885.1. Lineage (NCBI taxonomy): Eukaryota > Metazoa > Chordata > Chondrichthyes > Carcharhiniformes > Scyliorhinidae > Scyliorhinus > Scyliorhinus torazame. The sequence continues at coordinate 283,837,699 of NC_092711.1, read as the reverse complement.
CTTTCGGGTTCTCTGTCAATCTGAAGTAACATTTATGAATTTTATCTTAACAACCTTTGTAAACAATTGGGTTTAAATTTCTGTTTATGGGATAATTTGCAGTTGAGGCAGTGCTTTGCGAGGAACTGAAGTTAAAGGATATTTATTACTTTAAAGGTACTAAACGTTTTGGGTTTAAGGAATTGTATTTGTTTTAAGTATACGGTGTATTTGAGGGATTCTTTGTGGGCTTTGAAGAATAAACAAACGGTTTGAACTCAGCAGCATGAACTTAGTATGACAGTTTCATTCTTGGTGTTGTGTGGTTAAATTTTGTTCTTAATGGTTTTGATATCTATAGGATTTGGGTTAACATACGTTGATGTGAATGTTTACAATAGGTTATGTTATTGAGAAGAGAGCATAACATTCTACGTAAAACTGCAATGCATCACAAGGATGTGTCGTTTGTCCATGATCGAATGTATCTCCGGGGCCCAGGGAATAAGGGATGAACAGTTGTCTGCAGCCTACATGACTCTAGTTGTCATGTTCTGTAGACTGGCCGAAGTGAATGATGAACTACAAAACATCTAGGGTGGGATTCTCCGAAACACCGCCGGGTCGGAGAATAGCCGGGGGGGGGCGTCATGAATCCTGCCCCACCACTCCGACGGCGGCTGCCAAATTCTCCGCCACCAGTTTTTGGGCGGGGCAGGGATCACGTCGCACCGGTCGGGGCCGTTGGCAGTGGCCCCCCCCGGCGATTCTCCGGGCCCCGATGGGCCGTGAAATACACAAGGTCCATACCAGCGGGACCTGGCTCTGAGGGCGGTTAGCGGTGTCCTCTAGGTGGTGCGGAGGGATACGGCCCCGGGGGTGGGGGGGGGTGGGGGCACGGTGGCCTGGCCCGCGATCGGGGCCCACTGATCTGTGGGCGGGCCTGGGCCATGGGGGCACTCTTTCCCTCCGCGCCGGCCTCTGTAAAGCTCTGCCATGGCCGGCGCGGAGAAGAAACCCCCTGCGCATGCGCTGGGATCACACCAGATATTCTGCGCATGCACCAGAACACGCGGCGCCAAGCACTCCAGCGCCGGCCTAGCCCCCGGAAGTGCGGAGTGATGTGTTGGGTGCTCTGGATCCGTGGAACACATACAGGCCACCAACACTTAAAATAGTGCAACACTATTTAATTAAGTTAGAAACTGTTGAACATACTTTCACTGTGGGTTAACATGATGTTAGATTAAACTAAAGATCTATGCCTGGGGCAGCATGGTGGCCTAGTGGTTAGCACAGCTGCCTCATGGCATTGAGGTCCAAGGTTCGATCCCAGCTCTGGGTCACTGTTTGTCTGAAGTTTGCACATTCTCCCCGTGTCTACGTGGGTTTCGCCCCCGCAACCCAAATATGTGCAGAGTAGGTGGATTGGCCACACTAAATTGCCCCTTAATTGGAAAAAATAATTGAGTAATCTCAATTGATTTTTAAAAAAAGATCTATGCCTGTGCGAACCAGTCTATGCACTCAGCACATGGTGAGGATCTGTGCTGTAAGCTGTAAGCTCTGTCCTTGTAGGAGGCTGCATCCCGAATGAGCGGGAACTCTGATGCCCCCTGTCTTTCTAGTGCGTGTGCTCTAACTGGTGATTGGCTGCGGTGTTGTGCGTGTTGATTGGTCTTGCTGTGTGTCCATCAGTGTGTGTGTCTGCACCATGATATACTGGTGTATATTATGACATCCCCCCTTTTATAAAAGAATGTATGTGTGTGGCAAGAAATAATGTATGGTGAGAATGTTCCTAACTACATATGGGGTGCAAAGACATATGTACAGGACTACGTACATGAGAACTAAGCTATTTACATGGGAAGGTGCCTGGTGCAGAGAAGCAGTATGCAACAAGAATAACGAGATCAACACTATATACAAACCAGGGAAATGATCAAACAAAGCAACCAAACAATTCAGAGCGTCTATAAGTCCGCAAAGTTCATAAATTAAGTCTCTGAGGTGGGCAACGAATTCTGGTTGACGGCCTCAAGGGTGGGTCGAGAGCCGCCGTTTCAGGAGCGGGCTGGACTGCATCAGAGTCAGGGAGAGGCAGAGTGACAGGGAGTTCTGCATAGTCCATGGCAGGGTCAGCAGGAGGGCGAGGCAACAGTGGAGGATCACGTGGCGAGCGTGGAACGAGACGAAGGGCGCGTCGATTGCTGCGCAGAATAGAGCCATCCTGTAGATGAACCAGGAACGAGCGGGGGGCCACCTGCCGAAGGACAACAGCGGTTGCAGACCAGCCCCCATCCGGAAGATGGACACGGACATTGTCTTTTGGAGCCAGAGCAGGGGGATCAGCTGCACGGGAGTCATGAACCGCCTTGTGCTGTGCACGAGACAGCTGCATCCGACGAAGGACCGGAACGTGGTCGAGGTCTGGGACATGGATGGACGGCACCGTCGTCCTCAGGGTGCGACCCATGAGTAACTGGGCTGGCGACAGGCCAGTGGACAGCGGGGGTGGGTGGGGGGGCGGGGGTGGGGGGGGGGAGCGATAGGCCAGCAAGGCAAGGTGGAAACCCAGCATCGGCAGCCTTGCATAGGAGCTGTTTGACTATATGTACTCCCTTCTCCGCTTTGCCATTGGATTGGGGTTACAGGGGACTGGATGTCACATGGGCAAAATTATACCACCTGGCAAAGTTGGTCCATTCCTGGCTGGCGAAGCAGGGGCCATTGTCTGACATAACCGTGAGCGGGATGCCGTGTCGAGCAAATGTTTCTTCACATGCACGAATGATGGCAGACGAGGTGATGTCGTGCAACCGTATCACCTTCGGGTAATTCGAAAAGTAGTTCATGATCAGGACATAGTCTCTACCCAGCGCGTGGAACAGGTCAATGCCCACCTTGGTCCATGGTGACGTGACCAACTCATGGGGCTGCAGGGTCTCACATGGTTGGGCTGGCTGGAAGCACTGACAAATGGGGAAGTTGAGCACTGCGTTGGCTATGTCCTCATTAATGCTGGGCCAGTACACTGCCTCTCGGGCCCGTCAGCGGCACTTTTCCACGCCAAGGTGGCCCTCATGTAATTGTTCCAGGACAAGTTGGCGCATGCTATGCGGGATGACAATGCGATCCAGTTTTAGAAGAACCCCGTCTACTACCGCCAGATCATCTCTGACATGATAGAACTGAGGGCATTGGCCCTTGAGCCACCCGTCGGTTAGGTGGCGTATGACATGCTGTAGCAAGGGGTCAGCCGCCGTCTTGCGGCGAATTTGGACGAGGCGTTCATCCATGGCAGGTAGATTGGAGGCCGCGAATGCCACATGGGCGTCAACCTGGCAGACAAATCCCGCTGGGTCACATGGAATGTTGACTGCCCTGGAGAGAGCATCAGCAATGATGAGGTCTTTGGCTGGGGTGTATACCGGCTGGAAGTGTATACCAGCTAATCCCAGAGTTGAGGGGCTTAGATTATGACGAGAGGTTGACTGGACTGGGACTGTACTCATTGGAGTTTAGAAGGATGCGGGGGGGATCTTATTAAAACATATAAAATTATGAAGGGAATAGATAGGATAGATGCGGGCAGGTTGTTTCCACTGGTCGGGGAAAGCAGAACTAGGGGGCATTGCCTCAAAATAAGGGGAAGTAGATTTAAGACCGAGTTTAGGAGGAACTTCTTCACCCAAAGGGTTGTGAATCTCTGGAATTCCTTGCCCAGTGAAGCAGTTGAGGCTCCTTCTCTAAACATTTTTAAGAAAAAGATAGATACCTTTCTAAAGAATAAAGGGATTCGGGGATATGGTGTACGGGCCGGAGAGTGGAGCTGAGTCCACAAAGATCAGCCATGATCTCATTAAATGGCGGAGCAGGCTCGAGGGGCCAGGTGGCCTACTCCTGTTCCTAGTTCTTATGTTCTTATGTTCTTATGGAAGTCATATCGCCGGAGCTTGAGAAGAATACGCTGGAGGCGAGGCGTCATATCGTTCAAGTCTTTCTGTATTATATTGACGAGCGGGCGATGGTCGGTTGCGATGGTGAATTGAGGAAGTCCGTAGACATAATCGTGAAACTTAACCACACCGGTCAGAAGGCCCAGACACTCCTTTTCTATCTGCGCGTAGCGCTGCTCCGTGGGGGTCATCGCACGTGACGCATATGCAACGGGGGTCCATGATGAGGCCTCATCGTGTTGAAGGAGCACTGCCCCAATGCCGGATTTACTGGCATCGGTCGAAACTTTGGTCTCCTTCGCTGGATCAAAGAAAGCTAAAACGGGCCAGTTTTGCTTTGAATTCTCTCCATTCGCGCTCGTGGGCAGAGAGCCATTGGAAGTCTGTCGTCTTCCTGACCAGGTTCCTGAGAGCCGTGGTATGAGAGGCGAGGTTAGGGATGAATTTCCCTAAAAATTGACCATGCCCAAAAATCGGAGGACTGCCTTCTTGTCCTCTGGTATTTTCATAGCTGTGATGGCAGCTACCTTGTCCGCCTCTGGCTGCACACCCAATTGGGAGATGTGGTCCCCGAGGAACTTGAGTTCCGTCTGACCAAATGAGCATTTGGCCCTGTTGAGGCGGAGGCCATGCTCATGTATACGTCTGAATATGCGCTGGAGGCGACTAACATGCTCTTGCGGGGTGGTGGACCAAATGATTATGTCATCGACATAGACGCGAACACCTTCAATGCCTTCCATCATTTGTTCCATAATCCTATGGAACACTTCTGATGCAGAGATGATCCCGAACGGCATCCTGTTGTAACAATATCTGCCAAAGGGGGTCTTAAATGTGCAAAGTTTCCTGCTGGGTTTGTCGAGCTGGATTTGCCAGAATCCTTTTGAGGTGTCGAGTTTGGTGAAGAGCATGGCGTGAGCCATCTCACATGTGAGCTCTTCGCGCTTGGGAGTTGGATAATGCTCCCTCATGATATTGCGATTTAGATCCTTGGGATCAATGCAAATTCTCAATTCGCCGGAAGGCTTTTTTACACATACCATGGAACTGACCCAGTCGGTCGGTTCCGTGACTTTGGAAATCACTCTTTGGTTCTGGAGGTCCTGCAGCTGCTGCTTGAGGCGGTCCTTAAGGGGTGCTGGGACCCTGCGAGGTGCGTGCACCACAGGCGTGGCATTTGGTTTTAATAAAATCTTGTAGGTGTACGGGAGCGTGCCCATGCCCTCGAAGACTTTGTGGTACTGGTTGATAATGGCGTCGAGCTGCGCCCTGAAGTCAGTGTCCTGAAAGGCAGACGCCTCAGCAGGAGAGAGAGAGTGAACTCTCTGAACTAGGTTCAACAACTTGCATGCCTGCGCGCCAAGCAGGGTGGCTTTCGAGGAGCCCACGATTTCAAAGGGAAGGATGGCTTTGCGTGACTTGTGCGTCACTTCGAGCAGACACGAGCCGCTGGCAGCAATGGCATTGCCATTATAATCTAATAGCTGGCAGGCTGATGGCAGGATGGCTGGTTTGACACGAAGGCTTTGGAGGTCAGACCACGCAATGAGACTGGCGGAGGCACCAGTGTCCAGACGGAATTGTATTTGGGACCGGTTGACCGTAAGGGTGGCACACCACTCATCGTCTGGATCGATGCTGTATACTGATAGAGGCTGGATTCTTTGCTTCGGGGACACCCTGTTTTTTTGTAACGATACCGACTCGAAAAGGCGCCTTCGGGTCCTTGGTGTCAATATCGGGTAGTAGGTCCGCATCGGATTCGGTGACCGTGGGTTGAATGGCCCGGACATCACTGCGAGGCTGGCCGGAGCGATACAAATTGGCAGGCTGAACTGATCTGCAGAAAGCAGCATGGTGGCCAAGTTTGCCACATCTCAGGCATTGTTGGGATTTAGCAGGACATTGCCGCTTTAAGTGGGCAGAGCCACAACTGCCGCACGTTGTAGCGTCAGTACGTTTGCTGCGCCACTGCGCATGCGCGGTGCGGCCATACATGGTGCGTGTGAAAAGCGCGCAAAATGGCCGCCCTCATCCAGGCTGAGGCCCTGGAGTTGCTCAATTGCTTGGACCCATTCTGCCTCGTGGGGACCTCGTTTCAGCCGTTTGGATCTGGGAATACCGACTAGTGGCGTGTTCGTGTAGCATGCAGGTCTCGATGGCGGTCACTAGGGTGAGCTGCTTTACCTTGAGGAGCTGCTGGCGTAGGGGGTCCGACTGATCACCGAAAGCGATCTGGTCATGGAGTCGGAGGTGGACCCGTAATTACAGGACTGCGCAAGGATGCGAAGGTGGGTGAGAAAGGACTGGAAAAGTTCATCCTTACCTGCAAACGCTGTTGGAACACGTAGCGCTTGAAACTTTCATTCACCTCGATGTTGCAGTGAGTGTCAAACTTGAGGAGGACCGTCTTGAATTTTGATTTATCTTCATCATCAGCAAAGGTGAGAGAATTGAAAATGTGGATGGCATGTTCCCCGGCCGTGGATAGGAAGAGACCGATCTTCTTGGTGTCCGAGGCATCTTCCTGGTCTGTGGCTTCCAGGTAGAGCTGGAAGCATTTGAATATCTTCCAGTTGGCCCCCAGGTTACCGGTGATGCGGAGCGGCGGTGGCGGGCGGAAGCTGTCCATTTTGCAGGATGGCTATATGCTGGTGGAAGGCAGATCACTTTCGGTAGGTCTAAGAAGTTCTAATATCCCTCAACTCCTGGTATCATGATGTGTTGGGTGCTCTGGATCCGTGGAACACATATAGGCCACCAACACTTAAAATAGTGCAACACTATTTTATTAAGTTAGAAACTGTTGAACATACTTTCACTGTGGGTTAACACGATGTTAGATTAAACTAAAGACCTATGCCGGTCCGAACCAGTCTATGCACTCAGCACATGGTGAGGATCTGTGCTGTAAGCTGTGAGCTCTGTCCTTGTAGGAGGCTGCATCCCAAATGAGCGGGAACTCTGATACTCCCTGTCTTTATAGTGCGTGTGCTCTAACTGGTGATTGGCTGCGGTGTTGTGTCTGTTGATTGGTCTTGCTGTGTGTCCATCAGTGTGTGTGTATCTGCACCATGATATACTGGTGTATATTATGACACGGAGGATTCCGCAACTTCCGGGCAGCCCGACGCCGGAGTGGTTCACGCCACTCTTTGGCACTGGTACGGTCCGCCCGCTAGTTGGGGGAGAATCCTGGCCCTAGTTTCAATAATTTATTATGGAACAACTGCGTGATAAGATAACTGGGATAAATAAAATAAAAAACTACTTATTCTAATTAATTATTATAATTATTATAGAGCTACTGCAAAATATGTCTATCCTCCAGGACAACCTACTCTCAACTGCCCCGCCACAGGGTCACGTGGTGGGTTTACACTGCCCCATAGTGGTCGGAGATTGTGCATAACATTATCTACAAGCTTGCTTTATGCATATCATCACATTCCCTTTCCTTTGGAAAATGAAATTATTTACATACATTAAATTACTTTTTTGCATTTAACCATGATATGCCTCATCCGACAAGGAGAATGGGCTGATGGCCAGGAGGACCAGAGCATGAAACGTGAGTAGGCACAGGGGGCTGGCCCACATGTGCGCCAGGGCCAGTGGACATGGGACAACCTCATCACCTCCAGGGTCGCCAACTAAGGTGCCTGTCCACCGACAGCGCCACCACCCTGTCCAATCTCCAAACTCCTCAACCACTCACATCCTCCTCTGTCCCTTTTCCCTTCACACCAGCCCCCCCACCCCAGTTTCCCCAGGCCGCTCCGAGAGTCCTACCACAGGTTGTCGGCCTTGGGTTGTCAGCCTTAGCGGGTGCTATCCACGGAACATAGGATGATGACGACTCACTGAGATGAGTTCTGGCGCTCCGCATCGTGCCTGACTCCTGCCTATGGGATCACATTCCACTGTTCGTCTGGATCATCCCTGTATCTCTGCTGGCCATTATATCACACGGGCCATATATCTTCTGGCGGCTGGGAGTATGGTTGCAGGGAAAGGGGTGCGGTGATAAGGGTCGTGTGCAGTGATGGGTAACTCACTGGCTAAGCTGTCCTACAAACCGCCCTCGCATGTCTGGCCCCGTTCCCTGCCGCCTCTGAGGTTGACCCTAGGTGGAATGTCCGATTGTCCTGTGGGCCTTGTCCCACGCCATCCTCCAACACCCACACCGCAAACATCCACAACCCACATCACCAACCTCCCACATATGCCATGTGGCGCACCCTCTACACTCAGCACAGTCCATTCCTCACAACCCTTCAGACAGAGGATTGATGCAGGTCGAAAGTTCGCTGAAAATGTGTTTGATTGTGACAATGTACAATATTGTTCCCTGAGCCCTAACTCTAACCTATGTGCTGCACCTGTGTCAACTTAACTGGCATCTACCTTCTTAAACTCGTGCCCTCTGCTCCTTATATATGTTTCCCCAGACAGCACATCAAACATGGAGGTGGCCTGTTGTGTTTCTCGCCCTGTGACCTGAGTTATCTTTGGCAGCCATCCTCCAGAGGGCTGGGACTTAAATGACCCCAGCCAACTTTCGGGTGTCTCGAGTAACAAGGTGCAAACCTGTGCTGCACTGCCCATCAGATGCACCAGTGTCAGATGGTGGAGGTTCAGAAGCGCTGGGGTGTTACAGTACTTCCCCTGTTGGATGCACTGGCAAAGGCCCCATCAGTTCCTCCTCCCCCAGAATGTTTGATGGCCCCCAGGATACCCTGGGATGGAGGTAAGGCTGGAGTGAGTTCCGGTGGATCCGCCATCACCAAGCGCTGCTAGTCCTGGAGGCCGGCTCTCGTCTTAACCAGGGTCTCAATGCCCTCAGCCATGGAGCACAAGTGACTGGCACAGGTCCCTCAGCCAGTGCGACATGTCCCTCTACCCCTTGGTATGCCCCTCAGTGTTGTCCTCGGTCATATCCCTCTGTGACTGACCCAAGTCAACCAGAACCTGTCCTACGCTCTTGACGGCCTCGACTCATAGATTATCATAGAATTTACAGTGCAGAAGGAGGCCATTCAGCCCATCGAGTCTGCACTGGCTCTTGGAAAGAGCACCCTACCCAAGGTCAACACCTGCACCCTATCCCCGTAACCCAGCAACCCCACCCAAAACTAAGTGCAATTTTGGACACTAAGGGCAATTTATCATGGCCAATCCACCTACCCTGCACATCTTTGGACTGTGGGAGGAAACCGGAGCACCTGGAGGAAACCCACGCACACACGGGGAGGATATGCAGACTCCGCACAGACAGTGACCCAAGCCGGAATCGAACCTGGGACCCTGGAGCTCTGAAGCAATTGTGCTATTCACAATGCTACCGTGCTGTCCCCAACTCCTTGTGACTCCTTGTGACTGGACCAAGCTCTGGAGTGCTGCAGACATGTTCATTTGGTCCCGGTACATGTCTGCCTGTGACTGGGCTCCCCTGTCCTGATCCTCAGCCATTGACCGCACAGTGTGCCACAAGTCTTGGATGTCTTAACCCATGGCTGTGACGTTTTGACCCAAGGCTTCCACTGCAGATGCCACCAGTTTAGTGTTGGCCCGGGTACACGCATTGTCGGCACGATCTCCTGCACCTGAAGGAGGATGGACTCCTCCAACTGCACCTGCAGGTGCTGCAATGTCGCTGACACCCACTCCTGTTAATCTTGGTTCTGTGTCTGCACCTCCACCAGTGATGGCATCATTCTTTCCAGAGGCACGACACCTGTCTGGTCTACAGCTAATTCTGGGATTGGGCAGCCCTCTGACTGCCAGCTTGCTCCACCTGATGTGCTTCAGCGTATGTGATGTGCACACCAGAAGGTGGCCCAGGAGCCTCTTCACTAACATATCCTACTGATTCTCTAGGACGGTAGAGAGCGCAGGTGAGTGCAGTGCTTAAAAGTCAATGTCGTCCCCAGACTGGTCATCCAGGGTGTGCTGGGGTCGTGGCTGGGGGCGGGCTACCCCAGACGGGCCAGCCTTGTCTGAAGGTGATCCTGCAACACAAAAGTCAAAACACATGGTGAGACCTCGGAGGGGAGTGGTGTGGGGGAGAGGGGTGAGTCACTTGCTATACAGACATCTCTATGCATTAAGGGCTCACTTGTTTGACCCATGCTGACCTCCGCCTGGGAGTTAGACATCTCTCCCACCTCCCTGGCTAACTCCATCGCCCTCTGCTTAGCAGCAGTCAGGATCCGTAGGTCCGGCATACGCCCTCCGATCTTCTCAAGCTCCTAGAGGTTAAGGGTCGACTTCTCCTGGAGGGCAGGTAATGGCCATTGTGAGACACTTGGATGTGATTTACATGGACACGGTCTGTATCTGGTGGCCTGTTTGTGCAAGGCACCTGGCCAGAGAGGACAGTACAGGTGCTGGATTTGGTGTAGGGTGGGATGTAAGGGGGAAGCAGGCAGTTGGGTTTTGATTGGTCTTTAGGGGAGTGGGGTGTGAGGATTGAGGGACGGGTGTGATGCCGGGGCACAGAGGTGGTGACCCAACCGAGATGACACAGGGAGGTTGTTCATCTTCCTGCGACATCGTATACCCGTGAGCCTAGTGAGGCGCATGACGCTCGATGCCTCTGCCACCTCAGACCAGGTTCAGTAAACGTCGGCCAGCGGTAGCCTCCTGCCCACCCTGGGGAAGAGGATGTCCCGCCTCTCCCCACCGCACCTAGCAGCCTGTCCAGCTGTGCATCAGTGAACATCGGGGCTGCTCTCCTCAGTACCACCTTCTTGACTGGAATGAGAGAGTGTGGGGAATGGAGTGCTCATAAGCAGCTTTAAAAAAAAATTAATTTACAGGATGTGGAAATTGTTGGTCAGACCAGCATTTTTTGCCCACCCCTAGTTGGCTTTCAGAAGGTGGTAGTGAGTTGCCTTCTTGAACCGCTGCAGTCCCTGAGGTGTAGGTACACCCATTGTGCTGTCAGGGAGGGAGTTCCAGGATTTTGGCCCAACAACAGTGAAGGAACGGCGAAATATTTCCAAGTCAGTTTGGTGAGTGACTTGGAGGGCAGGTCGGAGGGCAGGGGGAACTTCATTCGGGGCAGGGGGCAATGTGGGCGGGCGTATCGGGTGTACGAGCAGCCGATGCAGGGCACTACTTTGCCCGTCCAGGGCTGAGCCCACCATGGAGCATCGTGTGGCTGCTGCAGGCCGCCACTGTGCACATGCGCGGCCTCTGACCCGGAACTGTTGGGGGCTATATCGACAGGTAGAGCTGCGATCCTTATGATGGCTCCCTGCTCGTCACCAGAAAAACAGGGAATCTGTGACCTTTTGACGCCAGTTTTTCTGGCGTAAAAGACCACGGGCTGGATTCTCCGCACCCTGACGCCAAAATCGTGGCCGGTGACAGGGCAGAGAATCCAGTTTGACACCAAAATCAGGACTGGTGCCGGTTCGCCGATTCTCCGGGCACCGAAAAGCGGCGTTACCAGGGTGTACGCCGCATCACCGGGGGCCATTACCAATGGCCCCCTCCGACATTTTCCGTCCCCGACTGGCCGATATCCCGACGGCGTGGAACTAACCTGGTCCAGTCAGTCGGGATACTCATGTGGTGGCTGCGGACTCAGTCCGCGGCTGCCCTAGTCGGGGGCCGGGGGGGGGGGGGGGCCTTTCCTGCGGCCGGGGAATGATGTTGCGGGGTTTTAGGGTCAGGTACGCGGCCGATCGGGGGGGGGTCTATCTCCGCGGTCCGAGTTCGCCATGGAGCACGGCGTGGCTGCTGGTGGCTGCCGCCATGCGCATGCGCGGCCTCCAACCCGGAAGTGCGGGGGCCCGTATCTGCAGCAAAAGCTGCAAGATTTTCTCCGAGTCCCTGCTAGTCCCCTGCAGAGCTGGGAATTTGTGTCCCTTTGATCCTGGATTTTCAGGAGTAAAACCCCACCGTTTTGACGCCAGCGTGGGGACATAGTCCCCAAAACAGAGAATCCTGCCCTACAGTTTCCCGACGGCGTGGGGACTTAGTCCTTAAAACGGAGAATCCAGCCCAAGAGTTCTGATCTTTCCAAGATAAAGTGTGATTATTATCAACATCACGGAACAAGAAAACAAGAACAAATAGCGTGGTGACAGCAAGTGATTAAACCTAAAGCATTTAAAATTAATTGAGTGCTAATTTGGAAAATTGACCTACATTAGAAAAACTTAGTGAATCGTGCGAAAATGAAAAATGAAATGTCAGTCGACACAGCAAAAAACATACAGCTACAGCCCACAGTGGATTGGAAAACTGATGATGTGGAGACATTTGAAACACTTAAACAAACATACAGGCTGACATTCAGTGGTTTCCTCAAAGGCCCTCACAATGAAATGAGGGTCAGCTCTATCCTGTTGGCAGGAGATTACAAGGTTAAATTTAGTTAACAGCCAAGAACTTACTGAAGGTGCCAGCAAAGACCCAGACAAAGGTTTCAGAAAGTTCAGCACCCATTTCCAGCTAAGATTGAATCATAGGATCTACCAGTATGAATTGCAAGACCTTTGACGGAATTAGGTGAGGAGCTGGAAAACATAAGCTGAAGGTCACAGATGAAAGACAGATAGATCGACTAATTTGGGATTCTGTACAGAAGTGCAGCAAGGGCTAATTGGGAAGGGTGAGCTCAGAATATCACAGGCTGTGAATACCACCAGAGGACACGTAGCTACAAGCAAATAGATGAAGACTTTGACTACCCAAATGGCGAGCCTTTGCTCAAGCCAAAGCAAAACAACATTTTTGATGCAGCTCAGCAGTGACTAAAAAATGTTCACCAGACAGGGAGAAAGATGTGCGAGAGCTGTGAATGACAATAATAATTCACAGGCAGAAGGAAATGTCTCTCGCGTATGGGTCAATTTGCAGAACTTGCATGAAAATCATTGGGAAAAGGTGTGCAGAATGAAAGCAGAAGGTGGTAGATGAGGCGAATGGACATGAAAAGAGACCAAAACATCCACGCCCTCGAAGTTGACAGTGAGTCTGAGAACACGGTAGACATAGGAACCATATCATTGCATGAAATGGCTGCTGGCGACAGTTCCCAGAGGAAATAAATTCACACAATCATTCCGATCAGGAAGCGGGTGAGAGAAAAGCCGACACGACAAATCTGAAGGTGAAGATTGATACTGGAGCTCGGAGCAACATCATCCCACTCGGACCACACCAGAAGATCTTTCCTGAAAACTTGCAAGAAAATACTTACGCAAAGAAAGGTGTTCTAAAACCTAATCGTATCATGTAAGTAGTAAAGAAGGAAACTGATTTGACAGCTAGGAACGATCCAAATCAGAAGGACATACAAATTCAAAGATATTAACTGTAAATTCCAAGCATCTGAAACAGATGGTCCTCCTATCCTAGGGTTGAGGGGCAGCACGGTAGCATTGTGGATAGCACAATTGCTTCACAGCTCCAGGGTCCCAGGTTCGATTCCTGCTTGAGTCACTGTCTGTGTGGAGTCTGCACATCCTCCCCGTGTGTGCGTGGGTTTCCTCCGGGTGCTCCAGTTTCCTCCCACAGTCCAAAGATGTGCAGGTTAGGTGGATTGGCCATGATAAATTGCCCTTAAGTGTCCAAAATTGCCCTTGGTGTTGGGTGGGGTTACTGGGTTATGGGGATAGGGTGGAGGTGTTGACCTTGGGTGGGGTGCTCTTTCCAAGAGCCGGTGCAGACTCGATGGGCCGAATGGCCTCCTTCTGCACTGTAAATTCTATGAAAAGCTGCTGATTATCTCAGTTAACCATGAGGTACAGGAGGTGACACTGAGGGGTGAAGGCAGTACACCCGTTGAAAACCAGCCACTGATTAGATGCAAAAAATATCTGGTGCAGATCACGTAATGACTGAATTGTCACGGGACAGGAGGAAGCCATTTGGCCCATCATGTCTGCACCAACATGTACCAAGAGTATTTCAACGAGACAGTTGGATGCTCTGCAGATTCAAAGTATCACGTTGACCCAGTGATGAAGCCAATGATTCAATCCCCATGTAAAGTATCAATAGAATTAAAAGGAGAGCTTGAAAGAGAGATCCAAGTGATGGAAGAAGAGGAGGTGATCACCAGTGTCACAGAGCCTACACACTGGGTCAAATAGATGGCTAAGAATTTGTCTGAATCCGAAAAATATCAATCAAGCCAAAAAGAACGATGACTACCCCATCCCAACATGGATGAGGGGCTGGTTTAGCACAGTGGGCTAAACAGCTGGCTTGTAATGCAGAACAATTCCAGCAGCGCGGGTTCAATTCCCATACCGGCCTCCCCGACCAGGCGCCGGAATGTGGCGACTAGGGGCTTTTCACAGTAACTTCATTGAAGCCTACTTGTGCCAATAAGCGATTATTATTATCATTATGTTGAGATGCCGGCGTTGGACTGGGTTGGGCACAGTAAGAAGTCTTACAATACCAGGTTAAAGTCCAACAGGTTTGTTTCGAATCACTAGCTTTCGGAACGCAGCTCCTTCATCAGGTGAGTCAGAACTGCAGATGTATGGTCCAGACAAAAAGATTGTGATCATTATCTATGTGAAGCCATGGAGGCAACTATCAAAGCTGGGATTACATTAAACACACACAAATGCATTGTGAAAGTGACAGAATTCCAGTTCTTCAGAATGGTTGAATAAGGGTGAGCCCTGAAAGAATTATGCCTATCTCTGAGATGGAAGTCCAAAGAGATAAGTGAGAATTGAGAAGTTTCCTTGCCTTTCTCCAATACATGAGCTCCTTCATATCGCATATATCAGAGCACACAACCTGCAGGAGCTGATGAAAGAAGATGTAGAGTACCAGTGATCAGAGAGAGTCACATGACAAGAGTTTCGACAAATTTGAAATGTTAATATGCCAGAAGACAGGTCTATCCTATTGCTGCAGAAATAAACCTGTCACTCTGCAAGGAGGTGCTTCTACAAAAGGACTGGAAGCAGCCTTGTAAAAAGAAGGAAAGCCAATAAATAGTTCTCGCATCCAAAAATCTAACTTCAGCTGTGACCAGATGTGCCAATGTAGAAAGAGCTTTTAGCAGTCATGTTGGATGTGAGAAATTCCATACGTACCTTGATGGAAGAAAGTTCATAGTGGAGAGCGACCGTCATTCATTGGAGCAGATGTATAAGAAGAATCTGTGTAAACCATCAGAGATACGATTTCACTCTTAAATACAAGCCAGGAAGAGAAATAGTGCTGACTGATGCCCTGACTCAGTTGTCATTGCAGAAATATAAGAAGTATGCAGGTATAAAGAACCATCACCTAGTGAATGTAACACCATTCAAATTAGAGATGAAAGCAATGAGGATGGTCCCTCAGCGGGTGATTGAGGAATGGCCTGATAAACATAGCCAGCAAAACGGAAGCACTGAACTATCAGAGGTGACATCTGAGCTTTGACAAGGGGTCGCCTGGACTTGCAACGCTAGCTCTTTTCTCTCCCTACAGATGCTGCCAGACCTGCTGAGAGTTTGCAGCATTTTCTCTCTTGTTTCAGATTCTAGCATCCGCAGTAATTTGCTGTTATTTTTATCGAGGTGACATCTCACTGGATGATGGTGTTCAGCTAGCCAGATCCAGAATAATCACACCCAAAACCATACAAGACGAACTTCCCTACATGAAGGCCACATGGGAATGGAGAAGTGTACATTCAGAGCCAGATCAACTGTGTTCTGGACAGGCATTTACAAAGACATTGAAAATATGGTGGCAATGTATGTCGGAAGTACACCGCAGAATGAGGAGATGATAAACACCAAAGTACCACCCTGATCAAGTAAATTTAAGAATGGTATCATCAAGTCGCAGGCTACTATTCAAAGTTTCCTTTTTATCCAGAAGATGAGAGACGCAACAATCTCAGCAGGACAAAGCCTGTTTGCTGAGCAAGGGATTCCTGGAAGATTACAACGAGGGAAGTTAAGAAATGCGTTCTACAGTCTGGGTTTAATATCACCATCTTATCACCATACAGTCCTCGCGGACACAGGTTTATAGAAAGACATGCCCAGGCAGCCAAAATAACCCGAGTGAAACGCCGAGAGACGAAAGACCCAAATCTTGCCTTATCGCTACTCTGATCTACACCTCTCAAGGCTGACATGGAATTACCTACAGAGTTGGTGAATGCAAGAAAATATAAGCCCGCTCTGCCAAGCAAAATACATCCTCCCAAGTGGGCGGGAAGAAGTCACAACTCGCCGAAGCACAGGAAAGAGGAGGTCAGCATTTCAACAAACATGTTACATCTTGACATGAGCTGCAGAAACGACAGGATGTACATGTACAGGGTCCAATCATGAAAACCCAGATTCCAGAAAAAGTTGTTGCTGAAGCTGAGACATCGAAGCTCATACAAAACTGATAAGGAACGGGCAAACAAATGAGGAAAAGCAGAGTCCAGATTCAACAGACACCAGAGCTGGAAAAACGGGGAAAAAAACATCAGCAACACTGGAAACATCAATATTCAAGGAAACAACATGAACAACATCACCTGAAAATGACACATTAGCAACAGCGAGCATGACTCCTGAAACACCAAGGACAACATGTATAACATTGCCTGTGCAGTGTGCCCAGGAAATAAAGAGCAGCGGTGAATGGTTATCTTTTGGATGAAAGGCAGGCATACAGTGAGCTCCCTCAAAGTTCTGTCCAAGGATTTACTACTTTTCCTGCTTTTCTTGATTTATAATAATCCAAATTTGGATGCGCAGCGCACAAATGCAAAATTTGCAGATGGCATGGACTCGATGGGCCGAATGGCCTCCTTCTGCACTGTAAATTCTATGTAAATTCTATGATAACTTGGAAGTGCTGCAAACAGTGAGGCAGATAATGAGAGACATCTGGAAGACAGGCTGGAAAATTGAGTGGATATGTGGCAGTTAAATTTAATGCAGAAAATGTGAAATAGCATGTTTTAGTAGTAAGAATGGAGAGAGGCAACATAAAATAAAGGTCACATTTCTCAAGGGGGTGCAAGAAGAGAGAGTCTTCGGCATATAAGTGCACAAATTATGGAAGGTGAAGAGCAAGCTGAGAAAGTGGTTAAAAACGTATTCAGTATCCTGAGCTTCACACACAGAGAAATGGTGGAAACCCTACTGCGTCACATTGCAATCCAGAGGACATAGATTTAGGGCAATGACAAAAGATCCAGTGTGGCAGATGAATAACCCTTTACGCAGAGAGTGGTCAGGCTTGGGCATGCACTGCCAGAGAGTGTGATGGTGGCAACAGGGGCTTTTAAAAAGGAATTTGCTGAACACCTGAAGAGAGAGAATTTGAAAGGCTATGGGGAAATATCAAGAGGGTGGGACTAGCTCAGTTGGCACAGCCAAGTCAGGTCAAATGACCTCCTCCTGGACAGGTATCATTCTAAGATTATGAAATGTCTGACTTCATTTTTTTTCATGTTTCCCATGCCTTTTCACACATGGTCACCACCTTTTACTGAGCTGCACACCTTTATGACTGTTCTGAAGCATCTGCATAGATTATGATCATAAGTTTCTGGAGTGAAACTTGAACCCATTACCTTTTGACTCCAAGGTGCCTTATTACCTTTTTAGCCATTTATTGCCCTTTCCTAATAGCCCTAATAGATTCTAGAGCCGCATCTTCGACGCACATTTGGCAGGTGTTTCCGGGAGGTGGGATCAGTCCTAGATTGTTGGTATTCCTTTCTTGGGCTCCTTTTATGGGCCGCAGCTTGCCGATTGGTGTCCATGAAGAATTGTCTCCCTTCAATCAGGAGGTTCCTCCAAGTAGGTCTCTTCTGAGCAAGGATCTCCAGGCATTGACATCGATGTTGCATTTCTTGAGGTTAGGCCTTCAGGGTGTCTCTGATATGCTTCCTTTGTCTTCCTCTTTTTCGGAAGTCTTCTTGAGCTAGGTGAAGAAGATTTGCTTTGGCAGTTGGGACTCTGCCATCCTAAGCACATGGCCGACCCAGCAGAGTTGTTTTCAGGTATGGGAAATGTTCCACATTTGAGAGGGTTTCTCCATGATCCTGATGGAGGGAGAGACTGGATTTTGCCCTGGGGAGTTTAGTAAAGAACTTAAGTTTTCTTGAGGTTGAGGCTGAGACCATTCTTTGGTATTCTTCCGTGAAAGTGTCAGGCATGGCTTGGAGATTCTCTGAGAACATGGAGATGGCAATATCAACCACACACCAAAGCACCTCGAGTGGTGTCAGTATCAGTTTCTTCTTGGATTTCAACCAGTTGAGATTTAAAAGTCTTCTGTCCATCCTGTAGAGATACTGGGAGTATCTTGGCAAGATGAAGGATGGTGGTAATGAAGATGGAAAAAAAGGTGGGGGTGATGACATATCCCTGCTTGACTCCAGTCTTGACCTCAAAGGTTTCTGTCTTATATCAGTTGGTGAGGACTATCACCGACATATTGTTGTGGCGGAGTCAAATGATGAACTTGTATGGACACACTTCGTGTTTTCTGGTCTTGTATCCGATGGTTTCTTCACAGCCTGAGATGATGGCTGTCTTTGGAAGCAGGGACGATAGTGACATTTATGAGCATCTTGACAAATACATGAATAGGATGGGAATAGAGGGATACGGACCCAGGAAGTGTAGAAGATTTTAGTTTAGACAGGCAGCATGGTCGGCGCAGGCTTGGAGGGCCGAAGGGCCTGTTCCTGTGCTGCATTTCTCTTTGTTCTTTGTTCTTTGTTCATTTCTTTCCAGTTTAACTCCACTCTATTCCCACGGCAAGGGAACCTCGAAGACTGGTGATCTCCCTCCTGCTGCAGTCTTCATCCGCCATCTCAGCCATTGATACTATATGAAGATCTTCCGCCTGATCCGCCACTGAGAACTTGATTAGGATTGTGCTTTGTCTGGTTCCACCCCGCCGTCCTTACTGTCATGGGTAACCCTGCCAGGAACTTAAGACTCCTGACCACATTGCTCTCGGGATCAAAGAAAATTTCAGGTGTCTCCACCACAGCAAAGTGGCAATCCATGGAAAGGATTCCAGTCGGCTCACTATCAACCTTCAAATTCCTTCCAACGCACGATTGGCAGGTGGTAAGAGCGGGACAGACTCCTGATCAGCCATGCATGATACAGAGTGGTGCCCTTCAAGCTACAAGCCCCTGGTGACAGATTAGCGACCTGTTCCAGCTCCAGTAAAATATGTATCTTCTATATGTGCAGGAAGAGGAACAACAAGATCGTAGCCATGAACCCATCCTACAGCTCCATGTAATGAGTAGATTTAGCCTGTGGTATGCTGACCTGGGGATAATATGACTACACTTAAATGTAAAATCCTTCATTTAGATGATAAACTACAGATGGTAAAATCTTCCACTAAAAAAGTGAAAGGCCCATTATTTTCATGAAAAGTGTTTGAGAGGTCATAGAACTGGGATAAAAAGGAATATAATTTTCTTTGCAGTGCTTTCATGCACAAGCCTTGTAACAATCTGTCTGAAAAGTATTTGCACCTATTTGCCCACACCATTTGATGAACATGATTCTCCTTTTAAGAAATTGATTTGTTTCTTTTCAGAGACAGGTTATTAGAATGGTCTGTAATTTGCTGAGTTTGCAGCCCCTCAATTCTACTCAGCTACTATTGCTGTTAGCACTCTGCCAGTACATTTATTTCTGCTGCCTTTGCACCTCACTGCCTAATGCCAATGCCATCTCAGCAGAATAATGGAGATGTTGAACATCGCACAGTATAATCTAATGTATACTACTCATGGCTGAATTTGATCTTCTTTAGAAACTATACAAGACAATACCAACAGGCCTCCGCATTGTTCAGCCCACCCTCAGAACACCCTCAGAACAATTGGATGGTGAGCATCTCATGGCCGCAACCTAATGCCTGGTATCACTATTTTTACTTATGTCAAGCCCAGATTTTGAAAGGAAAGAAGCTTACACACTTCATAAGTTTGGAGTCATCCTTGATTTCTTTTTTTACTTTGGCTATGACAAGACCATGACTTTTGAGAAGAGGAATTTAAGTTTGATATGTAGATAGGTATTTCTCACATTGCAATGTTAAGCACATTGTACCAAAGACAGATGATGCGACAGAACCAGAAACTTCCCAAAGTTCATTCTGCACAAATGTGAGACTGTTTTTCCTTGAAAAGTGCTTGATTTTTAATTAAGAGTGAATTTCAATGTAGACAAATATGAGATGATCCACTTAGAACCTAAAAGCGATGCGCCAAAGTACTTTCTAAATGATGGCAAAATACAAAATGTGGTAGTCCAAAGAGATTTGGGGATCCAGATACACAAATCATTCAAATGTCATGAACAGGTCTAGAAAATAATCAAAACGGCTAATTGAAGCTTGGAATTTATATGTAGAGAAAAAGATTGCAAAGGGATAAAGATCATGCTTGTTATGATCCCAGTTGGTGTTAGAACTGGACGGGAAGATTCCACAATGGAATCCGGGCTCAAAAGACCGTAACTTTTTAATAAAAAGTGGAGGAATAGAGTTACAGCACCGCTAATTCGTTTTGGCAACAAGAAAAAACATTCATTAAACTTAAAAAATTGGGTTATAATGCAATACTCCTTTACTCCGCTCCGAGCTTAACATTTGCACACAGGTTTTAGGATGAACACGATTTACAAGTGCATCTTAATCGACAATGGTCTCATTAACACAATGTTCCTTTTAAGCACAGATGACTGGGTCAAATACATGTACTCTGCTCTGAACTGAAGTTATTTTCTGAGGATTTCTCCTCACTAGTCCCCCCCAGATAAAAGTTTCCAAACTCCACTCCCAAAAGCACGCTTTAAAATCATCTCTCTTAATAATGCTTTTTCTTCACGTTTTGCATTCCAAAATTCAGTCCAGGTTTTGCAAATGACATTTTTAAACAAAGCTTCTGCTCAACCTTTAGCAGAAAATCCTTTCCAGGATTTCACACCATTCCCGTTCAGATTTCTTTGTCTTGACTACTGTGCAAACCACCCACAATTGCTTTAACTCTCAATTCCCAGACTATAACAAAATAATATCAGATGTTTGTTTTACCTTTGAAGGCTGTTGTCCCACTTTAAATCTGGTCACTACAATTGTCTGTTTAACTAAGAATACCTTGTTTACTTTTCCTTGATTTCTTCTGGACAATGCCTTGGTTCATGTAACTTCAGATATCTTAAACGTCCTTTCAATCCCAATTCCTTGGTTATCTGGATTGTAACTTGTATTTCAGGAAGCCTGCCCCTTTGCAGCATCCATCATATCCAGTCTTTCTTCTGACAGAGATGAGATGTACACTCCCCGAGATCCTGGGTTGGATTCTCCGCTGTCGGGATTCCCCATTGCGCCGGCAGCACACCCATGCCCAGGGATTTCCTGATGGTGTGGGGCTTCCCAAAATGGGAAATCCCATTGGCTGGCTGGCGGGATGGAGACTCCCACTGCCAGTGGGGACGCGCTGCACCATGGTGTGGCGGGACGGAGAATCTCGCCCCTTCTCTCCAATTGCTCACAAATTGAATTGAAATGTAAAAGCCTCCCTACCTTATAAAGTGCCAGTTGCTGAGCAACACCGCATACCACTGCTGGCCTATTTATTTACTCTTCACGCTGTAGCCCTCTTTAAGCACAATAGAATCGAAATTGGAATTGAAACCAACCCCCCTACATAGAAACACCTTCGTCCAACATTAATCTAATTGTAGCTTTGACCCTTCCAAGCACAGGAACATTAAATTAATCACACTTAAAACTATATCTTACTTTTAATGTTTTCCAATACAATTATAAATCCCTTTAAACTGCTTTTGTTTTCCTAGCATGCTTCTGCGGCGCAGACCCTGGATTAGTCCATGGCTGGAATGTACTGTGAGCAGTCCTTGACATTACACCTGATGTGTAATGGTCTGACTTTGCACAGTCCTACAACTTCTGTCACGTTACCTCCAGTCCCCACTACCCGCAGTCAAACGGGAAGGCCGAAAAAGGGGTCCACATTGTAAAGCGGCTGTTGTGCAAAGCTGCAGATTCAGGCTCCGGTTTTAACCAGTAGGTCGGTTCGGTGTGGACTGCACTTGATGCAGCGATGCGAGAAACAGACCTCTAACACTGTAGAAGATCCAACACGGTTTTATTGAACGATAGAACTAACATACATATTTAACTGTGGATCGACACTATACTGAACTGACTGGAGACCTTGTACTAGCCTGACCAGACTGACTAGCTACCACATGGTGTTTGCACTGTGCTAGCTCGTGGACTCCGACTGTCTCAGTGGCTGGGTCCAGAGAGAGCGGGAAACCTAGTGCCCTCTGGCTTTATAGTGGTGGTGTCCTGTCTGGTGATTGGCTGCACTGTGCTGTGTGCTTACTGGTCATCTTGTGTGTCAATCACTGCCTGTCTGCACTTCATTATATACATGCGTGGATCTCCCCCCACTTTAAAAATAAATAAATACTAAGGTGTGGATGTATATATATGTGCCTGACTATATACGGAAAGATGTCTAAACGAACGTATATACATAGGATGGTTGCGATAGTGCAGATACATGGCAAACAAAATGATATTTACAGAGGTTCAATTGGTGGTCACAAAAATGTACAAGAGCTCAGTCTATAGATTTAGTCTTTGTGGTGGGTGACAAATTCTTGTTGATCGCCGCAGAGGCGGATTAGGAGCCACTTGCGCCTGGAGAGGCGGGGTCGCTGGCATGGTGGTGGGCGCGTGGACCGGCAGGATTGCTGGTAGATTGGTGGCCTTGTGGTCGGGTACGTCCGGAGGAGGCATCGTAGGCGGCGGGGCACACTGGTCAGGGAGCGGGTGTGGAGCTCTTCGCAGTGTCCATCTGTTGCGCTGTAGTAGGGTGCCATCAGCCATGCGGACAAGGAATGATCTTGGGGCCACTTGTTTGAGCACAACAGCTGTGACTGACCAGCCGCCCTCAGGCAACTGTACGCGAACATGATCAGTTGGGGCCAGCTTGGGCAGATCCGTGGCATGGGCATTGTACGTGGCTTTCTGTTGGGCCCGTGACTGCTGCATTTTCTGTAGGACCGTGAGGTGGCCAAGGTCAGGAACGTGGTTGGCTGGAACTGTGGTCTTCAGAATGCGATTCATGAGCATCTGGGCTGGAGACAACCCAGTGGACAGTGGGGTTGCCCTGTATGCCAGCATCGCCAGGTTAAAACCGGAGCCTGAATCTGCAGCTTTGCACAGCAGCTGCTTTACAATGTGGACCCCTATTTCGGCCTTCCCGTTAGACTGTGGGTAGTGGGGACTGGAGGTAACGTGACAGAAGTTGTAGGACTGTGCAAAGTCAGACCATTCCTGGCTGTAAAGGCAAGGACCGTTGTCGCTCATTACCGTGAGCGGTACCCCATGCCTGGCGAACGTTTCTTTGCAGGCTTTGATTACCGCCTTCGACGTGAGGTCGGACAGTTTCACTACTTCTCGGTAACGGGAGAAGTAGTCAACCAGGAGTCACGCCCCTTGGCGTGGAAAAGGTCTACACCTACGTTGGACCACAGAGTGGTCACGATCTCGTGCTGCTGCAACGTTTCTTTGGGTTGAGCTGGCTGAAACTTCTGATAGGTAGGGCAGTTGAAGACTGTGTCGGCAATGTCCTGGCTGATGCCCGGGCAATAGACCGCCTCCCGAGCTCTGCGTCGGGATTTCTCGACCCCAAGGTGACCCTCATGGAGTTGGCCCAGCACCATAGCCCGCATACTCTGAGGAATTACGATCCTGTCGAGTTTCAGAAGGATTCCCTCCACCACCGGCAGGTCGTCTTTTCCGTTATAGAACTGGGCACATTGTCCCTTCTGCCAGCCATGGCTGAGGTGCTGCATCACACGCTGCAGCAGAGGATCTTTGGCTGTCTCCTCACGAATTTGGACCACCCGTCCGTCGGAGGCCGGAACGTTCGATGCACACAACTGCACTTGGGCTTCTATGTGGCAGATGAAGTCACTTTGTTCATGCGGTGTGGTAATGGATCTGGACAGGGCATCTGCAACGATCAGCTCTTTACCTGGCATGTAGACCAATTCAAAGTTGTAGCGGCGTAGCTTTAGAAGAATACGCTGTAACCGAGGTGTCATGTCGTTTAAATCCTTCTAGATTATGTGGATTAGAGGCCTGTGGTCCGTCTCTACCGTGAATTTCGGCAGGCCATAAACATAGTCGTGGAACTTGACTATCCCTGTTAGGAGGCCCAGACACTCCTCAATCTGAGCGTACCGTTGCTCAGTGGGCGTCATGGCCCTGGAGGCATACGCCACTGGAGCCCAGGATGCGGAGTCATCCCGCTGAAGGAGCACCGCCCCAATGCCGTCCTGGCTTGCATCAGTTGATATCTTGGTGTCATTCGTTGGGTCGAAGAACGCTAGGACCGGGCTGTCGTGAGTTTTGCTTTCAGCTCGCGCCATTCCTCTTCATGCGTGGGCAGCCACTGGAATTCCATCGACTTTTTGACAAGATGGCGGAGGGCCGTGGTGTGGGATGCCATATTGGGAATGAATTTCCCGAGGACCATTCCGAGCAAGCGGAGGACCGCCTTTTTGTCCTCCGGGGTCTTCATGGCGTTGATCGCCGAGACTTTGTCGGCGTCTGGCCGTACGCCCTGCTGCGAGATGTGGTCACCTAGGAATTTGATCTCTGATTGACCAAATGAGCACTTGGCCCTGTTGAGCTGAAGACCATTTTCATGTATTCTTTGGAATATCTTTTTGAGGCGAGTGATGTGTTCCGGGAGCGTTGTGGACCAGATAATGACATCGTCAACGTACATTCGCACCCCCTCGATGCCCTCCATCATCTGTTCCATGATGCGATGAAATACTTCGGAGGCAGATATGATACCAAAAGGCATCCGGTTGTCGCAGTAACGACCAAACGGGGTGTTGAACGTGCACAACTTGCGACTGGACGCGCCCAGTTGTATTTGCCAAAAACCCTTGGAGGCGTCGAGCTTAGTAAAGAATTTGGCATAAGCCATCTCACTGGTCAACTCTTCTCATTTTGGTATCGGGTGAACCAAAATGATGTTTTGGTTTAGATCCTTAAGGTCAATGCAAATGCGATGCTCCCCTGACGGCTTCTTGACGCAGACCATGGAGCTGACCCAGTCTGTGGGCTCTGTAACCTTTGATATGATGCCCTGGTCTTGGAGGTCCTGTAATTGCTTCTTCAGACAATCCTTGAGGGGTGCCGGCACCCGGCGAGGTGCATGAATTATAGGGGTGGCGTTCGGCTTGAGCAGGATTTTGTATCGGTTTGGGAGCGTGCCCATTCCATCGAACATGCTGTGGTACTGCGTGATGATGTAATCTATGACGGCTTGCAAGTTTCCATCGGGCGAGGCCGTCGCCGGTGATGATGACATGGTGTGGACGCGTGCACAAGGTTCAGGAGCTTGCAGGCACGAGCACGAGCAGAGATGCTCTGTCAGGCCCAACAATTTCAAACCGCAGCGTCACCTTGATCGCCTTATTGGATACCCCCAGTTGACATGAGCCACTGGCAGCTATGGCGTTGCCATTGTAGTCAAGGAGCTGGCAGGCCGGTGGAAGAATGCTTGGTTTGGCGCGGATGGTGTCGAGGTCAGATTTCGAGATGAGGTTCGCCAATGCACCGGTGTCCAGTCTGAACCGGATGTGGGCCTTGTTCACTGTGAGGACAGCAGACCACTCATCGTCGGGATCCACACTGAGGATCGGAAGGCATTGCGTAGGCGTGGTGGAAGGCAGCGCATGTGTAGTTATGATGCCCACCCGGTATGGGGACTTGAGGCACTCAGCATCAGGGTCCGTTGGGCTGTCCGGATCGTAATCTGGCATGCCTTGTTGTATTGAGCGGACACTTCTGTGCCGCAGTTGGGATCACTGGCTGCTGAGCGGTGGAGCAGATCTGCAAAGGGCTGCGTCGTGGCCAAGCTTGCCACACTGTAGACACCGGCGTCCTTTTGCCGAACATTGCCGCTTTAAGTGGGCGGAGCCACAATTCGGACATGTCATGACGCCGACATCAGCGCGTTCCGTGCGCCATCGCACATGCGCAGTGCGGTCGGTCGACGTACGCACCTGCACAGTCGGGTTGTCGGGCTCATCGTCTACTCGGTCGTGGCGCGCATGCGCAGGGACCTGGGAAAGGTGCGCGAAATGGCCACTCTCCTCGATGCTCAGGCCCTGCATTTGTGCCTGCACCCATTCCACCTCGTGGGAGGCCAGCTTCGCAGTTTCTGCCGCCCTGATGTGGGAGTAACGATTCTTAGCATGCTCATAGACAACGCACGTCTCAATAGCAACAGAGAGGGTCAACTGTTTGACTTTCAGGAGCTGCTGCCGAAGGGAGTCGGAGTGGACCCCGAAAACGATCTGACCCCGGATCATGGAATCAGCCGTCGAGTCATAGTTACATGACTGCGCTAAGATGTGGAGATGGGTCACGAAGGACTGAAAAGGTTGATCCTTACCCTGAAGCCTCTGCTGGAAAATGTACCGTTCAAAGCTCACATTCACCTCAATGTCACAGTGGCTGTCAAACTTCAGCAGGACTGTTTTGAATTTTGTTTTGTCTTCGCCGTCAGCGAACGTGAGGGAGTTGTAGATGTGGATGGCCTGGTCCTCCACAGTGGAGAGAAATAGCGCGATTTTCCTGGCATCCGATGCTGCTTCGAGGTCGGAGGCCTCGATGTACCAGAGGAACTTTTGCTTGAAGTGCTTTCAATTTGCGCCGAGGTTGCCGGAGATGCGGAGCTGCGGAGGAGGCAGGATGTTTTCCATGTCACCGGCTGGCTACCTGCTGGTCAATACTGATTCACTCGAGGTAGGTCCGTCAAATTTCAGTATGTCTCCGTGGTACCATGATGTGTTAGGCAGGTCGGTCACTTGATGCAGCGATGCGAGAAACAGACCTCCAACATCGTAGAAGATCCAACACGGTTTCATTGAACGATAGAACTAACATACATATTTAACTGTGGATCGACACTATACTGAACTGACTGGAGACCTTGTACTAGCCTGACCAGACTGACTAGCTACCACATGGTGTTTGCACTGTGCTAGCTCGTGGACTCCGACTGTCTCAGTGGCTGGGACCAGAGAGAGCGGGAAACCTAGTGCCCTCTGGCTTTATAGTGGTGGTGTCCTGTCTGGTGATTGGCTGCACTGTGCTGTGTGCTTACTGGTCATCCTGTGTGTCAATCACTGCCTGTCTGCACTTCATTATATACATGTGTGGATATTATGACAACACCTACCTTTGGAAGGAGTGAAGCATTGATTTACCAGAATCACCTTTACACCTAGACTCCAAAGGTTAACTTATGAGGAAAGCCTGTATAGACTTGTGTTTAGAAGGTTATGCAGTCATTTGATCAAAGTTTTCAAGATATTAAGGAGAACAAGATATGATGAATAGAGAAAAAGTATTTCCGTTGGTTGGAAAGGCTGGGGCTAGGAAACAAAATCAAAATATTAGAGCCAGATTTCGGGGGAAATTAGGAAACCCTTTGTCACTGAAAGGGTGGTCAAAGTTTAGAACTCACTTCCACAAATGGAAATTGATACTGGATCAATTGTTAATTTGAAAACTGAGATTGCTAGATTTATTTTTTGTCCAAAAGTGTAATTTAATGCGAAGGCAAGTATGTGGAGTTGAGTCACAGATTTTCCATGATTTCATTGGATGCTGTACCAGCTGCTAAATGACCTACTCTTATCCCTGTGTTATTATACTACTTCTCTCCTCCAGCAGAAACTGTGATGTATGTTGTTATGACCATAACTAAAAACACCCATCCATATTCGGGTGGAATGACGTACCAGAGGCAAAACAATTTGGGGTGGTGCTGATTTTCACAGCCACTGGCAAAGCACAACCAACTGGGTCTGTGGATCTTGTTACAGGGAGCGGCAGAAATCAATGACAGCCTTCCTTCCTGGGGAAGCACAACTCCTCATACATTTCTCCTCAGATATATCCAAGAATGTAATCCTTGTCTTTAGACCCAACAGATTGAGAAAGGTCTTGAATGAGCAGCCCCATTAGCACTAACCAACCCCCCCCCCCCCCCCGCCTCTCTGGCACCTGCCTTCTATGATGCCAACTCTTTGCTCCTGATTATTCAATCTACTGCTTTTGTGCATCTTTGTCCTCCTCTTCCTTTATTCCATTTTAGTGGCCTCCATCCATCTTTGGAGATCATGGACTGTGCCTCGGGTGTCCGTCACTTCTGCATTGAACTTCTCCTATTGTAGCTGTAGGGGCCGATTTATGAGTGGAAGTCCCTTCTGCAGCTGGATCAGATGAATAGTGTTATTCTGATGTTGACTGATTTTGTTTTCCCTTCTGGCGGGCTGGTCATTTATTGTGTCCTTTTACCACACCTTTCCTTCATTCAATAACCAGAATTCCAACCATGGTAAGATTTGATTGCTTACTCAGTGTTCTTGTGCTCAGGCATCTTGATTATCAGAGTGGAGGCCTTGGGCAGGATATATATGCCTAACTGAATAAAATATTACATATTTGTAATGCATGTGTATAAAAAATAAAATTGCTACATCCATTGCAAATGGAGGCATTTTATTTGAGCATATGGTGCAGGTTTCTGTGAAAGATAAAAACACTTAAAATTAACCACTCCTTAAATCTCAGTTATAGCTATATCAGATGACTTCAGACCATGCAATGCATAAAGCTTTCAGCATAAACCTAGAAACCTCACCATTCACTTAAACCCATGAAACAGAGGGCCTTTCGCATGGGGGAATCCATGTAAATGAGCAGCAGACGATTTTTGCAAACGTCATTTTGAAAGCATCGCAAAAGGTTGGGGAAATTAATTTGTAGCAATGTTTTGACATTTAACAGACAATAAATCAGGTTACAGATGATTTTCCGCCATGCCAAATTTATAACCAGCCTTTCCAGAAAATTCCTGACTATTGTTGGTTTTGGTGCATGACTAGGTTTTATTCCTCTCATGAAAAATCTTTAAGATTTATTTGTGCCTATGGTGCTTGTGAAAGTATCTCGGATATGTCCCCATGATTGGCGCAGTTTTTTTTAGTTGTGACAATGTCCCAGTCAAGGGTGAAAGCTTCTTTATATTAGATCACTGCCCGAAGGCAATTGAAAGACACACGAGAAAGAGAATATGACGCAATTCAAAGGATACATCTGATGCCATTTCTCACTCTCTGGTTCAATGCACCTGTCATTTCATAATAACGCTTACTCTTTTGTTTAATGTTGTAAAGGTTTTTCTGGCTTTGCTGAGACAAAGCAGTCAGTGGAATTTGCTATGAGACAACTTATTCCGATTTTCAAAGGCTTTCGATAAATTTCTGCATGAACAAATTGTAATTAAGCAGACAAAGCTGTGCACAGAACTGAAAGATAGAGTTGTTTAAAGAAAGGGACAGGGTGGACTTTTAGGTGGCTGACTGTCCCAGCAAATAGGCAGATGCCACTTTGAGGCCTTGGTTTCACCTACATCGAACTAGTAAGCTACAGTACATGAGGCAGGCAGCCCGATGCAACCCATTTGACTAAGTCTGCATATTATTGGGCCAACCTGACAGGGATTCTCCTGCACAGCTGTCTTACCCTTTGGCAGAAGAGCCACATAATGTACATAAACATCAGGAATCCTGAGCCCTGAAAAGGAAGACTATCCAACAGTATCATTCAGTACAGGGTACAAGGCGAAATACAGCAGAATATTACCTCGTAACCTGTTGAATATTTATTACTGATCCCCATTATTGATCAGAGAACTTTATAGTTCTTTCATGTCTTATCATGCAAGCCAATAATACGGGGCACACATTCAACATGGTAGCACAATGGATAGCACTGTTGCTTCACAGCGCCAGGATCCCAGGTTTGATTCCTGCCTTGGGTCACTGTCTGTGCGGAGTCTGCACATTCTCGCCCTGTGTGCGTGGGTTTCCTCCGGGTGCTCCAATTCCTCACACAAGTCCCGAAAGACATGCTGTTAGGTAATTTGGACAGTCTGAATTCTCCCTCCTTGTACCCGAACAGGTGCCGGAATGTGATAACTAGGGGATTTTCACAGTAACTTCATTGCAGTGTAAGCCTACTTGTGACAATAAAGATTATTAACTGCTACTTAACAGGAAATCTTGAAACATTGGGTGGTATGTTATCAAAACTGGCAGTGTCATTTCGGTGAGAAAAACAGAGTGAAGCCAGCCAACCAAGTCGGAGGGATTTCTCACAGAATTTTGAGCGTCACAAAGAAAGGTGTTTCCCACCACAAGAATCACACCGTGCTCTTCGCACCCTCCCACTGATTTGCTCTCTCCAGGGAAACTTAATCAATGTAATCAATGGGGACCTCCATATAACACCGCCCCCCCCCCCCCCCCCCCCCCCAGCACTTGTTTCAGATCCAGTCAGGTGGCTGGCAGCATGAAAGCCAGCTCCACACTTCATGGAGGGAGCCCTGACCAGGATGGTGTGCAGCAGAGGCGAGATATCCTGTCCTGTACCCACAATCTGGGAGACGGCCCTCCAGCGGGGTTTCCATCCCCACCTGGGAGGTAAGAGCTTCCCCCCTGATTGCCAACACATTGTAGAAGAGGATGGGACAGTGCAAGAAGAAGATAAATGGCCTTCGCGTGACCAGGATAGGTCACCTGCAAGGTGATCTCCTAGTCAGCCAGCTTGCCCACAAGTGATGAGCCTCCCCCCTCCCCCGCAAGGAGCCTCCCCAATCTCAACTCTGCACCTCACATCCCTTCTCCCACTCCAGTCCCACACATACCATTCCTCGACCACCTGAACTGGCAGGACTCCTGCTTACAACCTTCCCTTCTATATGTGCGCAGGAAAAACTCGAGAACAGCCAGTGTGAGAAGGCGCAGCTACCAGAGTCATGTGGGAGCTCCAGAACCTGATTTTGCATGGGAAAGAACCCTTGATTTGACCGGGGAGAAGCTTGACCGTGTCTATGCTGATGACCATGTGGGTGAAGCGAGGCAAAGTCAGAAACCTAAGGGCAAACAATCATTCCTCAAACTTCACTTGAGTAAACATGTCACATAATTTATCTCCCGTGATGTACTAATGCCATCTCCCTTCCCTGCATGGCAATCAGATGAGCGGAGCGGACCATCCTTGTGCCGAGCAGCTCCAAGGGCAACATCTCAGATGAAAGAAGCTTTGTAGCTATCAGCCGTACCCTCCACAAGCACAGATACTCACACCTCGGTGGAATTTACTAGTGGGTAAGTTTCTGAGTCAATCACTGGTGAGCACTTCGCAATTAATGATCCACAGCAGGTGGAGCCAGGGATGTCCCTGAGATCTCGCATTCCGAGGGATCCTGGTATCCTAGACACTGCTGAGTCCCGCCCGATGTCATGCCCCTGGGTTCAGTTGTCCCTGAGCTCATTGAACTATAAAGTCACAGTTGCGAGAATCGGGAAGGGATGACAACATGCATCCTCGGACTGCAAGGCCAATGGAGGAGTCCAATCAATTTCTGTCCATGGAGATGGTACCGTCACTCCAACGCAATGAGGCTAACACTGCGAGGATGGCATCCACAGTGGAAACCTTGGAATCCATGGTGGGGGATGTCCACACCATGGCTCCGCTCATGACTTCCATATCTGAGGGCATGAACTCCATGGTGCAGGGCTTCAACTGCATGGTGCAGAGCTGGTGGGAATCCACATGTGGCTGTGCCAGAGGATGGCAGGACTTCAGGATGTCACTCCCACTGCCTCTCTTTCCCATGGAGGAGAATCGGGGACCCCAGACACTCAAAGGGAGGAGAACTGGCAGGAGTGCAGCCTGGGGTCCCCTACCCCTACTCCAATCGATCACACCTAAGGGGGGTAGCACTGCAACACCCGTACTGCTCATACATACGTCCGGACCCTCAAGTTCCAGGCTCCCCAGGGGACGCCTTCCATAGTCATCTTAGGCAGCAGGGCATGGAAGTCATCAGACCGCCTCAGCCTCAGCTGGGCATTCACCGTGACATACTGTAAGGGTGAGGAAGGGTAAGAAATTGTAGACACCTTATGGGCACGGTTGAACAATGGCAGTAGTTAATATAGGTTGTCACTATAATATAGCACTTCTAATAAATGTCACTTTGTTCACCACCTCTACCTTGTCATTTCATGGGGCCAAGCTCTGCAAACCCCTATGCAGTGCGAAAGTGGCAGTGCCATGTCTCTGTCACCTCCCACACTGATGACTCAGTGAAGATGCGCTGCTGCTGGCACGGGTTCCCCTCCCGCCATCAATGCTCAGGCGTTCAGACATTTCTGTCACTCTTTTCCAGTGATGAGGAGGCCATGGGCTGACAAAGTGTAGAGAGGCTGACCCACCCCCGAGGTTAGTTGGAGGAACACACCAGGACCCCTGACCTCGAAGGGAGGCTGTTGCAGATGTGAATCCCATGATAAGCTGATTCACTGGTAGGACACGTTCAGCTCTTTGTCAGGCAGGAGTCGGATATATCTCTGGGGATGAGAGGAGCATTGCTCTGTCCTCAATGTAAGTCATCATTATTCTCCCCTCAGAGTCCGACTAGTGGCATTAGCATACTGCCCATGGAATCAGGAGCCATCACGGAAAGCTAGCGTGGCACTGCACTAGTGATGAGATCACGATTGGAGATCTTCTCACCCCTATTCCTGCTTGTCCTCAAACTGAGAGACTATGAGGGGGTCCCAAGCCTGACAGCCCAAATGAGTCCTGTCCATGGCTTAAGTTCTTTCCTCCTCCGTGGGTTGCCCCTCAAGGCTGTCCTTGACTTCCTCCTCATATGAGGAGATGTGGTGCTCCTTCATCACTCCGAGTCCAGGTGGTCTCTCCTCTGCAGCGTCAAGATGTGGAGAGCGCAGCCGACCCCAATAATGTGAGACACCCTCTGAGGGCTGTATTGCAGGACACCCCCTGACTTATCCAGGCACCAGAACTGCATCTTAAGCAGTTCAATTGCCTTTTCAACCAGCATAAGCCTCATTTTAGCGAGTCTCTTTCTTAGCTTGTGGTCTCCACACTGGCATCATCAGCCACTTCCTTATCGGGTACCCCTTGTCCCCGAGGAGCCACCCCCTCCAGACACTGTTTCCCTCAAAGATGTCTGGGGTCTGCAAGCGCCCCAAGATGTAACTGTCTTGGATATTCCCTAGGAAATGGGCACACACCTGCATGATTCACATTGTGTGGTCACTGATGATTTGGGTGCTGAGGGAATGGCATCCCTTGTGGTTCATAAATGGTGCTGCATGGTACCATGGAGACCACAGGGTCACATGGGTGCAGTCTACCATACCTTCAACAGAGCATGTCTGCTAAGCAGGTGAACCAATTGCCCTAGCATCTTGGCTCTCCTGGTCCTGGTCCAAGTTGATATACATGTGCGCTTTCGCAAAAAGGGCACCTGTAACTTCCCTAATGTATTGATGTGCGGTTTACTGGGAGATCCCACACAGATCAGCGGTGCTATCTGGAAACAAGATGCTTACATATACGTTTAGATCGGTGGTAACTTTACAGGCCATGGGCAGTGGGTGTCCTCCCATTCCATTCCATGTGGTGCCAGCTCTTACAAGACATGGCAAAGGTGGTCCGCCATTGTCAGGCACTGTGGCTCCAACATCTGCAGATAGCAAGTCCGGTATCGGAAGACCCTTGACCAGTACAGTCTCAAAGAGGGGTGCCCCCCTGTGATGCTACTCCCTTTTCAGTTATAGGCCCAACCTCCCCCTCTTCAACAGGGCAGTGGTCATGGCCGCGTGCAGTGGCACGTCCCTGTCTCTGTTGCTGCTCTATCACTATGAATAGAAATGCCAACTCGACAGGCTCCATGAAATCAGTGGTAGTACCTTCAGCTCCGCATCTTTCATTGGCACAATTGAGTTGTCAATGAAAGATGATATTGCATTTCAAGCGATTGAATGCCTCTTGTGAAAGATGAGGCACAGCTGATTAGAATGAATGCTGCAATTAGCATGGCAAGCGCATATCTAGAGGTCACCCTCATTCTCCCATTTTACAGCCCGACACCTTTACTCGTGAGAGACAATCTTCTTGAACAAGTGAAATTGACATTCAATAAAAGCTGAACCACTTAGATTTAGGTCCTCAGAGTTCTGCCTGAGTGTGGGGTTCTACTCACTGTTCAGGTTGCTTCCCCAAATGAGAGGATCTTCATTCCTCATGAGGCAGGGGTGCAAATCATTCCTGAGAACCCTTAGGAATCTCATGGGGTGCCACAGCCGCCCCCAGTGCTGAGTCCAAGTATTCTATAGAATCCCTACAGTGCATATAGAGGCTATTCAGCCCATTAAGTCGTTACCAACCCTCCGAAAGAGCATCCTACCTAAGTTCACACCCCTGTCCTAGTGCGCAACCTCATAACCCCTCCTAACCTGTACATCTTTGGACACTAAGGGGCAATTTATCATGACTAATCCACCTAAACTGTACATTTTTGGACTGTGGGAGGAAACCAGAGGAAACCCATGTAGATACAGGGAGAATGTGCAAACTCCACATAGACAATCACCCAAGGCCATAATCAACCCCGGGTTCCTGGTACTGTGAGGCAGCAGTGCTAACCAGTTACTCCTATCGTCTTTTATGCTCACACTGAGGACGGACCATCCCTCAGTGGTGATTTGGCCACAAACCCAGCAAAGAGGAACAGGAAGCGATGCCAGTTACCTTAAAGCAAGGGGCGCCTGGGAGTGAAGGTAAGACCTGCCAGCAGTCCTGCTCCCTAAGATTGAGAGACTGACTCCTCATGTGTTATGTACTCTGGGATAACACAGGCTGCAACTCGATGCAGCTTTGACCAAAAGATACTCCAGACTTTGAAGTAAGTTCAGTGTGATTTATTGAACCATTAGCACAGTTCTCTATGAGTTCGACTCTTCTGCTAATCTTGCTATAGTAACTCAGTCTAACTAACCAGTCTGCTCTAAGCCACGTGGTGGGTGTGATGCTTCTGATCTGCCTCTGTCCTTCTCTCTAAGTGTCGCCTGTGGAAAAAGAAAGAGCATGTGTGCCCTGTCCTTTTATATATGGGTTGTGTAATGGCCCCTTGTGGTAGTGTCACCTCTGGGTTTCTTGACTGCCCATTGGTTGTGTCCTATTCTATGTGTTCATTAGCTGTATGTCTGCATGTCATGACGTCTCTGGTGTTCCCTCTAGTGTTTACTTAGTCATAGTGTATTTACATTAACCCCTTGTGTATTTACAGTGATGCATATCACCACATCTCCCAGCCCAGGCCCCAAGTTGAATGCTCTCTTTTGTGCACCCTGAGCAGTGAAGTGCCTGGAGAACCATGGGTGCCTGAACGCTCCCCTCCGATATCCCCCTCGGAGGTGAGGCTGCCAGGTTCACATTTATGCAGACCTGTTGTAAATGACGGCGGTGTGATGTCACGCTGGCGCCTGGTGAATATTCCCTGAGGGGGGGAAGGTCCAGAGTCAGTGTTCTTTATTAACATGCTAATGTATGAAAATCAGGTTCCCGGTCTCGCACAGCACGATCGCATTGCTCCACCGATGAGGAAGGGTGAAAATTGCAAATCCCAATCACGCTGGAGAGAATCACATTTTTTGATTCTGAGCCTCCAGCGAGTTTCTCATGGACGGAGAGAGAGGGCTCAAAATCACCCCCTTGCCAGCTTCAAAGGGTTTCACATAATCCTATAATTACCATACAATATAACAAAATAATGCATACCTTGAATCGCACAAAATGCGTGCATGTTGAGCACACTCTGTTTGTTCTGCTACTTACTGTGTCACAGATTACTTCTCTGCCTGTAAAACAAAATGAGACACAATGTGAAACCGACTTGAAGTGAAATTCTTGAATGGTATATTTCATTGCACCTTTTCAATATTGCTGGTTAAATTTACAACAGACCAACTCAATCATTCTGTATTCAAAGGCTATCACACCCTTGCACCTAAGTCACAGATAATCTCTGCCAATTGGGCTCAATTCCAAGAGTAAATACACCCATGTGAGGATAGGGTGTATATGTTATTAAAGAGATTAAGCTGGTTGGCATCGGAGTGAATTGAATAAAGTTGAGATAGACTTGTAATGATAGAACGTAGTTGAACGCATAGTTGTACCAGACAGGTTTTCACAAAGCAAGATAATAATAATAATCACATATTGTCACAACTAGGCTTCAATGAGGATACTGTGAAAAGCCCCTAGTCGCCACATTCCGGCACCTGTTCGGGGAGGCCGGTACGAGAATTGAGCCCACGCTGCTGGTCTTGTTCTGCATTACAAGCCAGCTGTTTAGCCCACTGTGCTAAACCAGCCCCTTACCAGCTGGAGTGTGAAGAAGGTATCTGGGTTGCTGAATGGAGGGATCAGGTGTATGCTTCTTTTGTAATAAAGATTGAAGGAGATAAGGCACCAAAGGTATACACAACAACTGGTAACAGCTAATAATAGCTGTATCAACAGCATACACACAAAGAGGTCATAGTGACATAAGATACTCACATTTGTCCTTCTGAACAAACCTGTAGGATTACAACTCACTGAAGCTGCCCAGTCTAGTCTAAGTGGCCATAAGTCCTCTTTGGGCATGTGAGCGTAATTAGTACATATAGTACACAAACATGGGAAAGGCTATGTTTTATTATCCCATTCACTTGATTTAATGAAGATTGTCAACTATACATTTTCAGTTTCTTACTCATCTCAAATGATGAAGAGAGGTGAAGAATGTGTGGCAATATCCTTTAATAACTCCACATCAGGACAATTGAGAAACATTGGGTTGAATTCTCCGATTCTGGGGCTATGTCCGGAGGATCCATGACGTTTTACGTGGGAAAAATCGGCGAGGCCCCAGCTCTGATCCTCCGAGCGGTGAGGGGCTAGCAGCCGCGCCACATAAAACGCATGGCCTTCCCAATATAAACGGCTGGAGAACTGCAGGGTCCGTGGCCGTGCATGTGCACGGCGACGACCTGCAGCGGTCGCACCGTACAACATGGTGCCGGTCGCACGCGGACCTGTCCTGCCAGATAGTGCCCCCCTGGACACCCCCTCGCCACCCCCAGGCCACCCCAACCAGTATCCCCAGCCCTGACCGAAGGCCCACCAGTCAGCAGCACAGCTCGTGCTCAATTGTGACGGTGCTGGACACAGACCGCAGCTGCCACGCCAAGTTAAAGACCGCTGAGACCACACTCGGCCCATTGGGACGGTGCATCGGCGGAGGGCCTTCAGGCAACATCCTGAGGCCGTTCCAATGGCATGCGCCGTGTTCCTCAATGACTCCGTTATGGAGGGGGCAGAGCATCCGAAAACAGATGCCACCCCCGATTCGGTCGTAAAAAGGGATTCTCCGCTCTATTGCCAATTAAGAAATCGGCGTCGGGGAACGGAGAATCCAGCCCATAATATTCAATCTAATTCTCCACTTTTTCACAGAGATACTGGGCACAAATATCAGCTCAGTAGTGCTGCTGGAGACGACATGGCAGAAGCTGGAAGACCTCTCAAGTGCAGTGGCAGGCTCCAGGTGGCAGTTATCTGGACCCCTTCTAACTAGGCAGGCTGTAGAACACGTTATCAGACGCCTGAAACCACTTCCCCATGCCAGCAGTTTGGACCATCAGATCTGTTTGTGATGCCGCAACACAGCATGTCCTTGACCACCATTCAACAATAAAGACCACCTACAAAATCCTTCTCATTAACATCTTTATTC
The DNA here is from genome assembly GCF_047496885.1 of Scyliorhinus torazame. Classification (NCBI taxonomy): domain Eukaryota; kingdom Metazoa; phylum Chordata; class Chondrichthyes; order Carcharhiniformes; family Scyliorhinidae; genus Scyliorhinus; species Scyliorhinus torazame. The sequence continues at coordinate 283,799,983 of NC_092711.1, read as the reverse complement.
AACAACAGGTCCAATTATACAAACTGAGAAAGAATCTATTCACTCTAGTGCAGTCTCTTTATTTCCTGCCTTGTGGTGCCTTTGCATATTCTATTATTCCCATGCATCACTATCAGGAGGTGGCAGCATGGATGGTGGAAGGCTTTGACTTTCAGTGAGGGAGACTGCATATGACCATGTAGGATGGCCTTAAACAGCTCTGGGCCTTGAGGGCCCAGTTTCAGATTGCACCATTTCAGCATGGGTGGCAGAAGCCTGGACTGGATAACTGAGAGAAGCAGCACGAGCACTGGTACAGTAGTAGAAGTAGGAGCATGAATGCTGTCAACAAGAGAGAGGAGAGCAGTTCTGTGTGCTACAGAGCTACAGCACCTCGCACAAGGCAACACCTCCATATTTTCTCGCATTCTGCTGGAGAGCAGATTGCAAGAGAGCTGCAAGACCCTGCATGCCCCTTTGGGAACTGAGATCCATAGTCATAATGGCAGCAGACTGAGCCTGTATGGTAGCAAACATGGATCTTTGTCCGAGCTTCCATTGCAACACTGATATGTTGTGTGACTTCACCATTTATAACGTAGAATACTATAGAAATCCTACAGCACAGAAGGAGGCCACTCAGCCCATTGAATCTGCACTGACCCTCTAAAAGAGCACCCTACCTAGACCTACTCCCACATCCTAACCCATAAGATAACCTGTACATCTATAGATACAAAGGGCAATTTTAGCCTGACCAATCCACCTAACCTGCACATAGTGGCAGTACCACACTGTCAAGCTTGATGGTCCTGGCGATGCCAGATGTGATGGATTTGGTCACAATTGGTCCCTGATTTGGAGTACCATCTCTTCCATCAAGTTCAGAGCGGGTTGGACTGTTGCCGTCCACTGCTCGTTCTCCTGCCTGTTACATGTTACCTTGTGCTGCAACAAAGAAGGCAGAATGCCAGAGATTGTGTTTCATCATGTTTGGGTGAAGTGTCTGCCATAACCAAATAGCTGGAGGGATGTGGAGGCAGTGAGAGTTGGATGTGAGGTTGGCATTATGGACTGTATGTGAAGGTAAGGTGGAGATAAACTTGAGGCCATCCAAAACTCTGTTGCCTGTGTCTGAACTCGAACCAGATGCATTCACCCAGCATCTTGTTTTCTTTAGTGTTTACTGACTCCCAGTTAATTAGACAATTATTTATTCCTAAAATTCTTATCCTAGTTTTCAAATCCCTCCATGACCTCCCTCCTCCCTTTATCAATAAACGTCCACTCTACAATCTTTCGAGATAAATGTGTTCCTCTAATTCTGGCCTTTCGAGTACCCCAAATTTAATTGTTACATCATTTTGGCCATGCCTTCAACCACCTGGGTCCTAAGCGGTGGAATTCCTTCCCTACACCTCTTGTCCCCTGTATCTCACCTTGCTCCTTTAAGAAACTCCTTAAACCCTATCTCTTGGAACAAACCTTTGTCAACTGCTCTAATATCTCCTTCTGTGACTCCATGCTATATTTTGTTTGATAATGTCTCGGTTCTCTAAAAGGTGCTGTATAAATATAAATTGTTGTAAGTTTATGCAATAACTTGGAATTGAGTCAGCCACACATTATTGATGAGGTCATACATGGTGACTATATTGCTGGCTCCATAGTTCACACAACAGGTAATCAAAATCAGTATAGTGCCGGATCAAGGAAACATTAGAATCACCAAAGACTGGACACTGCCAGTCCTGAGGGAAGATTTATCCTATTTTCTATTCGTTACACAAATATAAGAATGATTGTGATTAAAACGAAAATAATTTCTTTAGCAAATGACAAAGATAAGTGATCTGTCCTTCAGATTCAGTCTCATGGGCTCAGTAAGTAGATAAGGATGCCTTTGCTATATGTTATAGTCATCCTTCTCATGTCCTTCAACCATGAGCTGCCTCTGTGTAGTGTGATGCATTCTGGTTTCTTTGCTTTGTGCTTTCACAGCAGGAAATAATGTTCTTTTGTTCTTTATTGATGTTCTAAAGGCCAGTGCCTGTTCTGATAATGTGTTCACGTTGATTATGTCATTGAAAAATCAATAAAGTTTTTTTTTAAAGATTGTACTGCAGACAGCAGCCTTGCTGACATAAGTCATAGGATGCGGACAAGTTGCTTTTTAACTGTCCTTTGATAATAATGAAGATATTTTAAAGTTATTTAAAGAAAATAAAACTACTGGGCTGAAATTGGCAGCTGTCATTGCATTGCATCCATTCTCTCAGTTTTAAACGTGAATCAACCTACTGTCTTTTTTTAGTATGTATAGAGAAAAGCTAATGAATTTAATACAAGTGTGGGTTTACTAATCTATTTTACTAATTTTCAGTTTCGCATTTACATTGTCCTACAGAATAGAGTTTATTGAGGCCCTGTTGGGTCAGTGATGTGGTCAAATGATTGACCAGAGTATTGACAGTCAAGGAGATCTAGGTGTACAGGTCCACAGGTCACTGAAAGGGGCAACACAGGTGGAGAAGGTAGTCAAGAAGGCATACGGCACGCTTGCCTTCATTGGCCGGGTCATTCAGTATAAAAATTGGCAAGTTATGCTGCAGCGGTATAGAACCTTAGTTAGGCCACACTTACCAGAAAAATGTGGAGGCTTTAGAAAGGGTGCAGAAGAGATTTACCAGGATGCTGCCTGCTATGGAGGGCATTAGCTATGAGGAGAGGTTGAATAAACTTAGTTTGTTCTCACTGGAATGAAGGAGGTTGAGGGGCAACCTGATAGAGATCTACAAAATTATGAGGGGCATAGACAGAGTGGGTAGTCAGATACTTTTTCCCAGGGTAGAGGATTCAATTACTAGGGGGCATAGGTTTAAGGTGCGAGGGGCAAGGTTTAGAGGAGATATACGAGGCAAGTTTTTTTACGCAGAAGTTAGTGGGTGCCTGGAACTCGCTGCCGGAGGAGGTGGTGGGAGCAGGGACGATTAAGGGGCATTTTGACAAGTACATGAATAGGATTGGAATAGAGGGATATGGACCCCGGAAGTGTAGAAGATTTTAGTTTAGACAGGCAGCATGGTCGGCGCAGACTTGGAGGGCTGAAGGGCCTGTTCCTGTGCTGTACTTTCCTTTGTTCTTTGTTCTTTGTACATAAGAAAATGTTCGGCCTCTCGAGCCTGCTCCACCATTGAATAGAATAATGTCTGATCCGACATTCCTCACACCCACTTTTCCCGCCATTTCCCTGTAACCCTGGATTCCCTTACTGATCAAAATCTATCGATCTCAGCCTTAAGTAACACAAGGACTTTGCCCCCACAGCTCTCTGTGGCAAGGAATTCCAAAGATTCACAACCCTCTTAGAAATTATATTCCCCTTCATCCCAGTCTTAAATTGGCATCTCCTTATTCTGAGACGATGGCCTCCGGTCCTAGACTCTCCCATGAGGAGAAACATCCTCTCAGTATGTACAAGCCACATAAGAATCCCATATGTTTCAATGAGATCACCACTCAGTCTTCTAAATTCCAATGAGTCCCAACCTGTTTAACCTTTGATCATAAGACAATACCGAGGATCATCTTTGTAAATCTTCTCTGAACTGCCTCCAATTCAATAATGAGCTGGTGGCGGGATTCTATACTACCGCCACTTGTGAATGGGATTTCCCATTGAAACCACCCATGCCGTCGGGATACTTGCGGATGGAGTGCGCTGCCGGAGGGAAAAGTGAATTGCAATGGCTGGAGAATTAAGGAAATATCTTTCCTTAAATAAGGGGACCAAAACTGTACTCCAGATGTGGAGTTTGCACATTTCCCTGTGTCTGCATAGGTTTCCTCTGGATACTCTGGTTTCCAACACTGTCCAAAAAGGTGGATTGGCCACACTACAATTCCCCTTATGATGGGGTTGCAGGAATACGACGGGGGGATTGCGCCTGGGTGATGCCGTCGTTCAGAGAATCAGTGCTGACTCGATGGGCTGAATAGCCTCCTTCAGCACTGAATCGATTTAATGATACTCCCTGGTTACCTGCTGCACCTGTGTGATAGCTTTCTTTGTTTTGTACGCAAGTACTCCTAAGTACTTTTGTGTTGCAGCTTTCTGTAGTTTTTCTCCATGTTCGTTTGTTCTCCCATCCAAATTGAAGAATTTCACATTTTCCCACATTATACTCCACTTGCCAACGTTTTGCCCACTTACTTAACCAATCGATATCTCTGTTGCGTCACAGCTCCAGGGACCAGGGTGTGATGGTATGCACAAAGCAATTTTGTACATAATATTATACACGACCTCCGACCACCAGGTGGACGTGTAAACCCACCACGTGACCCTGTGTCTAGGGAAGTGGGAGTAAGTCATGTTGGTGGATAGATGTATTTAACAGTAGATCTATAATCGTTAGTTCGTGTTAGTAGTTTGTTATTTTATTTATTCTAGTTATCTTTACCATGCAGTTGTTTCATAATAAATGATTGAAACTACATGTTCTGTACTGCATCATCGATATCGGCGTGTCGACAGAACATGATACCGGGTTCGATTCCCGCCTTGGGTCACTGCCTGTGCAGAGTCTGCACGTTCTCCCCGTGTCTGCATGGGTTCCCTCTAGGTTATCCAGTTTTCTCCCACAAGTCCCGAAAGACGTGCTTGTTAGGTAAATTGGGCATTCTGAATTCTCCCTCCGTGTACCCGAACAGGCGACTAGGGGATTTTCACAGTAACTTCATTGCAGTGTTAATGTAAGCCTACCTGTGACACTAATCAAGATTATTAGATTATTGTTAGGATGTAAGGCAAGGACAGTGGTTAGGGTACGAGTTGATGAGATTTTTAGCAGTGTGGAACAGGCTGACAGACTTTAATGGAAATGAAAAATCAGCTGCGATGCTAAATGTGATGCACCATATAGTTAAATAGCCTTGCTGACTCTTGGTGCTAAGACTCATGCACAAGCCCATGCAGATGAGAAAGTAGACGTGTTGAGGGTCTTGTGAACTGATACCCCATACAAAGAGTCACGTCTTGTAGGAAGCGAGAAAGCAAAAAACAGTGAAATGAATAAGATCTTAAAAACAAATCTTAAAAATAGAAATGGTTGGAGCGAGAAGTAATTAAATATGCAGCCTCTTAAATGGATGCAAACACAAACCTGCCATACTGACTAGCACATGAAGTCAATAAAGAGTAGCCCCACTTGCAAAATAACCCACAAAGTTTTAGGAATGCAAATAAATCCACTCAACAAAATATTCGAAAGGGTAAAGAGGAGAGATAGCTCCATTATTTGTGCTTACAAAAAAATAACTCACTTCAAAATTTCAGAAATACCTTTGCTCCAGAAATGTTATACCTTACATCATGGAGAGGAGGGACTTAAAAAAACCATCACTGATCTCTGACTCACCACCACCTTCCTGCCACTAGTTTAATAGCCTGCATCATTTAGACAAGAACCTCAGGAGTACATTTATATTGGAGGCATATTACATAGCAAGCACCCGAAAACCATTTTTCATGGTCTACTTATTGGACGATCCGCTCAGTTGAACGTCAACCTATGAAAGAGGCCCTCCAATCTAGGAAATAAATATCTTTGTGGGTCAGTAAAAGCAGGTCCAAGCCACAAAACAAATCTCAGTCACTGCTCACCCTGAACACCTCTCCTCCCACCCTTCCCCCACCCCAGCTCGCCATATGATCACGAATCCTGCCTCAGGACTCACCTAGCTGCAGGCCTTGTGATCTCAGTAATATCGCTCTGGCCCAACCCCATGACCTGCATCAAGATTCTTTAGGGCAGGCATTTTGGATTTAAGTTCCATAAGCCCTCTAAATGTACCAGGCCCTGCACTTCATATCCCGATTGGTGGGTTGGTAGGTCCATGCCCACGCCAACTTTTCACCCAAGCGTTTCGTGGTATTGATTATTCTGGGTTTTTTTTGTAAGGGCCACGAAGAATCCAGCACGAGTTTTAAGGATACAAAGTAATAACATTTATTTACTATAACATATATACATAACAGGAGCAGTAACTTCCCTTGCTACATACTTCTTCCTCCTGGTTCCTGAACTGGCCAGCTTATTTATACTAGGAGTTTACTAGTGGTTTCTCCGCCCCCCTCATTGGGGAAGCTCATACTCCCACAAGATTGAGGGATAGTCATTAGTCCCCAGCCAATGGTAAGTAGGCAGGTTATAACATCCCTCCCCCCGAAAGTCCAAGGAATCCACCGAAGACCCTGGCGAAGGAGGGCGTCGGACTCGTTTGGCCGCAGGCCGGACGCCATTTGCACGCGGCGCTGGATCAGGCGGCGTGTAACGAGACGGAGACCGGCGTTTCCGTGATGAACGACGCGGTTGTACATCCACGGGCCGTGGACCCGAGGATTCCCCCTCTGATGCATCCTGTGTCTCCATCTCGGAGTCAGAGTCTGCTGCCTCCGTCATGTCAGCGTCTCTATCTCCATTCGGTCCCGTAACGACCTGCGCAGGCTTCGAGTGAGGCACCAGTGGAAGATTGTGAGGACTACCTTCCCTTGTCTCTGGTCTCTGCGGCTGTTGAAATGAGCTCCGGGGGCGGGGAATCTTTTGAGGGGATGATCTTCTGGACCGAACGTGGTCTACATGTTTTCGCTGGAGACGACCCTGGGCTTGCACTTGGTAAGATATAGGGCCCGTTTGGTGAAAGATTACACCAGGAACCCATTGGGTACCACCAGCAAAATTCCGAACGAATACTGGGTCACCGGGCGCAAACTGCCGAATCGGACGATGCCGAGAAAATCCCTGTCCCTGCCGTTCTTGTGTACGGCGTACTTTTGCGCCAATGTCCGGGAAAACCATACTAAGTCTCCGGCCCATTAGGAGTTCTGCGGGAGCTACCCCAGTCACTGCATGGGGGGTGGTCCTGTACGTAAACAAAAAGCGAGCCAGTCTCGTGTCCATTGACCGGAAGACTGCTTCTTTAGGCCTCTTTTGAATGTCTGCACTGTGCGCTCTGCCAACCCATTTGAAGCCGGGTGGTAAGGGGCAGTGTGGATATGGCGGATGCCGTTCATCTTTGTGAACCTAGCAAACTCCTCACTCGTGAATGGAGTGCCATTATCCGTGACCAGCACCTCGGGGAGGCCATGCGTACTAAACGATAAACACATCTTTTCAATTGTTGCGCAGGACGTTGTCCCCTGCATCTTATGCACCTCTAGCAATTTGGACTGGGCGTCAATTAGTAGAAGGAACATGGATCCTTGAAAAGTGCCTGCAAAATCTGCATGCAAGCGTGCCCAAGGCCGCCCTGGCCATTCCCAGTGATGTAGGGGCGCGGCCGGCGGAAGCTTCTGATGCTCCTGGCAAATGGAACAGTTTTGGGCCACCTCTCAATGTCGTTGTCGAGGCCTGGCCACCAGACATAACTCCGGGCCAACATTTTCAGTTTGGTCACGTCTGGATGCCCATTGTGCAAGACTGATAGTATCAGCTCCTGGCCTTTTTCCGGGACAATCACACGCGTCCCCCACAAGAGGATGCAGCCTTCCACGCTGAATTCTGACAGCTTGGAGGAAAATGCCCGCAACTCGCCTGGGAGCTGTCTATGCTGCCCACCATACAGGACTATGTGCCGAACCTTTGACAGGACTGGCTCCGTCTAGGTCCACTCACGGATCTGTGATGCCATGACAGGCAAGGTGTCCATAAAATTTAGGGTTGCAACCACCTCACCGGTCGTGGGGGTCGACATGGGGCCGGTCGATAAAGGCAATCGGCTCAGTGCGTCGGCATTTGCTATCTGCGTACCTGGTTTGTGCTCCAGAGAATACTCGTATGCAGCAAGCAACAAAGCCCAGCGCTGGATCCGTGCAGAAGCAATGGGCGGTATTGGCTTATCCTCTCTGAAAAGTCCCAGCAGGGGCTTATGATCAGTCACAAAAGTGAAATGGCGGCCGTACACGTACTGGTGGGAGTGTTTCACCGCAAAAACCACTGCCAGGCCCTCCTTTCGATCTGTGCGTACTTTTTCTCCGCTGCAGTCAATGTGCGGGAGGCGAAAGCTATCGGTCGCTCGGCCCCGTTCTCCAACAGGACGGCCCCAATACCATACGGGGATGCATCACATGTGACGAGCAAAGGCTTTGCAGGATCATAGTGGGTTAGTAACCCAGACGACGACAATTGTTGCTTTACCCGCCGGAAAGCGGTTTCTTGCGGCTGACCCCAAACCCAGGTGTGATGTTTGTTTAGCAGAAGGTGCAAAGGGGCCAGCGTAGTTGCCAGATTGGGAAGGAACTTCCCGTAATAGTTTACGAGACCGAGAAAAGAACGAAGATGCGAAGTGTCAGTCGGGGCGGGGGCTTATTGAATTGCACGCACCTTCTCTGCGACGGGGTGCAGACCTTCGCGGTCCACCCGATAACCTAGGTAGACTACTTCCTTTGCCTGAAATACGCACTTTGTGCAATGTAAACGGACTCCAGCCTCCGAAAGGCGTCTAAGGACAGCCTCCAGATTTTCCAAATGTTCTTGCTCCTGTAATCAAAACGTCATCTAGGTAGACAGCCACACGTGGTAAACCTCTCAAAATGCCCTCCATAACACGTTGAAAAATTGCGCAGGCAGAGGATACTCCAAAGGGCAACCGTGTATATTCATACAGGCCCTGGTGTGTATTAATCGTTACATATGGTCGGGAGGCAGGATCCAGCTCTAACTGCAGGTAGGCGTGACTCATATCTAATTTTGTGAACGAGAGTCTACCTGCAAGTTTCGCGTAGAGATCCTCTATGCGAGGCGTTGGATATCGGTCGAGTCGGGAAACTGTATTCACTGTAAGTTTATAGTCGCCACTCAAGCGAACTGTGGCATCTGGCTTCATTACAGGTACAATTGGTGCTGCCCAGTCAGCAAAACGGACGGGCCTGATAATACCCAAACTCTCCAAACGAGTGAGCGCCCCTTCGACCTTCTCAAGCAAGGCGTAAGGCACTGGGCGCACCCGGAAATAGCGCGGCGTGGCTCCTGGTTCAACTTGGATACGGGCTATGGCCCCTTTTATTTTCCCCAAACCAGGCTGGAATACATCTGGGTATCGTCCTAGCACCTCAATCAACCCTTCAGAAACTGTTTGGAGGATGTGCTGCCATTGCAACCGCAAATGGCGCAACCAGTCCCGACCCAACAGGCTGGGCCCATGGCCGCGCACCACGATAAGTGGGAAACGCCCCTCCTGGCATCCATAGACAACAGGGGTCATTGTAGTTCCTGCAATGTCCAGTGGTTCCCCCGTGTAGGTGGCCAACCTGGCCTGTGAGTCGGTTAATGTAAGGGTCTGTATACCCTGCTTGATGCGGTCGAATGTCCTCTGGGCGATCACGGAGACCGCTGCACCAGTATCCAACTCCATCTCAAGCGGGTGGCCATTGACCCGTACTGTCACCTTAATGGGGGCCACACGGGGAGCTGCCACACAATGCAGCTGCAGGCAGTCGTCCTCCATCCCCACGTCCTCAGGAGTAGTCGCGGCAGGTTCATCCACATGGAAGTTACGGCCTCTGGGCTGGTCCCAGTTACGGCCCCTGGGCTGGTCCCAGTTTCGGTCGGAACGACGGCGCCTCTGGCGTCCCCAGGACCGCCGTCCGCGACGGGGTCGGCGCCTACAAGTCTGACACGGACATGGCTCCTCATCCATTGGCTCTGGAGAAGGCTCCCTTTGGGGAGGAATGTCCGATGGCCACTGGCGTCGGTCCGGACGTTGCCTCGCCCAAGGTACCGCAGGAGTGCGGGGGGACGTTTTTGGACGGAAAGGGCTGCGCCCCAAGGCATGCACTTCCATTCCCTGTAGCTCCTTACTATTTTGCCTCACACATTTACGATCTCCTAATTATATATAACATTTACAGTGCAGAAGGAGACCATTCATCCCAACGAGCCTACTTTGAAAGAGCACCTTACTTAAGTCCATGCCTCCACCCCATCCTCATAACCCAGTAACCCCACCCAACCCACTAAGGTGGAATTTAGCATGGCCAGTCCACCTAACCTGCACATCTTTGGACTGTAGGAGGAAACCCGAGGACCCAGAGAAATTCATGCAGACATGGGGAGAAAGTGAAAACTCCACACAAACTGTCACCCGAGGCTGGACTTGAAACTGGAGCTGTGAGGCAGCAGTGCTAACCACTGTGCCGCTGATTTATTTTGAAATCCAATACTCAACTTTAAAATCACTTCTCTTATCTGCCTAATGTAAATTCCCTAATCAAGCTGCTATCCATGGACCCCTATTCATTACCATTTCAATCACTTATCTTCCTACTCCTTTATTGATGTTTTGATCTGTGCCGTCTAACTGTCTTCATTTTAATTAAACCTGTCAGATATTCTAAATTCTCCCTCTGTGTACCCAAACAGGCACTGGAATGTGGTGACTAGGGGCTTTTCACAGTAACTTCATTGCAATGTAAGCCTACTTATGACAATAAAGATTATTATTAGTATTAGACCCATGCTCACACATAAAAGCTTGTTTCCCAGTATATGATAAATTATATTGTAGATATATTATGAACTTTCACTTTCCTCACAAAACAAAGAAATCAATCATATTTGAAAATTTGCTAGTTACCAAATGGTGTTGCTAAATGTTGCTCTCTTTGGTTAGCTCTGAATATGGCGGTCAATATGGTCGCCTTCCTTAATTCTAGTTACGTTTGCTCTAGAGTCGGCAGGTATCTTTCGATACCGCCACAAGGTTCAAACCGAATACTGATCAAAGACTCGATACACCAGTTAGTTAGTTCAAAGTCAAATGCTTATTTATTTACACACACAGTTAAATATACTCATGCACAAATACTACAGACTAAACTAACACTACTGCTAAAGCCTATACTCAGCTTCGGGCGCCCACTCAGTCAGAGGAACAATGGCCGTTGTTCGGTTCTGAGACTGTTGGAGTGGAACTGGTACGGGATAACAGCTAAGGTCGTCTGTCTGGTAGCGTGCGTTGACCTTGGACTTACTTGTTTCTGGTGCAGCTGGTGGACAGGTCTCTCCTCGGTGAGAGCCGGAGTCAAGAGAACAATTTTCTCTTGGTGGCTCCTTCTTATACCCAAAGGGGCTTCGCGCTCTTTTGGGCGGGCCTTGAACTTGGCCCCAACCAATTGGGCTGTTTCTCGATCATTCCTATTGATTTCATCCAATCAAGGTGTGGGTGTCCTGATGGCTGGGCGTGTCCTAGGTGGCCGTTGGCCTGCTTTGTTTCGGTCTCCTCTGGCGCCGGGGTGTCTGCCTTAGTATCGGTTACTCAAATGTTACCCTTTTGTTCCCGGAGATGGGCCATTAGTGTGCTAATGGGCCGACAGTTTTGGTCTTGTCTGGGAGCTGTGGCTCCAATAAACAGACAAACCCTGAACCTGCTTGTTTTCTCAGTATTGTCCAATTTCCCTGCAATCTTTGCAAAGTGTCCATTTTGTAATCGGGAAGTGGCCATCCCAGATGGCTACATTCCTTCCTTGTGATCTTCAACGCAAAGCGTGAAGGATCACATTACCGCATCGTCTTTGTTCTCTGACCAATTGGGACACCCATAAGCACTTCACGGGCTCTACACTGCCCTATCCTATGAATCGCAATTTTTACCTAAAATCATTTTACATACATATATCATTATAAAATTCTACGGGGCACTATGACTTTCAGGCATGCATTACAAAATAAAAAACTGGAACCTCTAACTATCCTCAATAAACTATCCTCACTCAAATAATCAAAAATAACCTACAACACTTTAAACTGTACAAATAGCAGCAACACAAGTTTCTCTGGCTTGGCAGTCAAGCACAGAGGTTTACATTTCTTTATTGAATGAACCAAACACACACAAAGAAAAATGGATGCACTTTAATTCACTTAAAGGGGTTGGGGGGTTTGGTGAAGTCCGAAAATAGGGGACCTAAACATGTATACCGGGGTGCGAGAGTGGGAGACTCTCCTTTGCCATTTCCTGAGTCTAAGTGTCTGCAAGTCACTGCAGAGTATCGCCAGTACTAAGAGTGATTCTACTATGTAAGATAGTGAATACCAGGTGATAAACTTGTTACACCAGGTTGGGGTATCGGTAACTGCCTCGGGGGTAACTATCTCGGGGTACCGTGTATGGCAGGGGTGGGAATCATTCATGGCCTGTGTGGTAGGGGTAGGGGGTAGCGACCACGCGCAACTGAAGGGATCCCGCTAAGATTCAGGTAAAAAATATGAAGGTCGTCTACATTTTTCTTTCTTTTTTCTGTCTTCTTCTTTTTCTTCCTCTGGGGTTCCTGAGGTTCCGGAGTTCTATGGACACAAGCATAATATCTGTTATTATCTTGCTTAAGATCTTGTATGTCTGTCTATCCTTTGTTGCCAATAACCCATTATAATTGGTCACCATCTGTGACTCACTCATTTAAAAAAAATTTTTTTTAAACCGAATATTTGGACAAGACATCCGAGAAAAATACTGACACAGTGCGAGCCGTCTCGCAGCCTGTGCGATCTACCATCCCAGTGTTTGAGGATGTAAATAGCATACGGAAGCAACCTAAGGGTCCCCAGAAACAAACAAAAGAATTTTGAACTGAAAATGCCAAAATGGGGTGCGTATGGGCTGCGGCGGGTAAGAAATGTGTGGAATCCTCGGGTCGGACGGTGACCAGTGCCGTTTGTGCTCTACCCGAGCACAGCTGACCAGAGGGGGGTCCTCAGGCAAGGCAGGGACCAGTGCTGTTTCTCCACTGCCTGAGCGACCGGCAAGAATGGGTAAGAATGTGGTCGTCGTGGGGACTGCCACTCGTGATTGAATCAGAAGAGTTGCTATGAGTGGTGTCTGCCAACAAACTAGTTCCTCTGAACAGTTGTCTGTTGACAAACTTGTTCCATTAACTGCCAGTGGGCGTCAAAAGGGTGGTGGCGTGGGGCCATAAAAACTTGTAAATTCACAAACAACATTAAATGAACAAACATACAACAAACATGCTGCAGGTTCCATCAGAAAGGACGCCGTATCTCTCCATTGGTTCCTTTTTGCCATCATGTGGACACCTCATTGCTCAATAGCGAACAGGGTCACAAAGGGATTTGTTTGGTGGGAGTCAGACTCTATGTCATCACCTTCTCCCGGCTGCCATACTCTTGACTGGAGTAGTTTGGCTAAAGCTGCTTGGGGCGAATTGGAGTCCATCTCATCATTCCGGATGAGCCTGAACGAATTGTCTCGGTGCCAGAATCATGTGTCAAGGTTGGAGCTACTAGGTTTTAATCCGTAATCGTCGGGCGGTGGGTGTGGGTCAGGGGCTTTGATGTACGTGATTTCGAAGGGGGTCTCTGGAATCATGCTCAGATTCGCTGGGAGTGGGGCCTGGTGCGGGGATATAATTATAACGTGGTGTGCTGTGGCTGTCGTCATTGCTATCGTTATCACTGTCGCTGTCGCTGCTGGTTGAAGGAAGGGAGAGGCGGAGTCGTGCCTCTGGGGGTGGAGTTGAAGATGTGTCTGAGGATGGGCTGGACTGGCTGGGGGAGGGTAGGAATGCATCATATGTGGGCGGGGCGTGCTCGTCTGCTACTGCGAGCGAGATGTGGTGTGCATGGTTGTTCTGCGAGCCATAAGCCTTAAGCTGGTTTATGAGAAACTATGCAGACTTGCTGTTGGGATATGTGATCTTGTATACCGAGGGGCTGACTTTGTCTGAAATGGAGTACGGTCTGGAAAATTTTGGGGAAAGGAATGAACTGGAGTTGTATGGGGAAAGCATCACTTGCTGCCCTACTACAAACTCGGTGGCATGTACCGTTTTATCGAAACAAGCCTTGCTTTGTTTCCTCCTGGTCCCAAGTCTCACAGCGACTGCGAGCTGGGCTGCCTTTATATTCTCAATAAGCTGCTGTACAGCATTTTCATGCGTGAGGGCGGTGACTGCGGGGCTGGCCAAATCCAGTCTTAATAAATACTCTGCCCCTTTCATGGGGTGTCCGGTCATGAGGGTGTGGAGGGTGTATCCTGTGGATAGGGATACCGTGTTCCTTATGAACATCAGTGCAAATGGGAGAACTGAATCCCAGGTGCTGTTGTTCTGTTGTACCATTTTCCTGAGAGTGGCTTTTAGAGTTCTGTTCATCCTCTCTACAATGCCGCTTGACTGGGGGTGGTAGGCTATGTGAAACTTCTGCCTAATTCCGAAAATTGTGAGGACGTTCTTCATTACTCGTCCTGTAAAATGGGAGCCTTGATCGGACTCTATACTGCGTGAGAGGCCCCATCTTGTAAAGATGTGCTGTGTTAGGATTTTAGCTGTTGTTTTGGCCGTGTTCGTTCTCGATGGAAAAGCTTCCACCCATTTTGTGAAGGTGTCGATGATCACCAACACATACTTAAAACCATTTCTGCAGGTGGTAGGGGTCCTATGTAATCTATCTGCAAATTCGTCCAGGGGCCATTAATGGGGCGGGTGTGACTAAGCTGAGCCTTTCTTGCATATCTGTCCGGATTGTTCTGGGCACAGATCAAGCAATTTTCAATGTAATGGGTTACATTGGCTTTTAAATCAGGCCACCAGCAGAGAGGTCTGAGGTGGGTCAGGGTGGGTTCAATGCCTTGGTGTCCATGATTGTCATGGAACTGACAAATAATCTGGTTCCTGTCCTTGCTGGAACTACATAAAATCCGTCTTTCAAAATCACACCATCATGTGTGGTAATTGCGTTCTTAAACTTATCGTACGGGGCTGGGAAGGTTCCTTTTAAAACTTCCCTGAGTTTTTCATCTTCCTTTTGGGCATTCGCTAGATCCTGAATGTTGGACTGTGAGACCTGAACCGCATGTACTGGGGTACTCTCGGGGGGGGGGTTCCAAAAGTAACCATGTCTGGAACCTGCCTTCGCTAGGGCGTCTGCTTTAACGTTATCAGGGGGAGAAGAACGGCGATGGCTGCGAACTTTAATTATACCATATCTCCTATCTTTAGCTGTCTCTAGGATATGCCGGAGTAATGGGGCTGAAGGTAGGGGCTTTCCGTCTGCGGAAATGAATCCTCTAGTTTCACACAGGGGTAGGAATTCCGTTAACCTATTACAGACATATAAACTGTCCGAATATATGTCTGCTGGGGTCGGAAACAAGTCAGGGTGGTCTAGAATGTAAGCTATGGCTGCCAGTTCTGCTGCCTTCGAGCCGAGATGTCCTGGCAACTTTAATGAAATCTCGTCAAGGGCACGTCCCAGCGCGTCCTCTGCATAAATGCCGCAACCGGTGATTCACGTTCCATTCAAAACTGTGGAGGAGCTATCCACATAAATTTTCTGCGGTGCGCACGTCTCTGTGGGCTGGGGTGTATTACCTGCTTTCCTGGGAGCTGACTTAGGTATAAATGGGCCTGTGTTGTGTTGTGTGGTGATGATCTCACACTCATGTGCGGTACCTGCATATTGCAAATTGTCGGCGAGGAAAGTGTGGGTCTTGGTTCTTTCGACTGTAATGTCCCGTCCCTGTAAAAGAAGGGTCCAACGGGCTGCGCTGATTTGACTGACTGTGCCACCTTTAAGTCGACCGTCTAATAATAGCTGTGTTGGGGTGTGTTCAGAGAGAATGGTGATGGAGTTGAGTCCTGTAATGGAGGCGAAGTACTGTACTGCCCAAAAAACTGCGAGCAGGTGCCTTTCACAGGCAGAAAATCCTTGCTCGACAGATCTAACACGCATGAGGCATATGCCACGGGGCGTAATTGGTCATGGCGTTCCTGGAGGAGCACGGCCGAAAGGGTTCAGTCGGTGCTTGCTACTTCGATTGCGTACGGGGAGAGTGGATCTGGGACCTGTAATGCGGGGGCTGTGCTGAGGGCTCTCTTTAAAACATTCACGGCATCCGTGTGTTGTGGAAGCCATTCCCAAGGTGCCTGCTTCTTGAGAAGGTCGGATAGGGGCGCTGCTTTTGTGGCGAAACAGTCAATATGGTTTCTGCAGTAGCCAACCAGTCCTAGAAATGACCGGAGGGCTGAGACATTATGGGGAAGGGGCAATTTGACGCTCGCGTCAATTCTCTTTTGCTCGATCTCGTGTTTACCATGACTGATTACTGTACCCAAGTAAATCACTTTTTCCTGCAAAATCTGGACCTTCTTGGGGTTGACTTTACATCCAATCTGTTTTAGGAGTCCTAGGAGTTCAGCGACAAGCGAAATGTGCTCTCCCTTTGTGTCTGTCTGCAGTAGCAAGTCTTCTACATACTGGACCAGACAATCGGGACGGGAAAATTTTGCTAATCCATTTGCCAGCTATTGGTGAAAAATGGAGGGGGAGTTGTGGAAGGCACATCCACGTATATTGTTGTCCCTGGAATGTAAAGGCAAATTTGTATTGGCACGCTTTAGCTAATGGAATGGACCAAAAGCCATTGCTAATGTCCAAAACAGAAAAATATTTTGACTGGAGTCCCTGTTTGAGCATTGTCGCGTGACTCCTGGCTATGGTGGGGGCTGCTACTGGCGTTACTTTGTTCAGTTCCCGGTAATCAATGGTCAGTCGCCATGATCCATCGGGTTTCCTGACGGGCCAAATTGGTGCGTTATTTGTGGAGGCTACTGATCTGAGTACGCCTTGATCAAGCAAACTCTCTATTACTTTGGAGATCTCTCCCTCTGCTTCTTGGGGAAAACCGTACTGCTTTTAGGGTCTGGGGTCGGGACCTGTAATGTTCACCAAGCCAGCTATCTTGCCACAGCCGTGCTTGTACTGTGCAAATGCTGCTTTGTGTTGCTGCAGGACTTCCCTAACCTGTTTGTCCTGACTAATGGCTTGAGGGTCGAACCAGAAGTCTCCTACTGCGCTAATTCTGTTTTCATACTCTCCAACTGTGAGCGTGGCGGGGGCTCGTGCTGCCTTTGCCATTCTCCATACACATTTATTTACCGGATGAAAAAAGAGGTTGTGGGAGCTCATAAAATCGATTCCTAGGATGTGTTCAGCTGTCTGGGGTAGATCGACCAAAACTACGGGGTGTTTAGTTGTAATGTTCCCTATTTGTATCGCTACAGGGGCTGTGATGTGTCCTTGTTGTAAATGACCTGTAACGCCGCTGAGTGTGATGGTGTCTGTTGTGGGCCACGTGCCTCGCCAAAACATCGTGGAGGAATTGAGCGTGGTGCGGGACCCTCCTGTGTCCCAAAGAAATTCTAC
This sequence comes from Scyliorhinus torazame, assembly GCF_047496885.1. Lineage (NCBI taxonomy): Eukaryota > Metazoa > Chordata > Chondrichthyes > Carcharhiniformes > Scyliorhinidae > Scyliorhinus > Scyliorhinus torazame. The sequence continues at coordinate 283,782,785 of NC_092711.1, read as the reverse complement.
GGGGTGTCCCCGGACTTTGCCTGCTACTACCGGTCTACTTGAACTTGTCCCAAAGGGTGTCGCAGACCCAAGTTGGGGAGCCCGAACACCGTCAGTCGATGCCGTTCATGTCTGTGTTCTCTGAACGGATTGGCTTGGCTCTATTCTTATTTAGGGTGCCTGTCAATTGGTTTTTCTGCTGCTTTTGGGGCGCGTTGCACTCTCGTGCATAGTGACCTAATTGTCCACAGTTGTAACGTTCCTGGGATTTTGGTTACTGTTTCTGCCCTCATTTACCCATGCGGGGTTCTGGTGCGTCCTGATTGGATTCATGTCTGCCTGCTCTTCCTCTGGTTTTTTTAATGCGGTTTTGCCTTGAACGGATTGTTCCCAAGTGCGGGACAATCTTTTCAAAACCCATTTCTCGTTGTGGGCCTCGTCTGAGGGGTCGTAATTTGCGCAAGCTCTCTCTCCTGCCGCTGTCGCATGAGAGACTAGGATTCAAGTCCATTTGGCCATATTATCCGCGGACAAATGGGCGCGGCTAATTCTCCAAAAACTGTTGTGAAATGTATCCACAAGCGTCCAGCAGACGCTGTGGGGTGCTCTGTTTTCTTTTGCCTACACTTGTTTAGGCCTTCTACGGGGTCGCCTCTGTTATAGCCGATCGCATCCAGGGTCGCTGCGTGCATTTCTTGGAGTGTGCCTCCTCCTATATTCTGTGAGTCGGGAAGGGCTGCCACAACTGAAGGGTCGAGGTTTAAAACTTTGAGCCTCACTTGCTCCTTTTCATCCAGGCCGTATATGGTAGCCTGCTGTTTAACTCTAGCGAAAAACTGGTGGTGGTCTGATGTGGGAAGGAACGGTGTAATTTTTCCACACGCATCCCGTAATTGGGTTACGGTTAACGGGGTTGTATATAGGCAATCTGCGTTTCCTTCTGCTGCAGCCCTGCGGCGTGAGGTTACAGGGTTCATGGGGGTGTGTTCTGCCTGTTCAGTTGGGAGTTGGGGTGCTTTCCTTTTCTGGGGGTTTTCTTGCGTACATGTCCCATGTACATATCTGTGGACAGTTTCATTTAACTCCTGCCAATCGGGGCCGTTTTCCTGGTCTAACTGGGGTCCAAACGTACTTTGAAATCCATTCTGGACAGAAAGCAGAGATTGCAATTCTGCAATTTGCTTCCGGCACTTTGCGTGATCTACGGAGCTCTGTCTTTGTTCTGTCGTGGAAGTGTGGAGGGCTCGTAGGGCTGCTTTTAAATCATTGCACTGTTTCTGCAATTGCTCTACCTGTTGCTCGGTTTCTTGTCTTACCAAGAATGTCCTGGTTGGCCTTATCGTACTGGGTCTGAAAACTACTCAAATGGGCGAGACAAGACTGGTGTGCCCACTTGGCATCGTCCACCTCTCTGTCCCTCGCTGCTAACTGTTCTCTTAACTCCTTATTCTCCTTCTCAAATTCGCTCACATCTCCCTCACTATTTCTGTCTCTCTCCTCAATCTCTCTACGGAGTGTCCTAACGACCTCCTCTGTGCCTCACAATTGTGCCAAGCAGGTATACAAATCTCCCGACAGTTTTACGCAACAAAATCTCTCAGGTTTACCTTATATCCCTGTTAGTACGCATGCATTAACACACTTCTGAATCTCAGAGGTTTGATCAGTATCGTTCTCACACTTGTGTTTTTTTTGTTTCCAATTGGATTCCAATTCAAATTTGGGTTCTCTCGGAGTGACTAGGCCACATCGAGGTCGAGTCCAACCAGAGTCGCCAGTAAATGTTGCTAAATGTTGCCCTCTTTGGTTAGCTCTGAATATGGCGATCAATATGGTCACTTTCCTTAATTCTAATTACGTTTGTTCTAGAGTCGCCAGGTATCTTTCGATACCGCCACAAGGTTCAAACCGAATACTGATCAAAGACTCGATACACCAGTTGGTTAGTTCAAAGTCAAATGCTTATTTATTTACACACACAGTTAAATATACTCATGCACAAATATTACAGACTAAACTATCACTACTGCTAAAGCCTATACTTAGCTTTGGGCGCCCACTTAGTCAGAGGAACAATGGCCGTTATTCGGTTCTGAGGCTGCTGGGGTGGAACTGGTACGGGATAACAGCTAAGGTCGTCTGTCTGGTAGCGTACGTGGCCTTGGACTTACTTGTTTCTGGTGCAGCTGGTGGACAGGTCTCTCCTCGGTGAGAGCCGGGTCCAAGAGAACGATTCTCTCTTGGGGGCTCCTTCTTATACCCAAAGGGGCTTCGCGCTCTTTTGGGCGGGCCTTGAACTTGGCCCCAATCAATTGGGCCGTTTCTTGATCATTCACATTGATCTCATCCAATAAAGGGGTGGGTGCCCTGATGGCTAGGCGTGTCCTAGATGGCCGTTGGCCTGCTTTGTTCCGGTCTCCTCTGGCACCGGGGTGCCTGCCTTAGTATCGGTTACTCAAATGTTACTCTTTTGTTCCCGGAGATGGGCCATTAGTATGCTAATGGGCCTACAGTTTTGGTCCTGTCTGGGAGCTGTGGCTCCAATCAACAGACAAACCCTGAAACTGCTTGTTTTCTCAATATTGTCCATTTTCCCCGCAATCTTTGCAAAGTGTCCATTTTGTGATCGGGAAGTGGCCATCCCAGATGGCTACAGTGGTTTCAGCCCCTTTTGGTTTAATTCCAGCATTCGGTCATACTGCAACAGCTCTAGCAAATTTGTGTTTTTAATGACCTACAGGAGCCACTGATTAAGTTCTAGGCCTTTGATGTTCTGAGTTGTGATCTTTTCATTTATATTCCTCAAAATTACAAGCAGTGCTATTTTTGGTGAAACGTAAGTTGTGCACGATTCATCAGACATTCCCTTTCATCATATCAGCATATAACTCTATTGAAACTAGACAGCTAGAACTTCTTAATGAAAAATTACAGCATATAAAATTTGGAACAAAACCCCTCTCTTGATAAAGGAATTTTAAAACAAATTTTAACCAGTGAGAGTGTCAGGCCCCTTGGTAACTTACAACTGCACTGGTGTTGAAGTCACGTCAGAAGAAAATGACGTGTCCTTCAGCTAACCTGGCACTCTCTGATATAGCCCGTTTTAGAGACCACGCAAAACCAATATAACTCTTAGGCCCATGGCCTTTGCATTCTCTTACCCTTTGTGGCACCTTAGTGCTAATCCCTTACATTTTTTTCATGCTCACATGAGATGTAAGCTTTTCTGGCAAGGCCAACATTATCTGTTCATCCTGAATTGCCCTCAATGTGGCAATGAGTTATTTATAGAAATACAAATTACCAGTTGTCGTCGTCACCACTGATATATATATTGTATATATAGGATGCTGATATAGGTGCTTTACGGTAAGGCCCCTGTACTACAGGTACGGGGGTAGATCCCTGCCTGCTGGTTCCGCCCAGTAGGCGGAGTATAAATATGTGTGCTCCCAGTACAGCAGCCATTTCATCAGCTGCTGTAGGAGGCCACACATCTCAGTGTAATAAAGCCTCGATTACATCCTACTCTCGTCTTTGTGTAATTGATTGTGCATCAATTTATTACACTGAGTTTTTCAGAAGATGAACCTCTGCATCAAGCCGGATCGCCTGCAGCTGCATCCGCAAGCAGACAACGCCAAAAAGGACTTTGAACATTGGCTAGCCTGTTTTGAAGCGTACATCGGGTCTGCACCAGACGAAATTCCAGAAGCACAGAAGCTCTAGATCCTTTACACGCGGCTGAGCTGCAACGTCTTTCCACTTGTCCAGGACGCGCCGACCTATGCAGAGGCCATGGCGCTACTGAAGGAAAACAACACTCAGTGGACTAACAACTCTATGCCAGGCACCTCCTCTCCACGCGACGTCAACTTCCCGGTGAGTCGGTGGAAGATTTCTGGCGCGCCCTGCACCCCCTAGTTAGAGACTGTGACTGACCGGCCGTTTCGGCCATGGAACACTCCAATTTGCTAATGAGAGACGCATTTGTTATGGGCATAGGATCTGACTACATCCGCCAGCGCCTCTTAGAGGGGGCCACGCTCGACTTCGCGGCGATCCAAAAACTGGCGCTTTCACTTACGGTCGCATCACGCAACATTCAGGCCTATGCCCCCAACCACGTGGCCCACCCACCCTGTGCATCGTGGACTCCGCAGACAGCCGCCCCATCGTGGACCCCATCAGTGACCGCCCTCAGCCAATCCCATGTCTGTGCCGCGTGGCAGCCAACCAACCCCGGGGGGCCCAAATGCTACTTCTGTGGGCAGTCGAAACACCCCCAACAACGCTGCCCGGCGCGGAGCGCCCTCTGCAAGTCCTGTGGGAAGAAGGGACATTTCACTGCAGTGTGCCAGGCACCCTCAATCGCTGCTATTGTCCCGCCACCCCCCACATGCTGCCAGTGGGTGCCACCACCTTCCCCTCCTAGGACCTGTAGCCACCTGGGTTGGCCAACTCCCGATGTAAAATGGAGAACAGCAAAGGCTGAAGGGAAATTCAGCCAACACAAGCAGAAACTAGCAGGTGCAAGTTTACTGTGTATTAAACGCTGCAAAAGCCCAGACAGCATCGATACAAGCAGCCATCTGCATAATAATGTAGCAGCCATCTACATACTAATGAGCGATCCCCGGGAACAATCGAAACATTTGGGATAAACAAGGCCAAGCCACACTCCTCGGCGCCAGCAGGAGCCAACACAAAAGAGGTTAACGGACACCTCAAGACCGCCCATCGATCAAGGAACCGCTCCAGTATTAGAGAAATCGAACCAAGCGATTGGAACAAAGTCCAATCACTTGGAACCAGGTACAGGGTCTGCCCCAAAAGGCGGGAAGCCCCTGGGGACTATAAAGTTCAGCCCCCAAGTTCAAATTGTTCTTCTTGAATGGGTCACTCAGCAATGCGAACCAACCCTTGACAGTGACCGGTGCAGCTGCCGCCAAGAGTCAGGAAGTCTTAAGTCAACGCTCGCTACGAGATAGGTGCTCCTAGCTACCAATCCATACCAGCTTTGAATCCATACCAGCAGACACGGAACCCGAACGAAAGGCCATTTGTTCCCCTGACCTGGTGGGCCAGTCTGAAGCTACGTATAGGCCGGTTGGTGATAGAAATAGCTAAGAAAGTAGAATTTATGCATGAGTAGCGATTTACTGTGTATAATAAATGTGCTTTGATTTGAATCTTTCTAATTGGTGTGTTGAGTTAGTGATCATTACTTGAACTTGAACCTCGTGGCGGTATCATAAAGATAACTGGCAACTCGAAAGCAAAGATTATAAAACAGAGCCAATTGAACCAACCAAAAGTTAGCAATATATTACTGGTGACATCTGACAGGACCCAATCTAGAAGTGACTTCACCACTCAGGGAGAACCAAAAATTTTAATTAGAGATCCAATTGGGAACAGAAAACCACAAGTGTTCAAGCAGTTCTGATCAATCCTCATAATTTGAAGTGTGTTAAATGCATGCGTAACTAACAGGGCTATAAGGTAATACTGCTAGATTTTTTATTGCGACAAAACTGTCGGGAGTTTGTATTCCGGAAAATAGCGAAAGCCGTACCCGTAATTACAGCACCGCCTTAATACCCCTTGTTCCAAATTTTAAATGAGTATTCAAAGAGGAAAGATGGCAATGCAGGCAATGCAACGCCTCATGAACCCAGAAGAATTTGTGGTCGCAGCGACCAGCAGCAGTAGAGTAGGACAGTGTCCCGTATGGGAGGAAGAAATCAGGAAGTACCTCAAAGGGAAAGGATGGCCCCTTTGGTGCAAATTCTGTAACAATGAGGAAACACGTCCTGGGAGTATAGGACATACTTGGTGGGAGAACCTGAGTGAGATTCACAAGAAGAGCTTAGGAAAAGCTCGCAAGCTGATGGCAATTGTGTCCTGTTTGGCACAATTGCAAGGCACAGAGGAGGTCGTTAGGATACTCCGGAAAGAGATAGAAGGCATACATCGAATGAGCAAGGTCGATGTCAGTGAGGTAGAAAGAGAAACCTAGAGTTAAGGAGGAAGCTGGCAGCAAAAGGCGGAGAGGTGGATGATGCCAAGTGGGCACACCAGTCTTGTCTGGCGCACTTAAGCAGCTTCCAGTCCCAGTACGAAAAGGTCTATCAGGACACGCAACGTGCAGTCCTGGTACGAGAGGAAACCGAGAAGCAGGTAGAGGCAATGCAGCGGCAGTGTAGTGACCTGAAGGCAGCGTTAAGAGCACTCCATGCTGCCACCACGGAGCAAAGACAAAGCTCATTAGACCACGCAAAGTGCCGGAAGCAGATTGCAGAACTGCAATCTCTGCTTTCAGTTCAAAAAGGATTCCAGAAACCTTTGGATCCCAGCTAGATGAGGAAGACGGCCCTGATTGGGAAGAGTTAAATGAGACAGCGCAGAGATATGTTCAGGGAACATGTGCGCAGGGAAAGCCCCAAAAGAGAAAAGCGCCCCAGCCCCCCACAGAGCAGATAGTTCAGGCTCCAATGAACCCAGTCACCACCCACCGCACAGCCACATCGGACGACATGGAATTTCTGTACACCACCCCCTTAACAGTGACCCAATTAAGGGACGCGCGCGAGAAAATCAAACCGTTCCTCCCCACCTCAGACTCCCACCACTTCTTTGCCAGAGTAAAACAGCAGGCGACCATGTACAGCCTGGACGAGCGTGAGCATGTAAAGCTCACAGTTTTGAGTTTAGACCCTTCGGTCGTAGCAGCCCTTCCCGACCCACAGAATGTAGGAGGAGACACCCTTGCAAAAATGCATACAGCGATCCTGGATGCAATTGGGTATCATCATCATCATAACCGGGGTGACCCCGTAGATGGCCTCAATAAATGCAGGCAAAAGAAAACCGAGCACCCCACAGCATTTGTTGGACGCCTGTGGATCCATTTTGCGGCAGTTTTCGGAGACTTAGACCCTGCCCATTTGCCCCCAGACAACATGGCCAAATGGACCCGCACCCTTATCTCCCATGCCACAGAAACAGGACAAAAAGCTTGTGAGCATTATGATCCCTCAGAGGAGGCTCATAATGAGAAATGGGTCGTAAAAAGATTGTCCCACACCTGGGAGCAGTCTGTACAAAACAAAACCGCAGTTAAAAATCCCGAAGACCAGCAGGCAGAAGCAGACATACAAGCAGTTAAAACACACCAGAACCCCGCATGGGTGAATGAAGGCAAGAACAGCCCCCACCATAGTCACAGGTGTGTTATAACTGTGGACAGTTGCGACACTTCGCAAGAGAGTGCAATGCCCCATGAAAGCCACAGAGAGCACAGCAGGCAGTCACCCTGAATAAGAATAAGACAGAGCCCATACATAGTGTGAGCACCCGTTCAGATCAGACGGACCTGAACGGAACGGACTGACGGTGTTCGGGCTCCCCCAGTTGGGTCTGCGACACCCTTTGGGATAAGTCCGGACGACCGGTAGTTGCAGCGAAAATATGGGGACAGCCCATCGAGTTTCTCTGGGACACAGGAGGGTCCCGCACCACAATAAATTCCTCCACCATGTTCCAAAAGGACACGTGGGCCACTACAGCCACGATCACCCTTAGCGGCTTTACAGGCCACTCACAGCAGGGACACATCACAGCCCCTGTATCCGTTCAAATCGGCAACATCACCACCAAGCACCCCGTAGTTTTAGTCGATCTACCCCACACAGCAGAACACATTCTGGGAATCGATTTTAGGAATTTCCACAATCTGTCCTTCGATCCAGTCAACTAATGAGTCTGGAGAACGGCAAAATCTGCAAGAGCCCCCGCAACGCTCACCATAGGAGAATACGCCAACAAAATTAGCACAGTAGGCGAATTTTGGTTTAACCCGACTACAATTAGCACGGACAAGCAGGTTAGGGCAGTGTTACAAAAGAACAGGACAGCATTCGCGACCCACAAACACGACTGTGGACGGATGACTGGCTCCGTACAAATCACAGGACTTGACCCTAGACCCCAAAAGCAATATGGATTTCCCCAAGAGGCAGAGGGAGAAATCTCAACGGTAATCGACAGCTTATTAGAGCAGGGCGTACTTAGATCAGTAGCCTCCACTAATAATGCCCCGATTTGGCCAGTGAGAAAGCCCGATGGATCATGGTGACTGACCATCGATTACCGGGAACTCAACAAAATCACCCCCGCAGCTGCCCCCACAGTAGCCACAAGTCCCGAGACCATGCTCAAGCAGGGACTCAATTCCCGATACTTTACGGTTTTGGATATCAGTAATGGATTCTGGTCCATTCCATTGGCAAAGGCGTGCCAGTACAAATTTGCCTTCACCATTAAAAACCAACAGTACACATGGACATGCCTTCTACAAGGATTGCACAACTCCCCCTCCATTTTCCACCGACAGATGGCAAATGGTTTAGCCAAATTTTCTCGCCCCAAATGTCTGGTCCAGTATGTAGAGACCTACTACTGCAGACAGACACCAAGGAAGAGCACATCGAGCTTCTGTCCGAACTCCTGGAACTCCTACAAGCAATTGGATGCAAAGTAAACCCCAAAAAGGCCCAGATTTTCGAAAACAAGGTGATATATTTGGGAACAATTATCACACATGGTAAATGCGAGATCGAGCATAAAAGGATTGACTCGATTGCTAAATTGCCCCTTCCCCAGAACGTTTCAGCCCTCCGGACGTTTTTAGGACTGGTTGGCTACTGCCGAAACCACATTGACGGTTTTGCCAGCAAGGCAGCACCACTCTCAGACTTCCTAAAGAAAGGAGCCCCCTGGGAATGGCTTCCGCAGCATACGATGCTGTGGACTCGTTGAAATGAGCACTCAGACTTCCGGTTGCGGCGATGCGGAGCTAAGCCGCACGTTTCGGCAGCTCCCGCGACAACGGACTTTCGGGCTCTCCAGAGGAGCCCCAACGGAACTTTTTTGAATTGATCCCATGTGGAAAGGTGCAGTAAGGTCCCCCCTTACGATATATGGCCGAGATCAGCGGTGGAGCGGCGAAAAAAGAGGCTCTGGAGCAGCGGCAAAATCGAGGGGGAAAAAGCAAGATGGCGGAGGGCGGCGAGCGAGCAGCATGGGGGCAGGACCAGCAGGAGTTCCTTAAGCGCTGTGTGGAGGAGCTGAAAAAGGAGGTGCTGGCACCAATGCTGTTGGCGATCGAGGGGCTGAAGGAGACTCAGAAGACCCAGGCGGTGGAGCTTCGTGAGGTGAAAGATAAAATGAATGACAACGAGGATGAGATCCTGGGCCTGGCGGTAAAAATGGAGGTGCACGAGGCAGTGCACAGGAGGTGTGCCAAGAGAATTGAGGTCCTGGAGAACAGGTCGAGGAGGAAGAACCTCCAGATTCTGGGTCTTCCCAAAGGAGTGGAGGGAGCTGATGCCGGGGCGTATGTGAGTACGATGCTCCAAGCCCTGATGGGAGCGGAGGCCTCTCCGACCCCCCTGGAGCTGGAAGGGGCTCACCGGGTCCTGGCGAGAAGACCCAAGGCTGATGAGCCGCCAAGGGCGATAGTGGCAAGGTTCCATCAGTTCACGGGCAAAGAAAGTGTGCTGAGATGGGCCAAGAAGGTGCGGAGCAGTAGATGGGAGAACGCGGTGATCCGAGTATAGCAGGATTGGAGCGCGGAGGTGGCAAAGAGGAGAGCTGGCTTCAATCGGGCCAAGGCGGTGCTGCATAAAAAAAGAGTCAGGTTCGGCATGCTGCAGCCTGCGCGACTGTGGGTCACTTATCAGGACCGACACCATTATTTTGAAACGCCAGAAGAGGCTTGGACCTTTATTCAGACGGAAAAACTGGACTCGAACTGAGGGGATGTGGTTGTGGGGGGAGATGTTGGTTGTATATGGGGTTGTAAATACGGGTAAAGAAGAATTCATGGGCGGGATGATGGATGGGGATGTGGGTAGAGTTCTGGTTCAAATTCCTAAAATTTCCCTTTTTTCTTTTCTGTAGACGAGATGATGATGATGGGGAATGTGGGCGTCGGTACTGGAGGGAGGTGAGACTCGGGGATGAGGGAGCTGGGATAATGGCTGCAACAGGAGCTGCACCACGGAGGGCGGAGCTGGTTCAGGAAAGCGCGGGCTTTTTCCCACACCAAAAGGGGGGGGGGGATGGAGGAGCAAGGAGGAGGGGAGACTCCCACACGGGGGAGATCAACGGGAAGACAGGGGAAGCCGGGGTCAGCAGAGGTCAGCTGACTCTCGGAGGTAATATGGGGGGAGCAAAGGAGCTAGATGTGGATCTAGCGGGGGGGGGGCGGGGATTCTAGGGTTGCTGCTGCACTGTCCGAAGGGGAACTGAAAATGGAAGAGGTGGTTGGGGCGGCGGTTCCCCGCCTGGGGGACTGGAGGGTGCGGGAGGCGCGAGCACCGGACTGGCCTAAGATAGGAGATGGCTAACCGGCGGTGCGGGGGGGCGGGGGGGGGGGTGGTAGGTAGCCCCCCCAATCCGGCTGATCACGTGGAATGTGAGAGGCCTAAATGGGCCGGTTAAATCGCGCACCTAAAGGGACTGAAGGCAGACGTGTCCATGCTTCAGGAGACACATCTGAAGGTGGCAGATCAGGTCAGGTTAAGGAAGGGATGGGTGGGACAGGTGTTCCATTCGGGGCTGGATGCGAAGAATAGAGGGGTGGCAATACTGGTGGGAAAGCGGGTGTCGTTTGAGGCCAAGAACATAGTAGTGGATAAGGGAGGCCGATACGTGATGGTGAGTGGTAGGTTGCAGGGGACGGAGGTGGTACTGGTGAATGTATATGCCCCGAACTGGGACGATGCTGGATTCATGAAACGGATGTTGGGGCATATTCCAGACCTGAAGGTAGGGAGCTTGATAATGGGGGGGGATTTTAACACGGTGCTGGACCCAGCATTGGATCGCTCCAGATCTGGGACGGGGAAGAGGCCGGCTGCGGTCAAGGTGCTTAGGGGGTTTATGGACCAGATGGGGGGAGTAGATGCGTGGAGATTTGCCAGGCCTTTGGCCAGAGAATTTTCTTTTTTCTCCCACGTACATAAGGCCTACTCCTGGATAGATTTTTTTGTTCTGGGCAGGGCATTGATCCCGAAAGTGGAGGAAATGGA